>NW_015170889.1:2034497-2053086 GCF_001447785.1 Gekko japonicus
GAGCCCCTCATGGGGCTCAGCAGTGGAGCTGCAAGGCCGGCGGCGACCGGGACCGTTGGGGGCGGGGTGTGTGGCCTTATGACACACTTCCGGTGATGTCAGGGGGTGTGGCATATGCTAATGAGTTATGCTAATGAGTTCCCCTAGCTCTTTTTCTGCGAAACGACCCCTGGGGAAATGTCACTCTTTATGGACTAGGGGTCATTCACCACATCGACAACTATCTTATGGCATCAGGAGGGGCTATCAAAGTCTGCTCCTGTGCTTTGGTCTCCCTCCAGACAAACCATTAACCATTTGTCCCTACTCTTGGGGAAACGTCCTGTAAACACATCAACACTACTGCCCTTCTGATGCAAACACATCAACATGCCAGACAAAGTCTGAGTCCCGTCACCGCAGTGTTCCCTCTAAGCTGAGTCAGTGTGAGCCAGCTCACAGGTTTTTTAGCCTCCGACTCACACATTTTTGTCTCAGCTCAGGGAGGACGGCTCCAGAGCAAACTAATTTATACAGTAGCTAAATCGCTCACTCACAACTTCATGCCAGTAGCTCACAAAGTAGAATTTTTGCTCACAAGACTCCACAGCTTAGAGGGACCATTGGTCCAGTGGTACATTTGTTCCGCTGCTTCAGACCAACACGGCTACCCACCTGAATTTTACATCGAGCCAGCGCTGTCTGAAGACGCTTCCGTGGTCATGTGACCAGCATGACTAAACACCAAGGCGCACGAAACGCTGTTCCCTTCCCACCGAAGTGGTCCCTATTTATCTACTTGCAATTTCTTGCTTTCGAACTGCTAGGTTGGCAGGAGCTGGAACTAGAGACGGGAGCTCACTCCATCTTGCGGCACCTGGGTCTCGAACTGCTGAACTACCGACCTTCCACAGCCTTCAGTTCAGCGTCTTAACCCCTTGAGCTACCGCAGCTCCTTTCAGGTATCATTTTTGGGTATAAATATCCCCACGCTGCCCCTGTGCAGTGTGTGAGTGTGTCACCGACGTCAACCACATGCACCAAGCACTGGCCACACTCTTCCACGGACTGAAGCTACTAGATAGGCAAATATAACCTACCCTCAGTTCTATTCACTGCTACAATCTTTTATTTCTTGATTAGAACTTGTATGCTTGACGTGTTGTGTCTTCTGTATATATGCTCTGCTATTCTATCAGTTTCAGTAAAACTTTATTAGTTGAACATCAGCCTGCTTTGTTTGAGAGTTCTCTGAAGGAAAAATCCTAGTATGCACAGGTGAAAAAAATCGTTACCCCCATTTGCTAAGCTATGGCCCCAGTCACACGGGCAGGAAACTGCAGAGGAGAAGCGTGGCTGTTTGCCCTGGGGCAAACTACTGCGCAGTTACGTGATCAGACCTCCTGTGGAGGTACCGTGGAGGTTCCATGGCAAGGGAGAGGTGCTGATCACAGGACAAGCCGGCGCGCAATGAAGAAGCGTGCGCCGCGGCAAACTGTTTTTTATTTTTGTGTACATGACAAATGCGCATGCTCCGTTGGGTGCGCATGCACATCCACAGAGACTTGGACAAAAAAACCCCACCTTATTTACAAGGGGACATGGGCGGGCGCCGGATGCCACCGGAAACGCGATCAGACGCCCGCCCTTGCCCCGCAGTTTCCGGAAACTAGTACCTCCAAGGTACTAGTTTTTTGCCACGCAGTTTCGGCTGGAAGCCTCGGTTGAGCCACGGGAGCGCTACGCTTCCCAGATGTGCTGGTGAGATCGCGCCCGGAAACTCCGGCTGTTTTTCGTCTCACTTGTGTGGCTTCTGTTACGTGTGACCGCAGCCTAAATCCCCCAACCAACCATTTAGACCATCTTGGGTAACATCAGCTCTACCAGTGATCCTGCAGCCAATTCATCTTTTGGAGTCACCACCAGAACCTTGCTAGATAGACCCAGAGAGTTGACAACTGCACTGATTTGGCTTGAGTTCCTATCTTCATCACCAACATGGTCCAATCAATATTTGCATCATTCCTCAGCGGCCTCTCAGTTCGAATGAGGTTTGGTAGACAGGGATCTGTGCTCCGCCATGCGGACGACTAAGCTCTGCTGTCACGGGATTCGCACCACAATTTGACGAGCACTGGGTCAGTAGCCTCAGCCCAGACCACACACCAGAGTCTCAAAAACAATTTCCTGACATCCCTAAGTTGACTGGAAGTCAATTTTTATTTCAGTTTTAGAACTTTCATTTCCCGTTATTCTCAAAGGACACAACTAAACCAGCTGGCCTCTCAGTCCTGAAGGTGTCTGCCACAGGAAACGAGAAGCAGATGTACCCCACAGAGCACACAACTATCCTTACTACTTCTGGGCTTATATTGTCTGTTGGGTGAGAGACATGCTCCCTATTCATTTCCCACAAGGCACTTCTCCCCAGGGAGCTTCTAGAGAGCTCATGTCCCTGTGCCTCGTGTCCCTGCACATTGCCATGCTTAAAAACCCCCAACAAAGCTCCCCCCCCAGGCACTGCGCCCCTGCATGGATCTGAACCCTTGACCAGGAAAGATCCTGGAGTTTCTCTGCCAATTGAACTGTGGAAACGCAAACTGGATGGAGTGGCCATACTTTCCTTCCTATGTGTCCTCCTGAACGTAAGAGAAACCAATGTCGGATCAGGGCAATGGCCCATCCAATCCCAACACTCTGTCACACAGTGGCCAAAAATACCAGGTGCCATCAGGAGGTCCACCAGTGGGGCCAGGACACTAGAAGCCCTCCCACTGTTGCCCCCCCCCCCGCCCAGCACCAAGAATACAGTGCATCTCTTGCCCCAGCCTGAGAGTTCCTATCTATGCCTTGTGGCCAGTAGTCACTGATGGACCTCTGCTCCATATGTCTATCTAATTTCCTCTTGAAGCCGTCCATGCTTGTAACCGCCACCACCTCCTGTGACAGTGAATTCCATGTGTTAATCTTTGAGAGGAGGGGGAGGAGGAGGAGGAGATTGGATTTATACCCCACCCTACACTTGGAATCTCAGAGTGGCTTACAAACTCCTTTCCCTTCCCCTCCCCACAACAGACACCCTGGGAGGTGGGTGGGGCTGAGAGAACTCTGACACAAACTGCTCTTTTTTAAGGACAGCTCTGACAGGACTATGGCTTGTCCAAGGTCATCCAGCAGCTGCAAGTGGAGGAGTGGGGAATCAAACCCGGTTCTCCCAGATTAGAGTCCGCTCACTTAACCACTACACCAAACTGGTTGATGTTCAACTAATAGTTTTATTGAAACTGATATAATAGCAGAGCATATATACAAAAGTACTTCCTTTTATCCGTTCTAACCCGACTGCTCAGCAATTTGAGTGCCCTCGAGTTCTTGTATTGTGAGAAAGGGGGGAAAGTACTTCTTTCTCTACCTGCTCTATCCCATGCATAATCTTTTTCTTTTTTTTTGAGCCCCCAAAGGGGATTTTTTTCATTGATTTTTTTAACACTACAAAAAACTACAACAGAAAAGGGGGAGGGGAAAACTACATATAAGGGAGAAAGTAAAGAACCCACTACTGACTAAAAACCCAAGAGAGGAGATCCTCTAACTAGCTTTTTTTTTAAGCATCCAAACTTAGCATCTTTGTACTTCTTATGAACTGTGTCATTCTTTTAGAACTTTTAACCCTCCCCATTTACATTTAATTGCCCAATAACAGTGCCCCCCATCATCCCCTGGAACCAAAGTTCTCAAAGGCACAATTCAGAGTCCTTCAGCCTTTACTTCTTCTTCTCTCTTTTCCGCAGTTTGTAGGGACTTTTCGGGGCTGCTGCCCCCTGCTCAGACAAATAGCCATTTGTATCCAATTGAATTTGTTTGGAGGAAGAGCACAAGTTCTTTGTATTTCTTTCTCCATTGCCTTACTTCAAATGGAATATCCTTTAGCGTTCTGACCGCATTCTCCCCCACCTTCAGGGGTGTCACAGCCACTGCTTTCAGGATAGCATCCCTGATGTGCCTCTTCGAGAATCTTACTACAATTTCCCCAGGCAGATTATTTTTCTTTATATATCCTGAATATGACCTGTAGGCCACATCCATGTCGTTGAGTAACAATTCCGCCTTTATATCTGTTGCTGGGGCGAGTAGCTCACTCATCAGTTCTTTAAGATTCTCTCCTCTATTCTCTGGCACCCCTTGGAAGCACAGGACCATGTGGCCTTATCCATTTGCACTTGCAGCATCTGATCTTCCAAAGAAACAGTTTTCTTTTCCAATTTTTGCACTTTCTTCCTCACTTTCTGTGTTGTCTCAGCCATTTCCTTTACTTTCTCCGCATCCTGCTTCATTACTTGGATCAAGTCCGTTATTTGCGTTTGTTGAGCAGTGATGCTTGTTGTTACAACTGCAAGCTGCTTTTGCTGCGCTGTTATATTCGCTGTTACCACCGACATCTGCTCTTTAAAGACATTGAGCTGTTCCAGTAGAGGGCGCATGACCTCAGCCATCGCCTTGGTCGTCTCACTGGTCGTTTCCGGTCTCGGGGACTCTGGTTTCGTTTTTAAAAGTTTCTCTTTGTCTCTGTCCCTCTTCCCCACCATCTTTTCCCTGTTTGTTTACTTTCACAAAAACTTTTTAGTCTCTGAATATGCGCTTAACTGTATAGCTCGATTGGGTGAGTACTTCTGGGCAATCACACGTTTATTCTTCCGCTCCCCCCTCCCTTTCGCTCAGTGATTTACGCATGGGAGGCGTCCCTCCCCTGCTCGCTTCTGCCGTTCTGCTGCGTGGGTAGGGAGCGTCTTTTCTTTTACAGATTGTATCTCAGTTGACTCACATTCATAGTTGGTCTTCCGACCCCACTACATTCATCATTTCTGACGCCTGATCTCCTACGCTTGACCCGGCTAGCTTCACTTGTACCATTCGCTCTCTCGGCTGGATGAACCACTGGAGCAAGGGGGAGCCTCGATCCTCTGGCATTCAGCCATCGAAGAGGCTCCCCCCCCCCAAGCTCCTTGGCCAGGGACCCTTCGCCGGGCCCCTGGGGGGGTTAACGAGCCTGCTCACTCCCTCCCTCCACCAGAGCACGGAGACACCCCCGGGAGGTCCGGGAGGTGAGTCCGTGAGCGTGCCTCCATCAACTGGAAGTCCCCCATGCATAATCTTATAAACCTCGATCATTACACCCCTCAGCCATCATTTCTCCAAGCTAAAGAGCCCCAAGCGCTTTAACCTTTCTTCATAGGGAAAGTGTTCCAACCCTTTGACCATTCTAGTTGCCCTTTTCTGCACTTTTTCCAATGCTATATCATCCTACGAATGTGGCGGTTAAAGGGCACCTCATAGCCTTCCGTACAGTGGACTTTTGTGCCTTCACTCTTCCCTCTTTCCCCCTTTGCGTTGTGCGTCTGAGGCCAGGGGGACAGCAGGGAGATATATCAACATTGCGGTGCACTAACCCGAAACCTGCTTCCATATGTGGCCGAGACGAGGCATTATCGAGCCACTGCGTGATGTCAACAGTGTCACTATAAGCTGCAGTGCAGTTGCCATGCTCTCAGCTCCTTGGGAGTTGGGGCCTTTTTGTAATTTGAACACACACGAAGCTGCCTTATACGGAATCATCAGACCCGTGGTCCAGCAAGGGCAGTACTGTCTACTCAGGAGACTGGCAGTGGCTCTCCAGGGTTTTTTACTTCACCAACCGCCTGGTCCTTTTAACTGGAGATGTCAGAGATTAAACCTGGACCTTCTGCATGCCCTCCACTCAGAGTGGCTCACAATCTCCTTCCCTTCCCCCCCCCCCAACAGACACCCTGTGAGGTAGGTGGGGCTGAGACAGTGCTGAGAGAACTGCTCTTGATATAACAGCTCTGAGAACTTGTGACTGACCTAAGGTCACCCAGCTGGCTTCATGTGGAGGATTGGGGAACCAAACCTGGTTCTCCAGATCAGAGTCCGCTGCTCTTAACCACGATAACAAACTCGCTTTTTCACTGAGCCCCAACCTCTTAAGAGCATAGCTGTCTATGGGGGGGGGGGGCTCTGCCCCTGCAAGAGTTGATATGCCAGGGATAAACAGTGGGGTCACAATTCAGCCCCGATGTTGCGGTCGGTTTTTTTTTTACAGATCATGCTGAAATGGGGAGGAGTGAGGGCATCATAAAGCGGCAAAAGGAATTCCAGAGCACGCCACGGCGGCTCTCAAACCTTGCTGAACCTTCATGGAATTTATCCCACAGTATTGTCATCTTTGACGTCAAGTGCTCCAAATTTCAGTCCAATGCTCCTTCTAAACTGTGGAGACTTGTGAGCAAAAATTCTACTTAGTGAGCTACTGGCATTAAAGTTGTGAGCAGGTGATTTAGCCACTGCATAAATTAGTTTTCTTTGAAGCCATCTTTCCTAAGCAAAGACAAAAACGTGTGAGCCGGACGCTAAAAAACTGTGAGCTAGCTCACACTAACTCAGCTTAGGGGGAACACCTCCTAGGACCCCAATTACAACCGTTTTCTCTTATTTTGGGCAAGTCAGCATGAAGTTCTTCCCTAACACTGTGTCACACGTCAGCTAACAAGCACATGACAAATGAGGAAACTGTTTTCTTTTTATTTTATTTTTTTAAAATTAAAAAATGCAAGTGAGGATTAAGAATAAACTGGGGGGCTGTGCATTCATTTCCAACCCAACCCAACAAAGAAAAGCATTAGACAGAGAATGCAGGATGACGTTAAAGAGCTTACTTCCAACATACCACAAGAACCTGCTTTGCGAACTTTGCACAGTTCTTCTATGCACCCCGTTTGAGATGAATGGGAAGCTTCCAGGAGTTCCCGGGCACTTTATTTCACAAGACTTGTTCAGGAAAATGTTTCAGATGACTGTGCCCTTGCGGAGATGTCGTGGGAAGCTGCAGGACTTAACGCCTAATGAATTAATATTTCACCAAAGCTGAACGGCATCAGGTTGCACAAGCAGCTCTGTCTTGCCTTGCTTCCATTAAGAAACACCAACACCTAGAATTTCTGTAAACCACTCAAAATGCCTTAAATTTACAAAGCACGAACACTTTCCTCAAGATGTTTTAACACTTAATGCATAAAGAATTTATCTGTCTTAGACCCTGACCATATATTCCTGCTTTCCAAACAGTACTTGTATGGACAAGACTAAAATCACTTCGTTCAGACTTACACATGGGCTTCCCATGTATCAACCAATCAGCCTCTAAGAATTGTTCACTGCAACCCTACCTTCTGAAATAAGATGTGTGGCAACCAGAAACAGGATTTTGCAGTGACAGCGCCTCAGCTGTAGAACCCCCTCTATACAAGACTTTCTCCTGGTGACCGGTGTTCCCTCTAAGCTGAGTTAGTGTGAGCTAGCTCACAGTTTTTTAACCTCCGGCTCACACATTTTTATCTTAGCTCAGGAAGGATGGCTCCAGAGCAAACTAATTTATGCAGTAGCCAAATTGCTCGCTCACAACTTCAGTGCCAGATTGGTAGCTCACAAAGTACAATTTTTGCTCACAAGACACCACAGCTTAGAGGGTGCATTGCTGGTGACTAATCTTCTTAAGTTTTAGGGTCCATTTTTTATCTGGCCATGCTTTTTCTTACCAATGTATCTGTGGATGACCCCTGGCTGAGACCGCTTTACTGCTTAAGCTGTTGTAAAAATATATACACATATTAATTCTATTGTAACTACTCTGTGTTTGAAATAGTTCCTTCCTTCGTTTATGAAATGGGGCATAGCTTCTCACACTCTTTTTGAGCCTAAGCAAGAAAGGCTTTACAGCGAATAAAATCCTGATGTTTCATTAATATCACTGTACTTTTAAAATGACTTAAAATGCTGTACAATGGTTTCACTGTCAGCAGTTTGGGGCATATTTTATGAAGAAGCTGCAACACACACCACACTCTGCCTTCTGCCTATTTGTAGCTTACGTGGGTTTCTTCTGCAGGGCTGTGACACCTTCACAAGCAGACCTGTGTATACAGTCAAGTGGAGATGACCTGTAGAAACATGAACTGGGATCGTTCTTCTCTGCTGCACCCCCAAACACATCTGGATGGCAAAATACCAATACATCAAAACACGCCATGGTGTCA
Source organism: Gekko japonicus (assembly GCF_001447785.1). NCBI lineage: Eukaryota > Metazoa > Chordata > Lepidosauria > Squamata > Gekkonidae > Gekko > Gekko japonicus. The sequence continues at coordinate 2,042,585 of NW_015170889.1, forward strand.
GGAAAACCAGTTTTTATTAAAAACATATGAGTTGAGAGATATATATCATAGGAAAAAATTATTTCAAATATACAGATACTATTGTCCAATTAGCCATTAAAGGAGAAAGAGAATGAAAACTGCAGTGAATAATTTCAAATCCCACCCCCTCCCTCCTCTCTTCCCCCCCAGCAGGGGGGGGAGAGACAGAACCAACCCCCTGACAACCTGAACTACCGTAGGCATGGTTTTTCTCCTCCTTCAATCAAGGCCAAGATGTATCGAGGGGCAGTAAAATTCGGTTTTTAACTCAGAAAGGCAGATATACTTTGCAAATTCCTGTTGATTTCGTTTAATTTAAAAAACAAACAAACAAAAGAACAATCATAAGTCACGTGTCCAGCATCTGATCCTCCAATTCGGTCTTTAAAATAACATAAGCCATGGTGAAGACATTTTCATTGCTTCATGTCAAAATCCCAGGAATTCTGAACAAAGTAGATATTTCTATCTAAAAGTACAAAAAAATGGGGGGGGGGGAGAGAAGTGAAGGGGGGGCAGGGGTGAGGAAAGGTGTATAGAAGGTACTTCTCTTATACAGTTATATTACACAGCCCAGAGCCGTTCCAGCAAACTCTTCGCAATCCTGGATGCCTTTGACTAGAGAGAGCGAAAGGAGGAAACAAAACGGCAAAGGTTGAAGTTACAACGAGCTGGACATCCTGCAAAAATAATTACTACTCTGACGGGTCCTGCATTGTATTGGTGACGTTTGTTTTAACTATCTGTTTTATACACATTTGTGTTTGGTTAATCCAGTGATTCTTAACAACTCTCCCTCCCTCCAGGTAAATCTACAAATCTTGGAAGGCACACAAAACACGAGGCAGAGATATGGGGTATTAGGCCTTTCTCCTCTTTCAATGGCTTCCGAGTGGTGAAGTTGAAACCATTGCACGTATGTTCCTCAGGTGCAAGTTGGTTTGAGCCAAATATATTTTACTCCGGATAAAGGAAATGCCTGACCTGATGGACTCTGTCTATGTCAATTACTTGCTATCAAATGATAATCAGACCATTACCAAACCTGTATCTAAATACTGTGCAGCTTGTTACACTGTATCCGCAAAGAAAAGATTATTTCATCTTTTAAATTTCTTTTAGACCATGGTTTCTAAATTTTAACAAATTATTTATATCTGTTATGTATAATGTTATTGAATTGCTGGCTCGGTGCCGTAACAAATAAAGATTGATTGCTTCTGACAGCCACACAGAAGAGTTGGATTTTATCCTGTTTCCCTCCCAAAGATCTGTAGATTTCTCCCAAAGGTCCATTAAAAAAAAAAACACCACACGGGAAATAAGAATCAAGACTAATACGGAGGACTCAGCTGGTGGCCATCACATACAAGGTTCTCATCTGAACATATGCCTGAGATCCACATTTCGTACATGTATATCATAAATTCCCCTTTATAAAGTTGCCGAGCTGTTTTAAAGTCCTAATTTTTTACTTCTCAATACCACCCACTGCTCCATTTCCTTTATGGCTATTCCTTTTACCCTAATGCCGGTGGCTGTCTACCACGTCGGATCTGGTTCCTGTTTTATTGGAGTGTTTCCTTCAGTCTGCACTGAATCTGCGTGGGCAAAAAAACAAAAAACAAAAACACAACATTATAGATGGATGTCTATAATTAGCCCCAGGACCTGGGGAAAGTGAAGACACAGAGACAGCAGTTCAAAAGTCGGCAAACATGACCATTTGAGGAAAAGGAGGAATGAAGCCCCAACACGGGTTTAATTAAGGGGATTGATTTTCCAGGTGATCACAATTCCGTCTTGGTGACGCACGGGGAACAGCTGCATGAGAGACAGAAGCAGCAGATGGAAAACGAGTTGCTACTTGGAAAAAAAGTACAGAACCAATGGGAAACTACATCACACAGCTTAAGAACAGGGGTGGCCAGATACTCTGTGCCTGTTAACAGTGCGAGCAATGAAGCTACAAATTCTATTTCCTGAAACTGCTTTTCATCACTAAGCCAGAAAGCATTTTTACTGAAGTAGAAACCTTGGTGGTGGTGGCAATACTAATTTGTTCTTGGTTTGGTTCAGCTGGAAGGCACTGTTGCTTTTCTGCCATCAGATATTAGACACTTACCATCCTCCACAGATACTTCTACTATTTGGTCTGGTTCAACTGGATCTAAAAACAGAAAATTAAGGTACATATTATTTCACCAGTTTATAACCAGCTGTAAGTCTGAATGCACTATCTCAGCTCTTCGGGAAGAACACCAAGAGTCACTGAGAGTTACATATCATCTTTCAGCCACAAGGAAAGGCTCTCTTACTGAGCATGGAATTTGGAGTCAGAAAGGGTCATCTTGTTGAACCTCTAGAGCAATGAGAGAGGCAAACATGACAACATGCCCATCCCTTGCCTAAAACACCAGGGGGGGGGGGGAATTCTACAACTCAGTTGCAACCCAGCTCATCCACTTAAGGAAACACTTCCTGACACCCAGCCTGTCTCTGCTACACTTCTAGTTTCACTTGATGCTTCTCATCCCCTTTTTGGCATTTCTGATTTTTTTTTTTTTTAAATAGATCTCTCACCATTAGATAGTTGAAAATTAATAATATTTTTTCCTCTCTTAAATTATTTCCCCTCCAAGGCAGGCCCTGAGTGAAATCTGCAGCCCCCTCCTCAACAATTTGCAGGAACTCTGAATAATCAAGTAATTTCAGTCCTTTCCCCAGCTCTTTCTGGGGACACCCAAGCCCTGCCTAACCCATCCCAGTTGCAGACAGGGATGGGGAAAATGCAATGTTGGCATCCCCGTTCCCGTTGAGAGGACCGTGCTGGAACTGCCATCAGCTGCCAACCCCTGCGTGGCCCATCTGGTGACTCCCTGAAATGTGTGGATTGCTTCCCAGGTGAAAGCCTCGTGTAGCTTGGCCACCCACTTCAATGAGAAAGAGCAAACGTAATGGCAAGAGAAAAGGGAAGAGCAGACCAAGAGAGCGTTGGGACGGGGGAGGGAGAAACAATACAGGTTTTAGAGAGGACAGATAGAGTGGCAATTTGCGAGGTCCCTTTAATTGCACTCTGTCAGGAATCACCAGGGTGAGATGCCTGGGATCCATTAGAAGCTTAGCAGCATATTTGAGCCTGAATACTTATTGAGATCAGTGTCCTATCTAAATGTATTGTAAGTTACTATTATACGTGGGTTCATTTTTAAAATACTTTGTATTTTTTCCATAATAAGAGGAATATTATATTGCAGAACTTTCCTGATTCGTTTGTAAAGCACTTTATGAGCAACAGAGCTTTTGTACTACTCTGTGAGTAAGACTGTATTTGAATTTTATACTTTTTTCTTTTTTGACACTGTACATATTCTAAAGAATTGTATTTTTGTGCACTACAGAATATTTCCTGAGGAAGATCCAATTCTGAAACGTTGTTATGTAATCCGGAGACGACGTTGATGAGGTATTTTCACACTAGGATTTTCTTATGATTTGAAGGGATTTGTCTATTGTGTTGTAGTGCTTGTTGACCATAATATACAGAAAGCATTTTCTTTGCAAGTCTTGTCGACTGCTTGATCTGTGGGTCAGACTCTCACGACTGTTTTCTTTACATTTGTTCTCTGATTAGGTCGTGATTGTCCACATTTGTCTTGTAGCCGTTATGGCTGCAGAAATAAAAACGAGAGAAACTATGATGGTGCCGTGAAAAGACAAGGAACACAGAGGGAAAATGTAGACTCAGGTGGGTAGCTGTGTTGGCCTGAAGCCCAATCAGATTCATAGTGGAGTGTGCCACTATGTCCTGGTCCCACTGGTGGACCTCCTGATGGCACCTGGTATTTTTGGCCACTGTGTGACAGTTGGACTGGATGGGCCTTTGGCCTGATCCAACATTGGCGTCTCTTATGTCCTTATGTGCCAGTTCTTCTGCTGTCTGGCACAAGATGCCTCTGCTAAGCTACCTCCCCCAAAAGGGGCATCTGCTTTCTGGTCAATGACTGTTAACAATTATTCACCCCCCAGCATGTACCTTGCACCACTGGTTCCGAGGCTGGCGCAGCTGCAGCTGGTGCTTCCGGTTCAGCTTTCTCAGCAACTTCTGAAAGAACGAGTAGAGTCAACATGACGGTCTGTAACAACGAGGGTCCCGCAGGACTAAAGCTATTAGTATTTCGGAAAAAACTGAATGAAGTTGTTGCATCGTGCAGCATGTTAGCCAGCCCTGAACAATTTTATGCGGATGTGACAGTGTAAAAGCATTAACACAAAATAGTTTGGGTTTCTCTTTTAGTGTTCCCTTGCATGCCAATTGTTTAGCAGGTTTGGGACCACGTTTTCAAATGCTGCTCAACTAACCAGGAGGGCTGAACTTACAACTGACGCGTCTGTCACTTAAGCAGGGGATACTTAAGCTGATGACCCAAAATGAGGAACAGGCAACAGCCCTTGATAGTAATTACATTCCTGGCGCGTATGGGCTAAGCATGCGACACCACAAACCTCCCAAGACATGCAATCACCATTTCTTCTTCAAGAGGCAATGTGTGAATTTTCTGCCTCAGGACAGGCGTACCAGGCCACAGATTAAATCTGGCTCTGATATGGACGCCCCTTTTAAAAGAAACATCAATAGTTTCCCATGCGTAGTCACAGTACCAGGAACGGCAACCAAGTGTGTCATGTGTGGCATGAATGCCATTGACATTCATAAATGACGGAATAGGGCTCTGGTGGATAAAGAATTTCTGCAGCAGCATTCTCTTATTCTATGACATGCCATTACGGAAGCTCTTTTCCCATGGGACTAAAATGGTACACATTACTAGCAACACACAAAGCTATCACTGTGAACTTCAGAATCACCACTATAAAATACTTACGATTATTCATTACAAGTCCAGGGAATGGTCTGTTGGAAAGAGAGGGGTGGGGGGAGAAAGAAACATAATGGAACACTTCAATCCTAAAAGGTATTTTGCATACATTCCAGAGACTTGACATATGGACATTAAAATTATGCACAAACCACATTGACTAGGTGTCAAGGAAAATTAACAAAGCCACCTTTTAAAAAATAAAAATGAAACAATCTTTGGTAGGTTTGTATGTGTATCTGTTTCTAAGGGACGAACATACACTGAAAGTCTGCAGACTAGAAGCCCAGAGCTCAGGCTTGTCAGAGACCCATGCCAAATGCAAGCTGCCTGTCATATGCCAGTCTCACCCTTACAGATTTATGAAAATATTTATTTAGTATTTATTTATTATTTGCATTTATATCCCGCCCATCCCGTGAGCGGGCTCAGGGCGGGTAACATCATTATAATAAATACAATTTCTGTTTAAAACACGATAAAACATTAGAACAATTAAAACAATGGGTGCAGCCTGAACCAGCGTCAGTTGGCTATAAAGTTCTGGCCCGATGGTGCAGTGAGTTAAAGGCCAGTTGTCAGTGGTCAGTAAACAGACAGGTGACAGCAACCTCAGGGAGGCCATATATGGGTGCCCATTGCCTTAACCAATGGCCTGGCAGAACAGCTCCATCTTGCAGGCCCTGAGGAATGGAAGGAGATCCCGCAGGGCCCTGGTCTCAATAGGGAGCATGCTCCACCAGGCAGGGGCCAGGAGAGAGAAAGCCCTGGCCCTGGTTGAGGCAAGACGGACATCCTTCGGGCCAGGGACCACCAGGAGGTGTTGATCTTTCGAGCGTAATGCTCTTTGAGGCATATATGGGAAGAGTCGGTCCCTTAGATATGTTGGTCCCAGGCCATATAAGGCTTTAAAGGTCGAAAACAGCACCCTGAAGCGAATCCGGTACTCAGCTGGCAACCAATGCAGTCGGCGGAGCGTGTGCCTAACGTGAGGCCACACAGGTGTTGACGTCAGCAGGCGCACCGCCGCATTCTGCACCAGTTGTAATTTCCAGATCAGCCTCAAGGGTAAGCCTGCGCGGAGCGAGCTGCACTAATCAAATCCGGAAGTGACCATTGCATGGGTCACCGTCACTAGGTCTTGGGCGGAAAGATGGGGCTTCTGTAGCCTAATCTGCCCAAGATGGGAAAACGCAGATCTGGCAAGTGCAGCAACCTGGGCCTCCGTGGAAAGAGAGGCATCCAGTGTCACTCCCAGACTCCTCACTGTCTGGGCTGGCATCAAAGGCGACCCTTCCAGTGTGGGGGGCCTGGCGCCCACATCCAACCCCCCTCAACCCAGGTACAGGACCTCTGCCTTCAATGGATTTAACTTCAACGGACTCTAAAGGTGGAGGGAACATTGTTCATGCTCATGTCTTACAGCCATCGGTAGGCCTCCAGTCCATTCTCTTTCACTGTGCCTACAGATGACCGGCGCAGAGGCTATGTTAGGGCAGCTTGAGATTTCAAGAGGACACAGGTGCTCTTTCCTGGGTCACTGGCCTTTGCTATGTCTTAATTACTACTGGGGAAAAACATGGCCGTTTCTTTCAGGGTGGTCTAAAATGAAAATCCAATCCACCACCAAGAACCACAAAAATCCACGACTCCCCGGAAGACAGCTAGGTATTCAAAAGTTACATCGCATATGACTGAAAGCTGAATACCTAATGACAGTAAATTTGATGAACTCTGCTGAATCCAAAATCTTCCTCATGGAACTGATTTCAAGATAGCTGGGAGCTTTGAACGAGACGCCAGGGGGCATTCCATCCACCACCACGCAGCCAGGGTTGACAGTGATTTTTCGATATGGGACTTTCACTGGGTACCCCATACCAATGGCTTCCCCTAATGAGAGAGAATCAAGAGTGTAACTTAAAGGAGGACAGCTCCAAGGTTACATATAATCCATGGACTAAATAAGAAGTTACATGCATGTAACCAGAAGCTGTGCCAAGGCGAACGCATGGCTTACTTGACAAACTATACAGTGACAGACAAAATCACCATAAAAAGCAACACCAAATTCAATGGAGACATATTTTTGCTGAATCACTTGGGCTCCAATCTATTATTTAAGTGGCTCTCAAATAGTGATAATTTCTATCCTTCTGGAACATGATTATGGATGAAATGGAACAAAACCTGAAACTGTGCATTGAGTTGGATTAACGAGAAGTACATGGCTGTAATCTTGTACAGTACATTCCGGTTTACTCAAGAGCAAGACGACCTTGGATGTAAGGCAACCCCCATTCTTTAAAAAGTATACATAAAAGCAGATGACCCCAGATTTAAGAAGACCCCGATTAAAAAAGAGCAGGCAACGGTATAGACAATTTTTTTAATTCTATGATGACTGATACACAGTACAATAAAGATAACCCAGAGGAGAGACATCAACCGCTTTCCCTCTTGTGTATCTCAGCCTCATCCTCATTTCCTGCACTTTCACTGTCATCCATTTCTTCATCCCCTTTTACTGCTTTAGTTTTCAACTTCTTCAAACTCAAACAGATCGTCTTCAGCACCCTCCTTGGAACTGAAAATACAGCATTCCTTAAAACCCTTAATGATAAATTCTGGAGTAACCCGATCTTCTAGTTTTAATCCACTGACAAAGTAGGATCACACGAGGCGTCTTTCGCTTCCCTATAGGGGCTGGCGCATGATTGCCTCCCTATGAGCCATTCTGCATACAAAGAGTTCAGGTGGCTTTTAAAAGGGCTCGCTCACCACTTCATCTCACGCCTCTGTGGTTGTGTGATGGGACTCCTCCGGGCTATGACCACCAGATCTACACAATTTCTCAGACTGTATAACTTCTGGTGTCAGATGCCCTCTGAGGAGAATGCGTCACTGGCTTCCGATTTCCGGCTTGGGCCGGGCAGAAGTGTTGCTGTTTGTTCTGTGAGGAATTCCTTCTTTTAATTGTTTTTAGCCGGTTTTATCTTCTGGTTATATTTTCAGGGTCGCTGGCTCGATCAGCTTTGTGTGAAGTAGCTGCCTCTGGCATCCTCAAATGTTTTTTTTATTTTTGTTGTGTTGTGTTTTGCTGGTTGAGCAGGGGGTCGGCGTCTGCAGCTTGCGCTCAGCTCCAGAGGAGAACGGTTTTGGCAGTTTTTAACTGATTTTGGCTTTTGTTTTGAGTAGCTCTTCTTTCTAGTCTTTTTTAAAAAGCCGCCACTTTCTTTACCCTTACAAGGAAGAAGCAAAAGCTCTCTCTGTGGCCTTATTTCAGGCATTCAGCTGGCTAGCTGAGAGGTTTACGGGCTTTTGGTTTTGGGTAGGGTGGGGCTGGGAGGGCAAGAGGATCGCTCTGTCTCGCCTCTTGCTATTTGTATTATTATATCACATACTTGTATAAATAGGGAGAACTGAGCAGGTTTTATATAGCTGGTTATTAGTTTCTGAGTGGTACAAGTTTTATATAAGAAGATATAACACCCTTTTTTCCTTTTAAGAGTATTTTAGTCTGTTTTAGCTGTTTTTAAGTGGTTTTAAGTGGACTTATTGTCCTGGTCCGATGGCCTCGGGACTCTGACCACAGCCTGCTGACGCCCCCCGACCGTCAGACTCACCCGGAGCACCCCAGACACAGACGAAGCCAGGACGACGCGGCACGACAGTCATCACCTGCGCATGGGAGGCACACCGCACTGGCTGGGCTCGCTCACAGAGCCGAGCGCCCTGAGGAGCCACACAAGGCGGCGGTGCCGCCACAAGCAACGGCAAGGAACAGCTGACAGCCGATGCCCACACCCAGAGTGCCCACGGGCCGACAGGACCGCCACTGGCCCAGCTCAAACCACGCCCTAGACCAGTGATGGCGAACCTTTTAGAGACCGAGTGCCCAAACTGCGACCCAAAACCCATTTATTTATCGCAAAGTGTCAACACGGCACTTTAACCTGAGTACTGAGGTTTTACTTTAGAAAAAACAACTACTACATTAAATTAAGATGATCCAAACAAAGTAAGGAAAGCAATCCCAAATGCTTTCATTTACTTAAAATTATTTGGCAGAGAATTCGACACTTTAATGATGGTCTGGGCCTGGCTGGGGCGGAAGGGGAAAGCGAAGGGGCCGGGGAGGAATAGAAACGTGCAAAAGTGAGGAGAGCGAGACTGAGCCTCCTGAGAGCACCTTGCATGAGGGGAGAGGGACCTACGGGGTGAAGCCAACCCCGTCCCCTACTCATCTGAGGCCCCAACGCTTCCCCGCCTTGAGCGCCCCGGCTCGCAGGACCGACGACCCCGCCCCAGAGGGACGCACCACAGCCACGGGAGGCACTGCACCCAGGGCGCAGGGGGAGCACGACACTTATACTGATTTTAAGCTGTATTATTTTAAAGCTATATTAAGCGGTGTTAAGTTGCATATTGATTAGATGCCCTTTGAATGCATCTAAGACAAGCATTCCCCATTTTCTTAAGATTGCCCCCGGTCTCTTATTCCAAACAACTTTCAGCCAATCCTTCATTAAGTCCATAGACATTCAACCTTGTTGTGACACCAAACAATTACTTCACTAGGCAGCTAAGTTCCTCTGACATTGCCTCGCACTTCAAAAATCAAATATGGTAGCAATTTTGTACCATCCATAAACACTGCCAACATTACTGTAATGTGCTTTCTTTCGCTCCCTGAAGATTTCACGGGGACAGGTTTTGTGCCTAGTTCTTTTACAGAGCAACTGGATGGCACATCAAGGGATACTGATGTCTCATTCTGCATCACCTGTTTACCTCAGGGCATAATTGTGATCATTATGTAATCAGTCACTTACTTCTGGAACGCAATGCATTTTTCAGTTTAGTCAGAAGAGAGCACCTGCTGGCAAAGTGAAGTTCTTCACAGCCAAAAACCATCATAACATATAATTTGTACACACCAACTGTTACTGGCCTTGCATTCTTGCCACAGGATACACTGTGCTCATGCAATTGGTAGAGCTTTCGCTTTAATGATTTCCACTGTAACTGGTTTCGCATCTCTCCTTTGAGCACGTACAAATCCAACGGATCTTCAACTTCCTGATAGCTTCCTCCTTCAAGTCTGCGGAACCATTTCCACATCAGGTTACCACATAAAAGTTTCTGCTTTGTTTCCATTGTCTCACGTTTGCCTGTCATGTTAACTATTTCCTCCCAGCATCACGATTGTTGGTTTCTTCGGCGTACCTTACCACCATGAGTTTTAAATCATGCATTGTAACTCCCCCTGGTATTTTTTTTTTTTTTTTTAAATCTATGAGCTGCAATTTCAGAATCAGAATTCAGGGAGATGGCAAAAAATAAAAATGGGACTCTATGCTGACATACAGGACACCACTCTGGGGGGAACAAAGGGGGGGCTCACATCCAGGTTGAGAAGGCAGTCCAGGATGTGAGACTGCCTGTTAACAGCATAACGCTACTGTCGTTCATGCTGTCAACTGAAGGTAGGACAATAAAGCAATGGCTGCATCAGCTGCAATGGCTGTTCTGCCCTTTTCACTGACCCCAGAGAGTAACGTCCGAACACTGAACTAGGGATGTGCATTTCGGGATCCC
>NW_015170890.1:0-1085 GCF_001447785.1 Gekko japonicus
TGAATGCTTGCCTGCATCTTATATTTTCCTCCCTTCCCTACTGCTTCTCACCTTCCTATACCCGTGGTTCATTTTCAGGCAGAGCCTGCATCACTGGTCTCACTTTTCATCTTATTCTGTGTTTGCCAGCATCTTCTCCTTTGCCCAGTGCCCCATAACTTCTTCATTCCAGACCAATCCAAGGCTAATGATCTTGGTCAATCCCTGTCCTTCTGACCATGCATCTAGGACAGTTTTCTGAGCTATTGAATTCCAGTATTGCAGAGCTCATTTTACTCTGTCCATAGACTTTACTTTAAATCCTGTGACCATTTATTGTTTTAAATTACATACTACATTAAGTGTGTAGCAACTTTTCCAGCTAAGAAAAAGAGGAAATTGTGGTTGAAAAGACTGGGTTGAGCAACAGCTGTTAATACAGTTCTTGAACAAAAAGAAATAAAAAGCAATTTATTAATTTGTAGTAATTGGTAAAAAATTAGTTTTTTCCTGCAAAATTGCCAACCCTCAGACAGTAACCCACAATTGAATTCATCAATGAAGTCTGTTCTTCGTGCTTAGGCAAGTTCCAGAACTAATGCAGAAATCCAGGATTCCCTGACTATGGGCATTTCAGTGCTATGTTGCTCTGATATCATCTTAATATCTCAACCATATTACAACTCCAATGCTTCTCAAATAGGAATATTATTCAGGATTATTTTGCTCTCCTCTGGTTTCCATATGGTTGACTAAATATTAGTAATGGAATAATCATTAATTCAGTCTTATGTTTCTATAAAATGGGGTGCTGTTGCCTGTGTCATATTCTTTGCTATGAAGCAATTTTTTGTAGCTTCACAACAAGTGCCTAATGAAGCAATCTGTCTCTGAGTGTCTAAGAAGCCTTTAATAATCGTTGTGAGGAGATGATCTAGATTGTGTAGCTCAGGTCCTGGCAATGTTGGCAAGTCAAAGAAATCTTTAGCGGTACTTCAGCAGATGAGTCCCCTGTCAGAAATAGCTTAAACCAATGTGTGTTCAGCTTGTGTTTCTTTTCTTTTCTTTTTTTAGGCTCCCCGGAGGGGATTTTTTATTGCATTTTT
>NW_015170890.1:1232-47958 GCF_001447785.1 Gekko japonicus
TTTGCTGTCATCTTCTTCCTTCTCAACCTCGGCTGTCTCTCCCAGCTGCACTCTCAGGAACTCATGTGCTTTGGAGACAGAGTCAATCTTTTCTTTTTTATCGTGTAGTTTTAAAATGATGCATTATGGAATTAACCATCTTTAGACAATGCTGTTTGTTTGTAGAAAAAGGATCAAGTCTTTATATTTCTTTCTCTTTTGCCTTATTTCAAATGGAATGTCTTTTAGAATCCTGATGGTATTGTCCCTGATTTTCAAGGGTGTTCCTGTAGTTGCTTTCAGGATAGAATCCCTCACATGTTGCTTTGAGAATCTGGCCACTATTTCCCCAGGCAGATTCTTCTTCTTGATGTACATGGAATACTGTAGACCACATCCATTTTGCTTGCAAGATACTCTGCTTTTAAATCTGTAACTGAGGCTAATGCTTCACTCAGGAGTTGCTTTAGATTCTCACCTTTTAATTGTGGTTCCAGGTCGTATTCGGGATGGGGAGGCTTGGCCAGCCATACACTGCCCCGTTCAAAATGACCACACACACACAGTTTCTTTGGAAATTAGGTGGATAAAATTGGCCACAACTTTATTGATTACAGCTGTTATAGGCATTGACACAGCATGGGTCCACCAGATCCGACCATCGGCTGAACCTTCTGCCAGCCGAGTTATCCGTTACCCAGCCAGCCGGCATAGGTAGAGCCTGCAGGATGGCAGGTTGTTGGGGTTCACCTGGACGCCTGCCCCTGTGTGAACTCCCCTGGCACCTGGCGGTGAGGGCCATCGCTGCTAGTCTCTGCGCTTGCCTGTTCCTTTCAGCCCTCATGCCAAGACCCTTACAGGGGTCCCCACATCCGAAAAATGGCACGCAGGTCGATTTCCGCCAAACGGATCCGGCCCCATGCTGTCACCGCCACGAGAGCTGGACCAACCACTTGGTCCTGCTCCCACCAACGCCTCTACAGCTGTAGCCAAGAGAGGAGGGAATAACGTATCCCCTGTAGCCATATGTCCAAACCCCATGTAGACAGGTGCACCCCATCTGCCCGGAACAAGGCCTCCAGATTGTGGGAGATGTCCGGGTGGCGGATCCACACTCCCCCCATGGACTCGACAACCCTACCCAGTCTGCCAGACACCTTTCTCCTTGCCACATCCACTTTTCCGGGATGAGCCGCTCCTTGCCATGACCTCTCTTCTAGCCAATTTGACCAAAGAAGACTGTGTTGGGAAACACCTCACGCAAAACGGCTAGGTCAGCCAGCACCTGGCGCTCCAGACACACACTGGGTCGTTCCGTCAAATCATTCTTCCTGAGTTGGAGCACCAGTGCATCCTGAGGTTGGTGTCGGGCTTTGACACAGTCCACCCAGGTCAGAAACGATCTCCACCGCATACCACGCTGGGCCATCCACGTGATGCTCATGGCTGCCTCCAGCCCCAAATCCTTGCCCCAGACAGATGATGATGCATACAAACCAGCCCAATGAACAATGCTGTGCCCCAAAATCCAGACCTTCTTGCAGTTCTGACCTGGAACGTGGGAGGCAGAGATGCCCTCACTGGCCACCCTTCAGACGCGGCCGCATGTATGCCTTGAAGGCTGTCAAGTGCCACCGCCCAATGGCTCTTATGCACGCCTCAGACATCCCAAGGCCCGCAGCCGTGGTCGCCGCCCCAATCCTAAATGAGTGGGGACAAATTCCTTGCTGGGCAAACCCAAAGCCCCTAGCGCCGCTCTGAACACACCCGTGAACTGGTACCTGGTCAACGGGCCCCCGTCCCTGTGGATAAGCAAGCGGCCGCCCTTTCGCAGCCACATCGCTAGGTATGCCTTCGTGGTCTGTACTGGGCATGGCCCCCCAGTCAGGGGCCCCAGATGTAAATTTGCCCCTTTCCCCAATTGATCCGTCTTTGACCTCTTGATAAACAAGGAGACCCCGTCTTGCCCCACGGAAATATCCCTAACCCCCAAGGGCGTGTTGGTGAATGCATGTCTGGTGCCCACTACCAATTCACCAACCTTCAGGGCCCCGAAAGAGGCCAACATGAATGCGGCTTTGAACAGCATGGTTTCATATGGGGACCAACACAATGACGGAAGCTCCCGCAATACCAGCACTAATAATTTAAATGTCAGTGGCCTGCAACGATCCAGGGGCCGTGCCACGAGCCTCCACCACCCCTCGACTGCCCTATGAGCTTGGAACAAGTTGCAGGGGTCCGTGAACCTCTCTGCTTTACTAAAGAATGTAATGGCCGCCATGTGACACCTAATGGTACTCTGGGCCAACCCTTTTTTTTTTCTTTTTTTTATTACGGTCATAGACCCTTTATCCTGCAGCCTGGCCATATAACACAGCACCCAGTCACCCTCTAATATCAGTATTTGCTGATATTCCCGAATCTCAGTATGATACTGGGGTTTGTAAAATGATAGGCATTGCTGAATTTGTTATGCTCAATTATACCCTGTGGGGATCATCCCTATAGGGTATAATGACCCCCCCCCCATCTGGACTCTTGTCCTGACGGCGGCAGGCTCCCATCATTGACAGGAAGGTGACTCCAGGGAGGGCTGCCTGTTAGCTGTTAGGTTTAAATTGCCAGCATCTCCGATATGGTAAATGCACCTAAGATCGGCTTTTATTCGGGATCACCTTATTGGTTTGCTGAATCAGATTAGAGAATCTGATTCGGCTGAATAAATACACCAAAAATACTGCTAAGATATTTGTCGGGTATTTATTTGGTTAGGCTTAGCTGAATGCACATCCCTACTCTTGAGCCTTATAATTTGAGGATCACTGGAATCACTTACAGGAGGACTTGGTGCTCAAGGATGCCAATTGTAAATGTTCCCCAGTCTTCTTCCAGATACCCTTTAGTGGTAATTTTTCCTTGCCAGACTACTTCTGCTTTTTTTAGAACCTTCTATTGGCAAGGTGTAACGCCTTAGACTCAGCTGAGGTGCAAGGGAGATATAATAGAATTCCTGCAGAAGACCGCAAATGCCCTTATTGTCCAAATCAAGTAGACCTCCTAGCTCATATTATTTATATATGTCCCAAAACAATACCACACAAAACAAGTATACTACTCCTTGTATGAAACAGCTAACAAAATTTTCTGAGAAGTGGACGCTGTGCTATCTACTATCAAGTAGATTGGTGAACTGCATGGGAGATGTGAAATTTTTTCATTTTACAATGTAAAGAGGGAACTGACTTCCATTCTCAGCTTTTTGGGGGATTTTGTTGGGGTTTTTTTGGGGGGGCGAGAAACTGTGGATGACTAGCTAATGGTTGTTAAATCTAGGGGAAGAAAAGGAGGACTTGGAAAATTATAGTATAAACTTAAACAGAGTCTACTGACTTTAATAGACTCAGAAGAGTGTAACTTTACTTAGAATTGCACTGCAAGTGTTCAGGCAGGGTTTTTATATCTATATAAATTTAAACCAGGAAACCTGATGAGTTTGGAAAATTAGTTGACTTCTTGTTTAAATGTATACCTGTTTCCCACTGAATCTGAAATGTGTCCGGATTGCAGCTCTTCATCCTGCTCTGGCATTGAACTGTAGCATGTCGTAGGAAAGTTGCAGAAGCTTTTGGGCACATGAAGTCACTGCTCTGCAACAGAAGCTCCACATCAATGCTTTCTTCACAGGGATTGTGCTATGTATTCCCATGTCATATTTATTGAAACTTGCAGTCCACTCTATCCTGCAGTTGTTAGAATTTAAATTCTGCGTGTTACAAAAAATAGCAGGCATGTAAGGGAGAGAGATATAATTCTCACAATGGTAATGAGCCAACTCTTCACTACTTGTCTTTATTTATCCTTGCTTTTTGAAAGTTGTCTTGTGATCTCATGAAAAAAAAACCTTGACAGTTTTTGGAGCGCTTCA
The DNA here is from genome assembly GCF_001447785.1 of Gekko japonicus. Lineage (NCBI taxonomy): Eukaryota > Metazoa > Chordata > Lepidosauria > Squamata > Gekkonidae > Gekko > Gekko japonicus. The sequence continues at coordinate 5,140 of NW_015170890.1, forward strand.
GAAAACCAGTGTAAATGACAATCATCTTGTCTTATGATCCTGTTATTCCCTTTGTGGCAGATAGTCATGGCAGTAAATGTCACTTTCTTCATCAGGACACTTTGAAAAATATCGCAACAGCAGTGTTTCCAGAGTAGAGTGAACTGGGGAAAGAATTACTCCAGGGCTTCAGTCCAATGTTGTGGACTCAAGGAGCTACGCTTCCCAGTGCTCCTTGCATCTGGGATGCAGTTTTTACAGCATTTTTTCTGTGTGCTTAGATAGAGGGCTAGAAGAAAGAGAGTGAGAGAGGAACTGAAATAGTTGCTGTCCCTACTAGGGGTGAGCACACATACAAAAAAATTAGGATTTTTCTGATCCAAATATATTGGACTCCCAAAAAACTGGGATTCCCCCCAAGCCCCAAATATTAATACTGGTATGGTATTCAGATTTGGGTTTTTTCGGAAATCTCGAATTTTGCGGCACCATTATACCCTATAGTACCATTATAGGGGGGGCTGTTTTTTGAGGTAGAGGCACCGAAATTTCAGCATAGCTTCTGGTGCCTCTCCTCCAAAGACCACCCAGGTTTCAGAAAGATTGGACCAGGGGGTCCAATTCAATGAGCCACCAAAGAAGGTGCCCCTATTCTCCATTATTTCCAATAGTGGGGAAAAACTGATGTCAAACCAGAGAGTCTCTGTAGTTAGAAACTGAAGGGGGGGGTTCAAGCCCAGCAGAACCTGTGCCACTGTGGCAGTGCCAGTTCAGCAGATCTAAGTGAGGTGGTGATGCAAACACAGCACAGACAGTTCATTTACAGAGTGCCCAGCAGAACCAGTGCATGTACAGAGTGCCCCAAGAAGCTGCCCCCATCCTCCATTGTTTTCAATGGAGGGGGAAAAGAAAGCTTTTAAGGGAAGGCACTGGCTTTTTGGGGGCACTAGTACATTGCACTGGGACTACTTGGCACTCTGTACATGCACTGGCTATGCTGGGCTTGGAAACCTACCCCTTGCTTGGATTTGTTGAGCTGTCATTGCCACAGTGGCACTGGTTCTGCGAAAATGCCCCCCATACACCTTCAGTTTCTACTGCATAGACTCTCTGGTCTGACATCAGTCCCTACTTTTTTGCTGTTTTTCCCCTTAATTGGAAATAATGGAGGCTGGAGGCACCTTCTTTGGTAGCCCATAGAACTGGACCTCGTGGTCCAATCTTTTTGACAATTGGGAGGTCTTTTGAATAGGGGCACCACAAGCTACACTGGAAATTTGGTGCCTCTGCCTCAAAAAAACAGCCCCCCCATACCCACCGGATAGATTGCCCATTATAGTCTATGGGGATCATTCACTGTAATGGTCCCCATAGGCTATAATGGAAACAAATGTATTTAAAGGTGTTGTGGTCCCTTTAAATGCTTTTGTGAAGCTGCAGTTTTACCCAGAATAGCATTTAAAGGGAGTGCACTTTAAACACCATTTAACTGTGGCTATCCTGTTTTCACGAATAATCCTGAATTTTTAAAGGATTATCTGGGGATTGGCTATGCATGATAGCCAAAAATACATCCCCTCTATATCCATCTGAAAGAATAGCTGATAAATACCAGAAAGGTATTTTATGGCTCCCTCCCTCCGAATGCACACCCTACTCAGCCATTAGATAAGCTTGAAAAAGGATGAAGGAGGGGTGGCGGCAAGAGAGAAAGAATGAGCTGGTGAGGCCCATTTTGAGTTTGGTCTAGTGAATTCAGAAGGGTCTGTGTTCCGCTTGCACTGGGATCAGCTATTTCAAACTAGGGGAATTTGCAGTCCAAGCTTCCCTGGTGTGACCTTGTCAACATCACTATCACAACCATTTCCCCCCTTGTGGCGTACATTTATTTTTCACATTAAAAAGAGTCTGTGACTCCTTAAAGACCAACATATTTTTAATTGTATAAGCTATTGCAAGACAGAACTCAGGGCCAAACCAGGTGAGATGTGTCGAACCAGAATCGGGCCCCCACAGTGCTGTTACAAAATGGAGACACATCAGTGGGGTGAACTGAGGGACACTGTCTCATCTAGTTTGACCCTGAGCTTATGAGATGCCTGGAACCACCTGGGGTGGTACTTTGATGGACCTGGCAGTGATCTTGGCCAGAAACAGGGACCTAACATGTGCAAAGCAGTCCTAAACAGGTCTATTCAGAATCCTACACAGGAAAGTACCAGTAGGATTTCACTGTGTCAAAACTAACTCAGAAACCCAGCTCAGCACGCCGATATCTTGCTGTTCCTTAGAAATGTTAGCTAAAGATTTTGAATTACATGCCTGTATCTTAGCGGTCAAAGAAGGTCAAAGAAGACGGGGACGGCAAAGGATGAGATGGTTAGACAGTGTCATAGGTGCAACGAACATGGAGTTGAGCAAACTTCAGAGGATGGCGGAAGATCGGAAGGCCTGGCGTGATCTGGTCCATGGGGTCGCGAAGAGTCGGACTCGACTGTGCGACTGAAGAACAACAATCTTAGCAGTGAGGAGCTGCGGTGACTCAAGTGGTTAAGACGCTGAACTGGAGGCTGGAAGGTTGGTAGTTCAGCAGAGATCCGAGTGCCACATGACAAAGTGAGCTCCCGTCTCTGGTCCCAGCTCCTGCCAACCTAGCAGTTCGAAAGCAAGAAATTACAAGTAGATAAATAGGTACCACTTCAGTGGGAAGGAAACAGCGTTCCGTGTGCCTCGGTGTTTAGTCATGCCATCTACATGACCATGGAGAAGTCTTCGGACAGCGTTGGCTCTTCGGCTTGGAAACGGAGATGAGTACCGCAACCCTAGAGTCGGATTCAAATGGCTTTCGAGCAAAGGAAACCTTTACCTTTACCTATCTTAGCAGTGAACAGACTGTCGCATCTCTGAATAAAAGATTGGCTGATAACAAACCAATGAGCCTAAGTTGATACTTTGGTTGATATATGTATTTATATGCAACACAAGTGACAGTACTTTTCGTTTCTGCTAGCATATTACCTTTTAGAACAAAACAACATATGTGTTGTTAAGTGCCTGTGTTAAGCGCCTTCACAAAACTACTTAGCTGGAAATCAGTCTCAGAATAAACCTTAAAAGGCAGTCAAGCTGTCCTTCCCTTACCTTTTCTCTTTCATCAAAGAGTGCAAAGCCCTGGGTCAGTATATGCCTAAGGCGTTGCCAGAAATCCCATCTGGGATGTGAAACTTTGCACTGTATAAAGAAGAAAGGAACAAAACTAATATAAACTAGAGCTGAACACCTGCAACACTCCCTGTTTAGGATGTTAGCCTCCTTTTTTCACTGGAGTGTGACAGAGTACAAGCATTTCTCATTCCCTTTGTGGTTGGATGAAACCAATTAATTGAACTGGATAGGAGTGCATTCTCTTCCTGTACTGTTGAAAATGTTTCATATATATTAATTGACAAAGGGCTGTTTTGTTAAGAGCTAAGATTGCATGGGTTTATTTTTTCTCCAGTGTGAAACCTGGCAAAGCAACAGTGCAAAAACAATGAAAACTAAGGTATTGCAAGTCATTGTATGATAATGGAATCTGCAAAATCCCAGGTGCCAGGATATCTCAGCCTCTGTAAATGTGGGCATCTATAACTGATGCATATTTTTTGTATTGCTCTCAAGTGGCTAAATATTGGGTGTTGGCTTCTAGAAACTGGAAATATTTTTCCCAGTCCTGGTGAATAGTCATTACATTTAAGACAGATGCAGACTAATAAATCCCAAGTTGGAATTCAGGACCTGTCTAGCAATGCTGAGCTGCTTTCAGAGGATCCCCCAGGACCTTGACATCTATGCAGTTTCCATGATACACTTTTCCTCCACTTTCTATGATTGCCAATTTCTTAAGGCCAAACCAGATAAAATGTTGTGAGTTCTCTGATTGGGTATTCAAACTTTTTTTTTTTATATGATTGCCAATTTCTTAAGGCCAAACCGGATAAAATGTTGTGAGTTCTCTGATTGGATATTCAAACAATTTTTTTTTTTAAAATCCATCTCTTAGACATGCAGGGGTCCAATTCCGGTAACTATGGTGCGAGGGGAGGAATTTTAAGCCTCCCTCTGCTCTGTTTTCCCAATCAAAAATGGCCCTGGAGATCTGCTGTTTGCCCCTTTGCAGGAAACTTCTGGGTACAGATAAGCATAATGAAAAGAAACCCAGGAGTTAGGACAGAATCAAGCCCATGCATTGGGATTTTCTTGGTAGCTCTAGTTTTGAGACTTCTGCAACTTGTTGGGTTTGGTTATTTGTGTTATACTGATTAATTTTGGATAGCTGGCTATTTGCTTGTCACAGGGTGGGTGGGCAAGGATGAGGAAGGCAAACACACTTAATGAGTGCCTTTTGACCTCTTGGAGACACTTGTGTTTCTGTTCTTTCATTATCCTCTTCATTTCTATTCTCTCCAAGCATGTTTTCTGCATCGGGTCAATCAACCATAACAGCCCTGCTGGATACGTACATTAGGCCCTGAGCTGTTTGCTTATTATTAATGTAAATGTTTGAGAATCCAAAAGCGTTCAAGGCCTACTCAGACCAAAGAACAAATAACAGCGGCATATGTCTCTATCTGGAACCATGGAAGCTTAATCACAAACACTTTTTCCAGGATGAAACTTGAAGCTTCATAACTTACTGTTGTTCCACAGATGAGCTTAAATAAAAGATTCACATTGTTAAAAGAAATAGGCTGAAGTTGACTAATCTTCTGTTCTTCACTCCCATAACCTGAAAATTCAGTTGCAAAAAATTGCTGGTGTTTTATGTATGGTATATGTATGATATGGCAGATGAGGCAAGGGAAGTATCTCACGTTGCTAGGGATATGGTATGCTGATCTGTATCTCAGAATGATGTAGTTTGGAAGGAGTCAAGATCCCCACCCCACCCCACCACACCACACCACACCATAAACAGAGATAATTTCTGTGCTGTTGAATAATGAAACAGCGTTGCTGGCTTGGTGTCTAAACTAGTTGACGTAGGTCCTGGTCACACGAGCAGGATGATCCACTGCTGAAGGGAGGCAAATTAGAGCTGGACCAAAAAGAACCGCGGGAGCGCGATCCGACGTGCCCCCGTGGCTCCATGCTCCATGCTTCGGCAGCCGATCACACGTTGTGCAGCAAACCGGCAGTAGATCGGTTGTGTGCCTACATGGGACGGGGAACGGCGATGGCTGCAACGGGCTACCAGTGCTTCCCCGACCAGACACCTGGAGTTGCCATGCATCATCCGGAAGGTAGTGCTCAAAAGGTAGTATCTTTTAAATGTGTGTTTCTGGGCCAAAGTGCTGGATCAGGGACGGGTGCATGATGCTTCCCAGATGTTGCAATGTGATCGCGCTCGCTTGATGCACCCCCGATCCGTTCCTCTTGCGGGGCAAATCCTCCCATGTGACCAGGGCCATAATCTGTTTATACTACTTTTCTCTCCACCTTTTTCTTAAACCAGCTGATGTGCTTTAAGTTGAATACAGTTGAAAGTAATTTATATATACATCCCCCATCTCCCAGTCAATTCATATTTGTAGCTGCATAGCAAGGGAAAAGACCCACCTGTACATTGTCCCCGTGCTACCCTTTTAGTATGGTTCATTCACTGTTCCCATATGAGCACTTTAGCTTACGATAGCTTGGTGATGTGCCTGTTGCTGCCATATGGCTTCAGTTGATCTGCTTTGCTATTTCTAGGATAGAGAAAGCTCTTTGAGACGGGCTAGCAACCACTTGACATGAGCTTCTGCAGCTCCTAGATTAGACAGCCAAAGCATTCACTTAGAACAAAAGAGATACACAGAAGCTACAAAATAAGTATTATCTCAACATTTCTTCAGTATGCTTTGTTTTCGTATAAGATAAATTAACCAAACCCTATCTTTGTTATTGTATAGTGCATTTGTTCATTTGTTTAACCTTGTTAGTTTAACCCTGATCTTTTTTATTGTAAAGGGATAATATCATTCTCCTTTTATCTGCAGTTTAGCTTTGATATTAGGAGCCAGCCTGACAGTAAAAGCACTCTGAGCAAAACTTGAAGTAGCACCTTTTGCAGCTTGCAGGGAGAAAAAGAGTGGGAAGAACATCTTGTACAGGGATATTTGGGGTCAGCATTTTAAGGCTCCCGGGATTCTTTTTCTTCAGTTTTATTATATCTGTGTCAGTGTTTTGCCAAGTTGATTTGGCTTCTTTGGTTTGACATTGGTTCTGTTGGTTTTGCAAAAGTGACCATTGCTTAAGTTGGTTTGGCTTGGATTCTCTGGCTTGACATTGGTTCTGTTAGACTTACCACATTGGCTCATGGTTCTGGTGGGATTCTCTGATTTAGTGTTAGTTCTGTTGGGCTTGTTGATTCTGTTTGCATTTCAAGGCCTTTTATCCAGTGGTTGCTCTTGTGTTTGGCTATTTATTGGCTTCTTTGTCCTGGATAATGTATGGAATTTTCCCCATAGGAAACAATGGAGACAAGTAGAATGGGTGGGGGCATCTTGTTCAGGCTCCATAGAATTGGATCCCTTGATCCAGTCTGCTGGAACTTGGGGGGGTGTCTTTAGTGGATAGGAAGGATTAGATTCCCTGCAAGTCTGGAGTAATTTCCTTGAAAACCACCAACTTCACCCCCCTGTAAAGAGTCCCTTGTGACAGATTGGGGGGGGGAGTCAGAAATTCAGGGAGTTCATGAGGTAATCTTCCCTAGGCAGAAGAGCTTTTGTGATTGGCTGCTCTACTTGCTCTCTGATTGGCTAACATCAGCTGAGAGAGGAAATAAAACAGCTGATCTGGAGGGAACAGAGGTCTTTCACCCTTTGGTCTTTGTTTGAAATCTAACATCTGGATCAGTAGCCAAAGGGTTTGGCTTCTGAGGGAAGAGATGTTTGAGAGTCAGTGTTGTCTGACAGGCAATAGTCAGAAAAGTACCTCTGTATAGAGTAAAAGAGAAACCCCGTTGTCTTAAATATATTAAAACTGCTTTAAATGTATTAGAACATGCATGTAATTTAAAATTTAGATTCTCGGTCATGAAAGCAACAGAACAGTTTTATACAGGAGGAGGAGGAGGAGGAGGAGGAGGAGGAGGTTGGATTTATACTCCGCCCTTCACTCGGAGTCTCAGAGCGGCTTACAAACTCCTGTCCCTTCCCCTCCCCACAAAAGACACCCTGTGAGGTAGGTGGGGCTGAGAGAGCTCTTTCAAGAACTGCCCTTTCAAGGACAGCTCTTGTTAGAACTATGGCTTGCCCAAGGTCATCCAGCAGGTGCATGTGGAGGAGTGGGGACTCAAACCCGGTTCTCCCAGATTAGAGTCCGTACACTTAACCACTACACCAAAAGGATACTGGAGAAGGATTTGGAAGAAGGTCTGGCTAGTTAGAGTGAACTCCCATAAAGCCAAATAGTAAAAGGAATTATTGACTCTTAGGGCCAAGGAGAATAACTTCCTGCCCGTGAAAGGGGTTAGGAAGAGAACTCTGGTCTGTGATAAATGGGAGAAGCTTAGACACCACAGGAGTTAGTGAAAAGCTGTAGCATCTAAAGGAAAACCTAGAACTCTGAAGGAAGAAACCTAGAAACTTTAAGCACTGTCCTCAAGAAGAAACATTGATAAGAATTGTGTTAGTGCTGAAATATACTAAACAAAGAACCTCTCAAAGAACTAGAAAACAAAACTACAAATACACTTTCTACCCCTATTATATGTATTCTCTGCCTGTTCTATAAAATATTATTTCTGTTTTGAAAGTTACTTTGCCTCAAGTGCCATTTCATAAGGATTTATAAAGCAGTGCAGCTCCTGTCTTCCCCTCAAGTTCCTCTGTTGGGTCTAAAGCCTAAACCAATATCTAAACAAAGGGTGGGACAGTTTCAAGTTTATATCAGTAGAGAAGATGTACACACTACTGTAAAGCAACTCAGACACTGAGGGGAACTGAAGTTTGGCAGGAAAAACCTGCAAGACAGTTGGGGAGATAAAGGGGTCTGTCATATCCTTCATAGGGAATAACGGATCCCCAGAATGTCAGAATCTACTGCCCAACCTGAATCCAAATACTGAAATATTATGGGGAACCTGAATATCCTAAAATACTGATATTTATGCCCTTCCTGGAATCTGAATTTTTTTTAAAATACTGATTTATTTATTTTTAGGTGTGCATCCCTTGCTGTAACATCATGCTTTGCATTTGCTTCCCCCTTCTTATTTTAGGCATTTTCGGTATCTTGCCATGACCAATGGGTTAAGCTAAAGGGCTCTTTGCCCTGTGCCTCTTTTCTTGTGTCTTGTAGCTGATGCCTTCAGATCAGCCAGTTTCTGAATCCTGGACTAGCCCAAAACTCTTGGTCTATCAAGTTAGTTTTGTGTGCTCTTAGGAGACCACCGAGGAATAAAATGGTCATGATGCAGAGGCAGGAAATAGCAAGCTACCTCTGAACATCTCTTGCCTTGAAAACCCCATGGGGTTGCCATACGTCACCTGTGATTTGATGGCACTTTCCACCACCACACTAGCAACATCTCCCCAGAGATCTTTTCATATCACCTGCTACCTGATGTTCTAACTGGAGTTGCTGGGGATTGAACCTGGGACCTTCTTTGTGCAAAGCTCTACCAATGAGCCATAGCAAGTCTCAAATGAGAGATAAATATGAATTTTTTCAGAACGTATTTATTTACTTAGTGCAACTATACCTCCAAATTTTTGTTCTTTATGCATAGATCTAATTCCATTTCATATTCTTCTAATACTTTGGCATTAGGAGAAGAATGCTACATTTCCCTTTGATGTCCATGGTGGTTATAAAGTAGAAAGTTCTCATTACCTCCCACTCTCTATAGACAAGATGTCAAGCAAGTCTTTGGAAATGGGATCCGAATTCTCTAACATAGGCTAGTAATAATATTTATAATGAAATGTCAGCAAAACCAAACATCCTGTGTATTGCTTTCTGCAGCTCAAGTGCATGGTCTTCATTTTGATTGTAGGGGGAATAGAATAAGGAGCTCATGATTGTAATACAGGGGCACATTATCAGTACTGTCACAAAAATTGTCTTTGTGCTCAATTGTTAGATTCTCCATCCCAAACCATTTGGAACAAGCAGTGACAAGATGCCGTCTGTTGCAACACACAAGGTTGTTTGTTCCAAGTAGCTGGTAACTTCCTGGAATGATTTAAATGAGAAACCCTTATTTATGGGTTATATTTGGAAACACAGAAAATCATGGTGTTATTTAAAAGGTATTTGTTGGCATGAAAAGTTTAGCGGTGAAGGCAGAATCTCTTTTCATGTTAAAATAGGGAAAACAGAGCAAAATTCTTATTCCTCTTAAAATTTCTGGTAAAAAAGAGGGATTTAGCTGCATAGCAACGCTGATTCTCACTTTGTATTGAAGGCTCAGTCTGCTTTTCTGCTGTTGTCACCTTGAAGTTAGAATCCTTTCTTGGAAAAGCCCAGTCTTGTCATCTCGACTAACATACTCTTTATCAATATACCTGCTTGTGTTGCTTTCCTTCCTCTTCCCTTCTTGCTGTGGCTGTTCCTTCCCTTTTAATATTTTAATATAAATTGGCAATTTTAAAATGTGTTAATTGTTCTCTGTAGAAGAATGGGAAAGGAAATGGCAAGTGCTGTCAGATGAAATTGCACCTGAAAATCCTACAGTTTTTGCAGAACCACTACTACTCTTTAATTTATACAGCATTTTCCAAAGTGTTTTACTATTCCACATGGCATTCACTTTCATAAACCCGTCTGAGGCTTTCCCTCTGTGAACATTTGGGGGTAAGTTCAATTGAACATGGTGGGATTGAGGAACAAATGTGTTTTGGATTGTTTTGTAAGGTTTTTTTTTTTTTTTAAACTAAGGCATTGAGACCAGACTCACAATTGTGCAAGATCACATATTGAGCCCAAACTTGAACTGGGTTCCCTAGAGTTCAAGCCATGTAGATACTAATTTTTTAAAAAAGATAGGATGGCACTCCCATTTTCAGATAGCAAAATGTACCATCAGCACTAAATAAGCACATTTCCAAGTGTTTTGAAATGCTTCAGCAGAAAGTGCTGGCAGCCATAGGTATTCCTTGCTCTCACTCCTACAAGCAGCTATTTCTCCCTCTAAGCTGTGGAGTCTTGTGAGCAAAAATTCTACTTTGTGAGCTACTGGCATTAAAGTTGTGAGCGAACGATTTGGCTGCTACATAAATTAGTTTGCTCTGGAGCTATCCTTCCTGAGCTAAGACAAAAATGTTCGAGCTGGAGGCTAAAAAACTGTGGGCTAGCTCACACTAACTCAGTTTAGAGGGAACACTGTTTCTGATTTATTTATTTATTTATTTATATTTATTTGATTTTTACCCCACCCTACCCCGCCGAGGCAGGCTTCTGACCTAAGGAAGGTGGAGTGATAACCACACGGGTTGGATGGCTGCATTGGGAAGGGAGAAAAATCGCTTCTTTCTTCCTCTATTATGGGAGGAGCTCCAGTGGTAGAGTTTCAAAGAGTAGCTACCTTGGTCTACAGTAGATAGCTAGATCCAAGTCCAGTAGCACCTTAGAGACCAACAAGATTTGGGGGGTATAAGCGTTCGAGAATCAGTACTCCCTTTGTTAGATATGAAGTGGCCGAGTTCTGATTCTTCTGTTTGTCTCTGTCTGTTTCTGCCTGCTATGGATGTTGGTTCTATAGATAACTTTGTATTGTGTAAGCATGTTTGTTTGAGTTTGATACAGAATTAATAGGGTATTTATACTTTAAGTGTGAGACATAAACATTCACATATGTATGATATACATATAATACCGATTTATAATTATATAATCAGTGCGATATACTAATATAGTGGTGCAAATTCAGAAATGCACATGTTTTGTGTAAAAACCTCAAATAGAACAGCATAAAAATAAAAGTTCATTTGGTACAGGAGAGAATGAAATTGAAATAGGGATTTTCAGGATCAAAGCACGAGATGAGAGGAGTAGTCTGTCTCGTCCATCACTCTGTTTCATACAGCCTCCTCACTCTGGTCTTCAGAACTTTGCTGCTTCAGAATGTGGAGGTTCCTTTTTAGTCACTGTGGCATGAATCTGTCTAATCCCTTTTAAAAGCCATCTATGCTAGTGGCCAGCCCTACATTCACTAGCAGTGAATTCCACAGTACTGGGTTGAAATTTAGGAGTGGGGATTAGAAATTATATCTCGTTTGTCTCCACTATTTTCCTGTATTCCTTAAATGATAGTCATGAAGCTTCAGTGATAGTTAATTCATACAAGACAACATGCAAATAGGCCACAGTAGTCTTAAGGAATAAAACAATATCACAGAACAGTGTGTTGTTTTTCTGTGAAAGAATTTTGTTATTCAAATTGGTATGTGTACTACGAATAAGGCCCACTGTGGAAATAAACACAACAAGCTCTAGAAAGAAGCTCTGGGAGAGTGCCCCAGCCTTGGGCACTCAGTGTCAATTAGCTGTGGCGACCTCAGCAGGATATAATGACACAGAGTCCACCATTTTCTCCAGAGGAACTGATCTCTGCTACCTGAAGAGCTGTTGTAATTTTGAGTGATCTCTAGCCCTCACATGGAGATTGGCAACAGTGGTTCCCCAGGAGGGAATGGCTGGTTTGGAGGGTGGAGTCTATGGTATTGTACCTGTCTGAGGTCCCACCCCTCCTCAAACCCCACCCTCTCCAGGCTCCACCCCTCAAGTCTCCAGGAATTTCCCAACCTGGAGTTGGCAACTCTTTCTCCTTCCCAGCCAAACATCAACCTGCTGTTATCTGCCACTCACTCTTCAGCTTTCCATCTCCCCCCCACACACCTGCAGCCTCTACTGTGCTCTGAAACCCTGACTGCTACGTCACATTGGCTGTCTTAGGAGGGCCATCTCAGAAGGTATAAGGACACAGAGTCCACCAGTTTCTCCAGGGGAACTGATCTCTGCCATCTGGAGAGCAGTTGTAATTCTGAGTGATCTCCAGCCCTCACCTGGAGATTGGCAACAATGGGTCCCAAGGAGGAAAAGTACAGTTTTTCTCTGTAATGGGAACCAAAGCAGCTTACATCATTCTCTTCTCCCCATTTTGACTTGCACAACAACCCTGTGAGGTAGGTTCGGCTGAAAGTCTGTGTCTGGTCCAAAATCACCCATTCAGCTTCCACAACAAGAACCTGGGTCTAGCAGACTGTGCTCTGAAACACTGACTTCTATGCCTAGGGTAGCCAACCTTCAGGTGGAACCTGAAGATCGCCAAGTATCATAGACTCTACCATAAAATCTCCAGGAATTTCCCTACTTGGAGCTGGCAACCCTAGTCAGGACTGGCCCCAATGAGTCTTCTCCCAAAGGCCAAAACAGGTGTGGAAAGGGCCTTTTACTGACAGAACCAAGCTTGGTTGCCTAGCAACAGGGACTGAGTGGAAAGTAGGGTTGCCAGCTCTGAGTAGGGAAATACCTGGAGAGTTGGGGGGCAGATTCTGTGGAGGGCAGTGTTTGGGGAGGGGAAGGACTCAGCCATAGAGGAATTTATCTCTGCCTGGCAGACCCTGCTCTGAAGTGCTAACTGCTACGCCTAGGGTAGCCAACCTCCAGGTGGATCCTGAAGATTGCCAGGTATCGCAACTGAACTCCAGACAACAGGTCTCTTCCCGCCCCCCCAAGAAAATAATTGCTTTGGAGGATTGGTTCTATGGCATTCTGTTCAGCTGAGGCCTCTTCCCTCCCCAAACTCTGGCTTCCTTAGACTGCTTGCTTAGACACAGAATATCCAGGAATTTCCCAACCTGGAGCTGGCAACCCTAGTCAGGATGGGCCCCAGTGAGTTCCTCACAAAGGCCTGGACAGGGTTTCCTTCTACCAGCAGCCACTGAGGGAAATGTTAGTCCCACAGAGGAGCCAAGCAGGAGAAGTGTCTTCTTCGGGAGAGACAGCCGTTTGCCAGTAATTCTGACAGGGAACACTGACTGAGGTGGGAGTGGGCTGGGAAGAGGAGCAGACCCAGCACCCAGCCAGTGGCATGCGAGTACTCTTGAGTGGCAGCTGACAGGCTAATGGCTGATGGAGCGCATTGCATAGCTAATAGGAGAGCTGGAAAGTGCCACCCCACTACTCAATTATATATAAGGAGAGATGCGGACGACAGGAGGGCCTGGTGTGATATGATCCATGGGGTCGCAAAGAGTCAGACTCGACTGTGTGACTGAACAACAAACGTGTGTGTGTATGTGTGTTTGAAAATCACACGTACATGGCTTTCATATTTTGGTTATGTATGCCATAATGACAGAAAATTGGAATTCAATATAGATTGCATAGTTTATAGTAGCTGTCTACAAAAAGGAAATCTTTAATATTTTAGAGAAATTGAATGACAGGGTGGCAGGAACTGTGTTAAAATTGTACTCCATGCTTTAGGGATGGTTCATCTCTAGTATGCTGTTTGGATTAAAGAGGAAACCATGATCAATATGGTATAAAGGAGAAGATAATCTTGGCGATTTACTTTTCAGTTATGTCTGTTCTTGCTGCCCTGAGTCTTTTCAGCACTTGTGAAAACTTAGTTAAGTTTCCTTATAAAATATGGAATGGGCCTTCTTTGTCTTTAATGGCTGTCTAAGAGAGCAAATTTTACATGTTCAGCTTCTCCCACTGCTTCAGTACTTAGTGGGAGAAGCTTCGTCTTCTGTTGTCTCACAGTAGCTGTCCATAAAACCCCAGCAGAGAACAATCTATTACAATAATTTCAAGGCCACTTTTGAGCACAGTGCACAGAATTCAATCATGAAGAGAGACACAGTGTGCTCCCCGTGCTTATTTCTGCATGGATCGCTTTATCATGGAGACTGTTCCCTCTTGTCCCTTTGAGGCCTATGAGTATTTTTTGTCGTGGAAGTAGTGACAGACTTCACGTTCCTGGGATCCCAGATCACCGCAGACTGTGACAGCAGCCATGAAATTAAAAGACGTCTGCTCCTTGGGAGGAAAGCAATGGCGAACCTAAACAGCATGATAAAAAAGTCCGCATGGTCAAAGCAATGGTATTCCCAGTAGTCATGTATGGCTGCGAGAGTTGGACTATAAGGAAGACCGAGCGCCGAAGAATAGATTCTTTTGAACTATGGTGCTGGAGAAGACTCTTGAGAGTCCCTTGGACTGCAAGAAGATCAAATCAGTCAATCCTAAAAGAAACCAACCCTGACTGTTCCCTGGAAGGCCAGATAATGAAACTGAAGCTCAAATACTTTGGCCACCCGATGAGAAGGGAGCACTCACTGGAGAAGACCCTGATGCTGGGAAAGATTGAAGGTCAAAGAAGATGGGGACGGCAAAGGATGAGATGGTTAGACAGTGTCATAGATGCAACGAACATGAAATTGAGCCAACTTCAGAGGATGGCGGAAGATCGGAAGGCCTGGCGGGAGCTGGTCCATGGGGTCGCGAAGAGTTGGACTCGACTGTGCGCCTGAACAACAACAACAACATGCCAAGTTTTCCAGCTCAAGTCTCCTATGCAAGCGACTATTGTGAGAAATATTTTTTCAGTGTCTCTGGATTCCTAGAGACAGCTAGAGTCAAGTTTAGTAGCACCTTAGAGACCGAGAAGATTTTCAGAGGATAAACATTCGAGCATCAAAGCTCCCTTCATCAGATTCCTAGAGAGGTCATAATCCCAGTAAGATTGTAAAGATAGTTGTATAGTTCTGGACAGCATTATACTTAGCATGTTAAAAAAAGGGGGGGAGAGAAAAATACAGTCTCATACCGTTTCATTAATGTTTAGCTGTCTGTTGGTTCCCTTTTAGACATGAGCTAATATTCAAGACCATTAATGATGGCCGCTAGTTTAAAGGGCTTTGAGTCGGTATTTATGAAACATAGGGCTAGCAATGGCTTTATTCATTATGACTAAATGGGACAAACATGTTCAAAGACAGTGTGCTACTGGATATCAGAAGCTCAAAAGGGGGGCCATAGTGGAAACAGGCTATTTATTGCCTTCTTTTCCTGGGTTGTAGGCTTGGAGGGGGATACCTGATTAGCCGTTGCAGAGAACACCAGTCCAGAATTAGTGAACCTTTGGACTGATACAACAGTCATCTTATTTTCTGAGCCATTAAGGTGGCATTATTGATATGGTTTCTTATCTGTTTGGAGTCCTTTTAGGTCAAAACGAAATTTTAAAAAAATGTAAAATGGATGTAGAGATGGGAAGCAACATTTTCATGTTCATCTCTGTGTACTATTAACAACATCCCTGGTAAACAAAGAGATATTTTTTTTATTCCTAGATGTTCTAGATAACTTTTACCATTGGACTCTTACCCATGTGCTCAGTTCCTTCATGTCCCAAGTCCTAACTAAAACCTCTTTGGCAACTCACCTTTTTCTATACATCCCCAATGTAGTCTCCCCTCTCCAGTTTTCACATAAATGAACATAAGCTCTGGATTTTTCATTTAGTTAGAAAATGTGGGTATGTTTATATTTTATTCTATGTTTTCTATATTCTAAAATGCCTGTTGCACAGTTCAATTCAGCCAGTAAAACATGCAACTTATTGAGAACATCATGCACTGTTTAGCACGTACATGTTTTGGCATACAGCTTAGGAGGAAAGCCCTAAAGAATTAAAGTGGGAGGAGGGAACTCTTTTGGTTTCTTGCAAATGCAATAAGCACTCTTTTTCTCTATTAGAGAAAATAAGTAGAGCCAAGGAACTGAAGCAATTAAAAGAAAAGGAGACAAGGGAATGTAATTCCACGTTACCTACTGTAGAACTTGTACAGAGGTTCTCTTTTAAGATGTGCTTGTAATTCTTGCTAATGGAGGAAAAGAGCAGGCAGTCATTGTACAAAGCTATTATATATGACCAGTGTTGAAAAAAAATTTTTATTTCATGTAGCGGTGTGGTTTTTGTCTTTGCTTTCTCTAATAACCTGAAACAATAGCCTTGTGCTGTATAATAAGAGGCTGAAGAATTAATAAATATTTTATAGCTCTTGTGAAATTGTTTTGTTTATAGTCATATTTTATAGGGCTTTACCTGGGAGGGAAAGGGCTTCTTAATTATGTAGAAGGGCTCTGGCTTTTTTATGCTTCTTTAGCAACACCTAAAAAGAATGTCTAATAATTACTGCAGTCATATTCTTTGGATTTTTTAACATCCCTGCTTGGTTCTTGTGTTTGCATCATCCGACAAATGACATCCATTCAAAATCAGGTGTGCCATTTGAACACAGTTGGCCTTTTTCACAAGTGCATATTGGAGATTGAGCCCCATGAATAGATATGGAACAAATACTTTTGAGCATATCCATTCCTAAGCGGTACTGCAGCTGAAAGCGGATGTTGGCTAATGTGTGCACTCATAAGCAAAGTTTACATCCTTGTCAGTTAGGGATGCCAGGCCTCCTGCTGCAGCAGAAGACTTCCTGGAATCCCATCTCTTTGCCTACCAACAACTGAAATGGGGAGGGGGGGGGCGCGCAAAGTATGTGCTGGCACAGATGTCATGTCTGGAAAAACCAGAAATGACATAGAGTTTTTGTAAATGCCATAGAGGTTATGTAAATGCTAGAGTGTTAAAGACCTGGCAACTCTATTCTCAATCCAGAAGGGTGTAACTCTGCTTAGAATTGTTCTGTTGGCTCCTAACTCTCCTAGGATAATACCTTGTGTTACAGAGAAGGCTGTGGAATGTTGGGCCAAAAAGATGTCTAAACCATGATGGGAAAAAGTACATTAAATAAGTGGATGGGAATAGGTTCCCATCACAGTGCATTATGGGAATCCGTTGTCTGGGTGACTCCAGTGGTGTACTGGAATTCATTTCCTATAATGTCACCTCTTTTGTTGTACTGGTTAAAGAAGGCTGTGTAAACATATAATGATTAGTTGTATGAGTCAGTTAATTTGTACCCATATTGCCATCAAGGCTGCCAGTGACTGGATGATATTTATAGTGGCAGTTCAGAGGTATGCTAAGCTTTTGGGCACATAGCTAGGGTTGCCAACCCCCCCGGTTTGCCAGGGGTCCCCCGTTTTTTGGGGGGTTCCTACCCGCCATCGGCCAGATGGCCGGCAGGGGAAGACCCACCCCCAACACCCACAGCCACCCATCTCTCTCCCTTTAAGGGTGTGCAACCCGTGTTTCATCCCAAGTGCGAACTCTGCAAGCTTGCAGGGAAAAGCCAGCTTCGTTCTTAAAAGGGAAACACAGCATCTCTTAAAGGGGAAATGCCGGCTGCCGGCTATTTTAAGTGCAGGGAACTGCTGTTTCTGGAGATCCCGTGCACGGCCGGGGGGGGGGGCGCGGCAGACATCCCCAACGTGACGTCATCACGTTGGGGATGCCCCACCCCTTCCAGGAACGCCCCCAAAGTCCCCCGCTGGGGGTGGAAGATGGCAACCCTACACATAGCAAACCCAGTCTCATGATGAATTACTGCCTAAAGTCAGTCCTCTCCACATCAGTATCAAGGGTTGTGTGAACTTGGAAAGCTCTTTCCTGACTCTTAAGCAGAGTCACACCCTTCTAAGTTATTGACTTCACTGGACTTAGAAGGGTATAACTCTGTTGAGGATAGATTTCAAAGGATTTAGCGGGATGTTGCTTTGCATAGAGTTGCACTATAAGGCATGTCAGTGGTGGAGGCTAAGGTTGCCAGCTTTGGATTAGGAAATTCCTGGAGATCTGGGGGTGGAGCTTTGGGAGGGGATGGACCTCAATGGGGATAAGATGCCATAGAGTCCACCCTCCAAAACAGCAATTTTCTCCAGGGGAACTGATCTCTGTTTCTGGAGACTACTCGTATTTCCAGGAGATTACGGGCCCTACCTTGTGGCTAGCAATTTTCTGCAGTTTGGCCCCTTCTGCATTATTTCCATGCAGCAGTAACTTGAGCTAACAGGCAGTGTTCTTCTCCTCACAATTGTCCAGTACCTAAGTTAGCCCATGTTTCATACCTTTTGCCTACATTTATGTTTGCAGAATAACTGCAATTCATATCTGGTCCTTCATGTATAAAACTGGCTACACAGCCTGTCAACATGTTATATTTTGAATGCTGAGGAATTGCCATTCACTTCAATAATGCTGCAGGCTGTGTTGAAGAGGGCTTTCACTGACTTCAATGGAAGCTTTTATATGGGCAGCGCTTGCTGGATCAGGCCTGATGCCAGCAGTAAAGTGCTGTTTGGCTCATAATGTAACCGTCTTCTCATGCTGCTATCAGGAAGCCCACAGCTGATACCGAATATTAGTTTGTAACAGTGTGTGCTGAGAAGTATGGGCTCTTCTAACCCTCAGATCCTCTAATGCTGCAAATAATTCAATCACACCCACAAAAATGACATTAATATAGCATTAGGGGCTGGTGCAGACTTCGAAAGAGACAGCAAATTATACCATTCAGGAGTGAAATTCTATTCTTGGCTCTGCTGTAGAGTGTGTAGGTGTACTGAAGGCTTCTTCAAGAAAGTAATTTTACATATATACATCCAGATAGCTATTTGCATGACGTGCTGGTGGTGACTGGTGTGTGGAACTCCATGTATTGTTTTGGCTATATAGGAGAATTTGGTGGATTGCCTTGGTGAAGTGATATCTTGGCTTAGCATTTTGTTAAATGTGTCCATGTTTATGGTCCAGTCCTGTGAGACAGCAAAAAAGAGGAGATATACCACAACCCATTAAAAATGCATGAAGTAACATTAAAAGGGGATTTTTTAAAAAAAGGCCAGTTCACAACACATGTTGTTGATCTTCATCAAATAAATTTGTCCAGTTGTTAATGTGATTCGTTGCATCTCTTTTCAAACATAAGTTGCAGCTGTCCTATTGAATATCTGCACATTTCAGCTTAGTTTTCTTTCTAACCTTTTCCCCCTCTAAAGTTTCACATTCTTAAAATGACGGGGAAAACAGGAATCTATTGAGCCACGAACCAAAATGATATAACTGGATCACTCAAACTCTGTAAAGCTGCTGTGGTGCTTAGAGGCTTGTGAATGCTCAGTGATCTCTTCTGGGTTTTATTTTTTAATAATTATCTCCACATAATGAAAACCGTAACATTTCTGGGTTTCAGTCATAGTTTGCAATATGGTATATAGAGAGGCTTTAAAATGAAGGGTGAGTCTGAATGTATTTCATAATAACTTATGCTGAGTGTAAATACATAGTTCCAGGGGGGCAACCGTGTTGGTCTGAAGCAGTAGAAATTTTTTTTTAGTCCAGTGGCACCTTTAAGACCAACAAAGGTTTATTCAAGGTATGAGCTTTCATGGGCATGTACACTTTTTCAAATACATTGGAATAGAAGGTAAGAGTTCAAACTTATAGACAGAGGTTGAACAGCAAATTAACATGTAATATGATGAAGATGTTTTAAGATATGCAAAAACATGTCTATTAATACTTCATTTCAGGGGTCATTTCATAGAAAAAGAGCTGCAGGAGCTTATTAGCATAACTCATTAGCATATGCCACACCCCCTGACATCACCGGAAGTGTGCACCAGCCCCTCTGACAGGCAGAAGCACCTGGGATCCATTCTTTCCCCCCTTCTCCCTTCCCTTCGCCTCCAAGTCAGGCGAAGGAAAAGGGGAGGGGAGGATCTCAGGCGCTTCTGCTTGACAGAGGTGCTGGCGTGCCCACAGCCAGCCTGGGTGAATTATAGAATCATAGACTCATAGAGTGGGAAGGGACCTCCAGAGTCATCTAGTCCAACCCCCTGCACAATGCAGGAAATTCACCAATACCCCCCACACACCCCAGTGACCCCTGTTCCACGCCCAGAATATGATTAAAAAAAAAAAACTCCAGGATCACTGGGGGCCAAACTGGCCTGGAGAAAAATTGCTTCCTGGCCCCAAAGTGGCGATCAGCATTTCCCTGGGCGTGTAAGAAAGGGCCACAAGAACTAAGCACTGATGCAACCCTTCCTGCTCTACCTCTCGTGATTTGCCTAAGTTCACACAATCAGCATTATGATCCTTTTAAAGTTGAAAGCATGATATAAATGCAAAGGACTATTTGTAAGATTATCTGTAAGACACAAGACCAGGACGCATCTCACTTCTGGCAATCACTAGGAGAGATCCTATCACTCAGCTTCCATTGCCCCACACACACCCCACACTGGAATAAGAACATAATATCAGACCATAGCACATTGCAATAAAGTCCCTACAACTGTATACAGAAATACTGAGCTTCCCTACCATTTGCCACAACTAGCCCACCACACAACCAGGATCAAGACTCCTAAGTGGACCAACAGACAGGCATACACTCGTTTGAGAAACTGAGTATTACATTACAACACCTCTGGAACATTACAGATCAGTAGAGGCAGCACTGCACAGTGGTCAGAGTTGCAGATTGATGTGGGGAGACCCAGGTTTGTATTCTCACTCTGCTGGCTGAGTGACCCCGGGCCAAATCTCCCCTTCTCTACCTAACCTACCCCACAGGGTTGTTGTGAGGATGAAATGGAGACTCATGGGCAGGGTCCCCAGCTTCCCTGGCAGGAACACTATGTTAAGAAATCTCTCACAATTATGCAGCCATAGCAGGCAGGAGGAAAGGAGGGCGGTGGCCATAACTTTTTAAGGAGCCCCAAAGGAGAGCTGGAGGAACCAGAATGACCTCTTGTGTGTGAGAGTTGCCGCTCAGGCATCACACGCGAGAGGTGGAATTTGCCCCTACGAGTCCAAGGCCACCACTACGGGGCTCAGAGGTGGGAGACCGTTTTGCCCTGCCCCCCACGGCCATAACTTTTTAACGAGCCCCTAAGGAGAGCTGGGGGAGTCAGAATGACCTCTCGCTTGTGATGTCCAAGCGGCTCAGACGTGAGTGGTGGAATTTGCTCCTACGAGTCCAATGCCACTCGGACATCACATGCAAGAGGTGGCATTTGCCCCTTCGAGTCCAAGGCCACCGCCCCGCCACCCCTGCGGGCATCACAGCTGCCGCTGAAAACAGCGGCGGCGGCCATAACTTTTTAAAGAGCCCCTAAGGAGAGGTGGGGGAGCCAGAATAACCTCTCGCACGAGAGGTGGAATTTGCTCCTACGAGTCCAAGGCCACCACCCTGGTGCTCAGGGAGGCACGAGAACCTTCCCCCCCCCCCGCGGGCATCGCAACTGCCACCGAGAACAGCGGCAGCAGCCATAACTTTTTAAAGAGCCCCTAAGGAGAGCTGGGGTAGCCAGAATGACCTCTCACATGTGACCCCTTGAGAGAGGTGGAATTTGCCCTTACAAATCCAAGGCCACCACCCCGGGGCTCAGGGAGGCAGGAGAACGCTTGCCCCCCCCCGCAGGCATTGCATCTGCTGCCGAGAACAGCGGCGGCGGCCATAACTTTTTAAAGAGCTCCAAAGGAGAGCTGGGGGAGCCAGAACGACTTTTTATGTGTGCATAAAATGAGGCATCTACAGTACATTCACGATAAAAGGTAAAGGTAAAGGTTCCCTTGCTCAAAAGCCAGTCGAATCCGTTTCTAGGGTTGCGGTGCTCATCTCCGTTTCAAAGCCGAAGAGCCAGCGCTGTCCAAAGACGTTTCCGTGGTCATGTGGCCGGCATGACTAAACACCAAGGTGCACGGAGTGCTGTTACCTTCCCACTGAAGTGGTACCTATTTATCTACTAGCAATTTCTTGCTTTCGAACTGCTAGAAAAAAAATGCCCTTAAAAACTTGGTGGCAAATAGGGCTGTTTTTGGGCAGGAACGCACAGGAACAGAGTTCTGGCTGGCTTCTGAGTTTGCCATGCCCACTACAGCCAAAACCTCTGCGTGCATGGCTACAGAGGAAAGGCCTGGAGAGCAGCCCCCCTGGCATCTCTGAGGTGGGCAGGCCAGGGGGAGGCTGGAAGGATCGGGGAGCCATTTAATTGCCTCCCCGTGCCTTCCCTGGCTTATCCAAGGGCCAGGCAAGCCAAGGGAAGGCATGGGGGTGTGGCCCAATATGCTAATGAGCTGTGCTGTCAGGGGTGTGACCTAATATGCTAATGAGTTTCTGATGTTGGGTGTAGCCTATTATGCTAATGAGTTCCTGCTGGGCTTTTTCTACAAAAAAAGCCCTGGTGGCAAGGATTCAAGAATGTAAAATTCTGACCAAATCTGAATTGTATACATTACTAAATCTACATCTCTAGAAAATTTATAGAGTTGACATTTGATAAGTCTTTTTGGCTTACAGCTGCCAGGCATCCTGACACTAGGCCTCCTGCCAGTAGCCTTAGTTACCCACCTCTCTGAGCAGTGGCAGGAGTGGGGGTGGGGGGAACCCTGGCAATGTCAGCTATGGCACTATATCACTTCCTGGAGAAACCCAAAAGCGATGTTAGGTAGCTCTAGGAATCACTGGAAACCCTGTGGTAAAACCATAGAGTTTTTGGTGATTCCCACAGCTATACCACTATGTCATGTATGGGTTTCCCCTGGAAGTGACATGGTTGCTTAGCCGATATTGTGCCCCTACTATGTCCCCATACCCCAGTGGTCCTGCTATTTTGTCATGGTAGAATGTCACTTTGAATGTCTCATCATCATCAGGAGCTGATTATTTAATATAGCAGATCAAATCCTAATCTTTAGTGGCTCATAGAGTTTAAAAATTGGTAAAGTATGGCACAGTCATCAATAGAGGTGCATTTTCACACAGTGTCAACTCCACACAGAATCAAAGTAGCAAAATTATCTAATGATGATTTATCCAGATTAAAAAGTGAATGAGCTTGTATACCTTGCTTTTTGAAAATAATGTAGCCATTGATATAAGGTTCCGGATGGTGGAATAACTTTTTTTTTTCATATATTTGTGTGTGTGCATGCATGTGTGAGTGAGTGAGTGTGTGTGCACCTGGAAGTTATGGTGAAATCTAGTGACTGGATGTCTGTACCTGGACGTCATGGTGACCTCTGGTTACTCATCCCTACTGGGGGCCTCGAGGATATTCAGAATAAAGCCTGTCCCCGCCTCTGGTATTTCAAGGAGGTCTCCAATCCAAGTACTTGCCAGAGTCGACCCTGCTTTGCTTCCAAGATCTGATGAGATCGTGTTTGCCTGGGCTATCCAGGTCAGGGCACCTTTGTTAATCAAATTCTAATAATTGCTGCATTCTGTCTTAATTATTGTATCTTAAAGGTAGGTTGACCATAAAATCAGCTTTGTTTTATAGACTGAATAACATCTATAGTAGGAGTGTCGAACTCATTTGTTATGAGGGCCGGATCTGACATAAATGAGACCTTGTTGGGCCGGGCCATGTGTGTCACAAAATGTAGTGGCAGGTAGAGGAGATATAAACTTTATAAAGGACACAAACACAAAGGTTTTTTTTTTAACTTAAAACAAAAACATGCTTAAAACATTAGCACTCTTGCAATATTTTGTTTATTTAACAGTGTCTGATAACTGCCACCCTTTGCTCTGAATTATTGCATCAAAATGTCTATGCTGTTGCAATCTTGAATATGCTGTTCAGGTGTGTATCTGTAAGCTGCAAACCTACTACGATGATGGAGCAGCAGCAGAACTGGATGAAGAAGCAGAAGACAGCCAGTTCTACTGTGGGCCTGATAGAAGCCCTCCAGGGGCCTGATCCGGCCCCCAGGCCACATGTTTGACACCCCTAGTCTATAGAGACTGTAGGATTTTGCTACTTTAAAACCATGATTACATATTTTGGTTTTATTTGTCCATTTGAAAAATATATCAGCCTTGAAAATAAAGGCAGCTAATAGAACTATGCAATAGTTGTGATAAATAATTTCTGAAAGGAATAAAATAATCTGAAGCAGAAGCAGTAGTAGATAATACCTTGTATTTATTATCACAGAGAGCCCAGGTATTCAGAATTTCATAATTTTTAAATAATGAAAGTTTTGTGAACTTGCATAAGATTTGCACACACTCTTAAAGTTGTTTGTGCAGACAGTTCTTGGTGGTAGCTAGCTGTCATCTGTTTTGTACTTTTTCAACAGTAATATCTTTAGCAAATAGAGTCTAATGAAATGGTTGAAAAACTGCATAAATGCTTGATGAGTGCTCCTACATTAAATGCTGTGGCTGTTGTCAGATGGCTGATTCCTCTGGCAATTAGTGATATGATATTCTGCTATGTTAATTTTGAATATATATAACCAAACTGCACTCTGTGTACATAGTCAGACTGCAAGTTTGTTACAATGACTCATTCAGCAATGGAAAGAAAGAGTATAGTATCTGGTTGATGGTTCATGATTTAGGGATGCTGTGGACACCAGCAATGCGAATAAAGCATATGTGCTTTCATAAATAAGTGAGTTTGTTTGTTTATATATGTGGTGCATTTTTATCCATCCCTTCTCCTATGGAGGTCAGGCTGGCGTACACAGTTCTCCCTTACTCCATTTTATCCTCACAACAACCATTTTATCCCCACAACAACATTAGGCAGAAAGAATGTATCTGTTCCAAAGTCACCCAGTAAGTTTCATGGCAAGCAGGAATTTGAACCCGGGTCTTCCTGGTCCTTTTCCAACTGCTACCCCACACTGGCTCTTAGTGTCTGAGATTTGTAGCACCTTTGCAGATATTAATTATCACTATTTCATTGGGAGAAAAACAGTACAAGCTTCTGCTCAGTAGTATGAAGCTGAAGAAAATCCTCTTATATTTCAGTTAATGAAATGCATTACTATCTGCTAGTTAAACTGATATATTTTTCCCACTGGGGAATATGATAGAGTTTTAAACAGGCAGTGACATGTGCATGTTACAAACTCTGTTAATTTACCTTTAGTTTGTTCAATTTATTTAGATTTATTAGATTTATTTTGGCATCACTTCTGTGGACTAGATAGAGTCTACTTCCTCAGAGGTATTAAGTGTATCCTCAGTTGGCGAATACATGGATAGATTGGAGGAAAAAAATTGTACACAGTTGGGCCCAAAATCTGTTAAATGTAAGAGGTACGGCTTGTGACATTTCTATGTAAAATTTTAATATATAAAAGACAAGCATGGTGACCATTCATACTCACAGTAATTGGTTACATTATCTCCCTAGTTTGCTCCAGTAATATATAACTTGTAGTCAGGGGTCATTTCGTAGAAAAAGAGGTGCAAAAGCTCATTAGCATAACGCATTAGCATAACTTATTTGTGTGCGCCACACCCCCTGACATCACCAGAAGTGTGTCAGAAGGCAACACCCACCGCTCTGGCTCCACTGGACTGTTTTGGATTGCTAGCTGTTGGGGGTGTGTGTGCAGATCTGTCCTCACAGAGGAGGGAGAGCTTGTACCTGAATAAAACTTGGTCTTAAAGGTACCACTGGACTGTCTTGGACCAGGGGGCCAGGGAAAGCTCTGCAACTTACCTGGCTACTTCTTGCTCTGACTGAGGGCTGCTGGGAGCAGTGGGGTGGGGCTTGTTGCATGTGCCCACCCCCTGAGCTCTTTACTGCCGGAGCTCCGCTCCTGTGCGCTCCTGCAGGAAATGACCCCTGCTTGTAGTGTATAAGAAAACCTTCACCTCAGTTCCAGACTTGAAAAATACAGTCACATTTCTTGATAAACTCTCTGACCAAGAGTATGGTTCAAGATACAGGGATCTTTCTGAAGCTAAGCAGGTCTGGATCTGATGCATATCTAAATGTTAGACCTCCTGGGACCCCTATATTTGTTGGTTTGGGTTCCATGATGGAATAAAGATGTGCATATAAATAAAAGTTCCAATTGAACCCATTGTTATTTATGAAAACCTGTTTTAAATTAGGGGATTGTCTGTAAGCATCTTTTATGGAATGGTAATTATTGGTTTTTAAGATGCATGACGACAGTGTTGCATCTGTTATTATATCACTTATTACAGTTTTGATTAAAAATGGAATAGTTCACTAGTAATATAAAATATGCTAGCAGAAAAGAAGATTGCAGATGTCTGAGAAACTGTGCTATTTTGAAGATAATCTAAAACTCTCTGAAGTTTAGGAAGTGATTGATACGTTAGAGGAGAAACGAAAACAGGCATATTGTATGAGCAATTCTGGCATTAATTTGGCCATCATTTTCATTGTCTTTAATGGAAAGCTCTGTCTATTGAACATTTCCTAAGGCTACAATCCTGTGCACAGTTAGACTGGCAAAATCCAATTGAATTCAATGAGATTTAAGTGGTTTAATTGAACACAGGACAACAGCATTAGTTAATATGAATAAAAAGATCAAAATTGCCAAAGTGACAAGCTGGCTGCATCGGCAAATGAGCAGAGTAACTGAATTTAAGCCAATGTGGTTCCATTTCATTTAGGGAAGATTAACTGTTTGAAAACAATATTCCAATTTGTGCACCTCAGTTTTATGAAAGCTGGGCTGTGGTGTTAAGGACACAGAAGACCACTGAAAATGACTCAGTCGTGAAGTCCACTTGGTGGGCTTGGCAAACTTACTGGAAACAATCCAGAGAATCTGGCACACAATTAAGCCTTTAAGACCCATTGTTTTCAATGAGACTGTCGCATGCCATATTATCTCTGAATTGAATCCTGCTTCACAGGTTGTTGGGATAAATATGGATGCATTGTAGTCTGTTTGGAACCCTTAGAATAGTGTGAGAAAAGAAGAAGAAGAAGAAGAAGAAGAAAAAGAAGAAGAAGAAGAAGAAGAAGAAGAAACAAGCAGAATTAGAAGCAAATCAGGGGTGTCAAACTAATTTGTTATGAGCCCGTTCGTGGGGAGGGTGGGGTAAAAATGCAATAAATAAATAAATAAAATGAGGGCTGAATCGGACATAAATTGGACTTTGTGGGGCTGGCCCACGTGTGTCCTAAAATGTAATGCCAGGTAGCAGAGATATAAACTTTATAAAGGACACAGACAAACACAATTAAAGCTATTATAGCAGCTATTCCATTGGAGCCCCACATTAGGAGGGTGTGTGTGTTTAATATTTCTATGCAAAAGTGGAGTCCCTTGAGTTTGCAGAACTCTATATTTTAACCCTGTCTGCTCCCAAGCCTCCCCTCGCAGAAA
This sequence comes from Gekko japonicus, assembly GCF_001447785.1. NCBI lineage: Eukaryota > Metazoa > Chordata > Lepidosauria > Squamata > Gekkonidae > Gekko > Gekko japonicus. Next base: position 32,189 of record NW_015170890.1, read on the forward strand.
TAAACTACAAACAGGGCTATTTTGGGGCAGGAACGCACAGGAACGGAGTTCCGGCTTGCTCCCGAGTTGGCCACACCCAGCAGGAACTCATTAGCATAATAGGCCATGCCCAACAGCAAAAACACATTAGGATTGGCTACTTTAGGGGTGTGTGGCCTAACATGCAAAGGAGTTCCTGCTACAAAAAAAGCCCTGGGTTTTGACAAGAAACAAGGTAAACAGAATAAGAAGCAAAAGGTAGCTGTGGCTGGATGACCACACTTCTGGTAACATGGGGGTACAGCCTAGTATGCTAATGAGCTGTGTTGCCAGGGGTGTAGCCTACTATGCTAATGAGTTTCTGCTGTTGGGTGTGGTCTATTATGCTAATGAGCTCCTGCTGGGCTTTTTCTACAAGAAAGGCCCTGACTATAAATATAAATGGTCTGAGCTTAAGACCCAGGGGAAAAACATGAAATGGCTGAGTATTACAAGCTCCCCGCTGGTCTACTCAGAGTGGCAGTGGCTCTCCAGGGTCTCAGGGTTTTTTTTTAAATAGAAACATCTAGACATTCAGGGCTTGTTACTTAGAACAGCAAGAATCCTGCAAATTTGGTTAGATCTCAAATTGCAGAACACCGTTTACCAGTCAAACATCTAACTGTGACAATTCTTAGTAACAACAAGAACAATAATAGGCATCTATTAATTATCTCCTTGAGAATTTCCCATCCTTGTTTTTATTGAAAGGAAAATCACACACTTCTTAATTTACTCTAATTTTCTTAGGTCACATATATCTGTATCCCCAAATGTATGTTACTAAATAGTTGGTGATAGAACTATTAAACATTCAACATTTTTTTTAAAAAAAAAAAACTGTACGCTGCTTCATGGAATTTATATAAACCTTGTTTCACTGAATTTAGGGTACAGTCTTATAATTATTATAGAATACTTTGGCTTTCATGGGAAGGACTAGAGATCTCTTCAAGAAAATTGGAGAAATCAAGGGAGCGTTCCAGGCAAAGCTGGCCATGATAAAGGACAAAAACGGTAGGGACCTAACAGAAGCAGAAGAGATTAGGAAAAGATGGCAAGAATACACAGAAGAACTATACAAGAAAGACCTCGATGTCCTTGACAACCACGACGGTATAATCACTGACCTCGAGCCAGACATCCTGGAATGTGAAGTTAAATGGGCCTTAGAAAACATTAATAACAACAAAGCTAGTGGAGGTGATGGTATCCCAGCTGAGCTATTCAAAGTCTTAAAAGATGATGCTGTTAAAGTGCTGCACGCAATTTGCCAGCAAATTTGGAAAACGCAACAGTGGCCACAGGATTGGAAAAGATCAGTATACATTCCAATCCCAAAGAAGGGCAATGCCAAGGAATGTTCAAACTATCGCACAATTGCACTCATATCACACGCTAGCAAGGTCATGCTCAAGATCCTACAAGCTAGGCTTCAACAGTACATGGATAGAGAACTGCCAGAAGTACAAGCTGGGTTTCGAAGAGGTAGAGGAACGAGAGATCATATTGCCAACATTCGCTGGATTATGGAGAAAGCAAGAGAGTACCAGAAAAATATCTACTTCTGCTTCATTGACTATGCTAAAGCCTTTGACTGTGTGGATCACAACAAACTATGGCAGGTCCTTAAAGAGATGGGAGTACCAGACCACCTCACATGTCTCTTGAGAAACCTGTATAAGGGCCAAGAAGCGACAGTTAGAACCGGATACGGAACAACTGATTGGTTCAGCATAGGAAAAGGAGTACGACAAGGATGTATACTGTCACCTTGCTTATTTAATATATATGCAGAGTACATCATGCGAAATGCTGGCCTGGATGAATCACAAGCGGGAATTAAGATTGCTGGGGAAAAGATCAACAACCTCAGATATGCAGACGATACCACTCTAATGGCAGAAAACTATGGTGCTGGAGAAGACTCTTGAGAGTCCCTTGGACTGCAAGAAGATCAAATCAGTCAATTCTTAAATAAATCAACCCTGACTGTTCCCTTGAAGGCCAGATAATGAAACTGAAGCTCAAATACTTTGGCCACCAAATGAGAAGGGAGCAATCACTGGAGAAGACCCTGATGCTGGGAAAGATTGAAGGTCAAAGAAGATGGGGACGGCAAAGGATGAGATGGTTAGACAGTGTCATCGATGCAACGAACATGAAATTGAGCAAACTTCAGAGGACAGCAGAAGACAGGAGGGCCTGGCGGGGTCTGGTCCATGGGGTTGCGAAGAGTCGGACTCGACTGTGCGACTGAACAACAACAACAACTTTTGCTTTCATTTATAGCCAATACATAGCACTGCAGTTATTTGCTAAGACATTCCCCTTTTATTTTTTCAACTTGTTAGAGGGCTTGAAAATCTAATTACGCTTATATCTGTAGCATAACTAGATTAAAAAACAAAACCCTCTCTGCATGACATTTTCGAACAAGACATCAATCACACTTTGCTAGATGAAGAATATTGCTTCAGTAAGACATGTTCCATATATTAACTTTTAATATGAAATATCAGGGCAAGTGTGGATTGTTCTTGATAATTATTGTAGATAATTATTTTAGATAATGCAACTCCAAGGGTTGTTTTTTTTAAATTTCCTTGTAGAAATTATTTTGGAGTAACTATTAGGCTGCATTTTAAAAAAATTAAGTCAGTAAAATAATAAACAAAAACTTAAATAGCTTGTTAGAGGATTCCTGGTTAGAGGCATATTCCTTTGTACAAATGACATGTGCCCTCCCTCCATTGTACAATCTATGACTGTAAAAAATAAAGACTGATTGATGTATGAGTTGCCAGCACAAGGCAGTCATTTCAGCTGAGTGAGCCAATCTGAGTGACAAAGGAATATGAACTGAAATTTTACTCCATTTTAACTGAATAGTCCATGTGAAAAGCCATTGAAGTTCTGTGTCTGAATATCTTATTGGATAGGAATGATTTACATGTGTTTTGGAGGTGGTGACTGGGGTAATTCAGGGCTTTTCTACATTTTTTCCCAAGTGGTTCTGGCCCCATGCTTCTTCTTTTTTATCCCCTGATTTCTGCGTGCATTTTTGTGCCTTTAGTTTTAGTTTTGAGACCACTTTTACCCCAGTCTGTTTTCTGGAAGCTGATTTCAAGTCAGCTTTTTCCTTGGGTTTATGTCATAAGAACATAAGAGAAGCCAATGCTGGATCAGGCCAATGGCGCATCTAGTCCAACACTGTCACACAGTGGCCAAAAATACCAGGTGCCATCAGGAGGTCCAGCAGTGCAGCCAGGACACTAGAAGCCCACCCACTGTTTTCCCCCAAGCACCAAGAATACAGAGCATCACTTGCCCCAGCCTGAGAGTTCCTATCTATACCTTGTGGCTAATAGCCACCGATGGATTTCTGTTCCATATGCTTATCTAATTCCCTCTTGAAGCTGTCCATGCTTGTAGCTGCCACCACCTTCTCTGGCAGTGAATTCCATGTCTTAATCACTCTTTGGGTGACTCCAACCCGACTGTTCAGCAATTTCATTGAATGTCCACGAGTTCTTGTATTGTGAGAAAGGGAGAAAAGTACATCTTTCTCAATCTGCTCTATCCCATGCATAACCTTATAAACCTCGATCATGTCTCAAAAGCTTTCTGGAAGTCATCTATTGGGTCCCCCTTGTCCACATGTTTGTTCACTCCCTCAAAAAGCACTAACAGGTTAGTTAGACAAGATCTTCCCTTACAGAACCCATGCTGAGTCTGCCTCAATAGTTTTTCTTTGTCCTGCCCCCTCCCACCCACTTCCACCCCACTTATTGATGACTGGATTGTTGTCCTCAAACAACTCTCCCCCCCTCCCACTGAAGACAAGTGGTTTTTAAAACATTACTAAAATACCATGTTAGAGAATTGTAACTATAGGCTTAGCAGGTTCTCTGAATTTCTACCTTTTCTTTTTTTAAAGTAAGTCTCTTGTCTCTTCCCTTGTGGAGATATTCCTTTGTCCTTATATCTTTGTGAGGGAAGGTGCTAGAGATGTACTTTTTTAAAAATAAAGGGGGGTGCTGTGATGCCATCAATGACAACAGCACCCTCCCTTGAAAATCCTCATTGGCCTCGGTCACACTAGCGGGAAAAGCCGTGGCAGAAGTGCAGCTTTTTAGAGGTGCAGCAAATTGAAGCGCAGCAGCGGGATCAGACAGATCCCCCAAGCCGAGCCGCATTTGCTCCCCGCCACAATCACATGCCGAGGGGGAAGAGATGGGATGCAGGGCAAGGTGAGGCAGCTGCGCAGTTGTGCACATGCGCAGTGTGGCAGGGCCTCGCATACCACTGGCTACCGGCGCGGCGCATACCCGCCCATGCTGCGCGTTTCCAAGTAGGTAGTAGTATTTTGCTGGTATCTTTTAAATCCACGTTTTCGGCTGGAAGGGACGGGTTGGGGGTGGGGGCGTTACGCTTGCCAGATGTTGTCATCTGATTGCGCCGGTTTAATCCGCCATCAACCCGTCCGTTTCGTGGGGAAAATCCTCTCGTGTGACCGGGGCCATTATTGAGCAAATGTGAGGAAGAAAATAAACTTCCACAACTCTAAAAATGCAGAGGGAGGGCAGAGGTGTGAAGAACTGTATTCAAACCAATTCCAATCCTTGTGGATCAACTGCCAAGAAAACCAGGAGTAAGCTGAGCATGGGGAAAAACTTTCAGTAATAATTGTAGTATTCTTTGTGATTGGTCTTTCATTATACCAGTTATGAACAGGGGACATATCTAATAGGGCTAAAGTTATCTGAAAATCTTCAAAACTATTTCCCATACTTTTTTGTTTTGTTTTCTTTGTGGTCTGTGGCTTGCCTATTCATTGGGAATACTTGTCCTTTCTTTATAATACTCAGGTCTAGATTACATGAATTGGTTGGTAGTGGCTAGGTATGACAGGTGGTTGGTCTTGGTGGCTTTTTGTCAGCCTGTAATACAGTGGCCAAAGGTGGTAACTATTGAATGATCTGAAGGATTGACTAGAACCTTCTTGAACATAGGTGGCCTACAGCAGGTTTTATGACTTTTGAGTAGGCTTGTTCTTTGGCCTGAATAACTTTGTTGCCATTCCTTGCCAGAAAATCAGCTGTATTTCATTCACTGCACTCTGTTATTTCCAGTCCCACAACTGATTGTGTACTGTATTTCATTCACTGCACTCTGTTATTCCCAGTCCATGGAATGTCCCCACAACTGATTGTGCAGAAATCAAATTTTAACTGAAAACATAAACACAGTGTTAGAATTGTAGAGAAATAAACTCTAGTTAGTTTTCTGGGTATTTAAAAAAATGTGGTTAGCATTAAAGACACATAATTGGCAGTCCACATCTTCAACTGCATATTACTGTTCTATTCACATGCATCTTCCCATTTTGTAGCATACTTTCGGTATCTCAGTGTGAACTGAATTAAAATTATACTATTTATAATTATGGGAAAGCTCAGTATCCCCAAAGACAAATCATGTTATGGTACACCTATCTTTCCACCTGGCAAAACTCAACTTTATGACCAATTATCAGAATTAGCACTTTGACTGCTACAATTAATTAGTAACTTTATTTAGAAAATTTTTGTCTAAATTAATTCTAATTACTTAATTGTAGTGACATTTATGTGTTTTGCTAGTATAATAATGGCCATATTAGCAGAGTTTGTACTATGGAAATGTTTTCTTGGATTAATATCTTGATGAAAAGCTGTTCTTCAGCCCTCCATCTTTTTCATAAGGCTGTTTTCACTACCCAAACGAGTCTCAAAGCTGCTTACAGTGCCCTTCCCGTTGTCTCTCCACAGCAGGCACCAGACTGTATGACTAAACAGGAGTTTTAAAAATTTACGAATGTCCTAGATAAAAGTTCTCATAGGTTTGGGACCTGTACTGATCCCAAGATATGCTATGAGGGGGCGTGGTTGCATGTATTTTATTTTTGTCCAGAAAGAATAAAAGTTCAGAGCATAAATTTTGTAGTAAAGAAAATCAAGTGTCTTATTCAGAGAGTAAAACATTGTATTAAAAATGTACTTGTTATGAAAGAGAGAATATTTCATAACTATCTTTTTCATAAGGCTGTTTTCACTACCCAAACGAGTCTCAAAGCTGCTTACAGTGCCCTTCCCGTTGTCTCTCCACAGCAGGCACCTTGTGAGGTAGGCGGGGCTGAGAGAGTTCTGAGACAAGTGATTGGCCCAAGGTCACCCAGCAGGCTTCATGTGAAGGAGTGGGGAATCAAACCTGTTTTTCCAGATTAGAGTCCACCGCTCTTAAACACTACATCACGCTGGCTCTCGGGGTAATAGGATAAGATAGGTAGACGTGTGAGGACAAAAACCATAATCAGTATTTACAACTTCCTAGAGAAGCTTCCTTCTTTACATCAAAAATTCTAAGGAAGAAAGGAAGATTTTGAATATTGACAGTAGAAGCAAGCTCAAAGAGAACAATGAAACAAGGAACAGTGTCACTGTTTGGATGACATTTTGGTGGAATCTCTGTGGTGAGATTAATGTATTGAACCTTTCTTTGACAGTTTTGACCAATTGCACTGAAGCCATTAGGTCACGTATATGAAGTATAAGGCATTTATAGGTATTAACTCATGTGAGCTGAGTATTAAAAAAAGTAGGTAGCCATTGTTGGTTCATAGCAAAATCCAAAAACAAAAGTCATATAATATCTTTCTGTGTAGACCAATCAGAATAATATAATACAGTGAACAAGACTTTTGAGTTTTTCAAGACAGTTCATCAGGCTAGATATTAAAGGAGAGAGGGAGATATTTCAGAGCATAATCTTGAGGCCCCCTTGTCATTGTCCTATATGGAATGCTTTGCTGGCTTCAGTGGCCACAGGGTGTAGCTGACTGAAATCTGATTGGTCCCTTGGTATGGTGGTGAACAAGAAACAAAAAATCAGACACATCCAGCTGTAAATATGACAACCAATAGTTGATCAAATGTCTCTCTGATGCTAACCAGAGCACAAAGTCTTTTAAAAGAACAAAGAACAGAACCAAAAAAGAGACCCATAGGAGTCCTTATACTAAAACACTAGAGATTAATTTTCCTCTGAAGAATTGTGGAAACAAAAGATGTGTTTACAGCTAAGGCTTGGACAGCATTTGAAGTTATAGAGAGGGGTATTTACTGATTAAGAACTTTTTTGTTGGACATCTTTCTGAACACATGTAGCCTTTCAACCAACACATTTCCATCTGCTTGATATTATTTGCATTTGTTTCATAGGTATTGAGTAATGAAAAAGACAAATCTCATACAACGTCAAATCAAACTGAATGTAGAACTCTGTACGGTTTTAGTGTTCTCTGCAGCTTTGAAGTTATACTCAATTAAAAAGTCTTTTTAAAATCTAGATAGAAGAGATAAAAGAGCAAAATTCCAGAGTAATTCTAACCTTCAAGGTGAGTCTTGGAGAGACTAGTCGGTGATGCTGCATGTCTGGGGTGGTCTTTTTAAAAAATTTTTGATGAGATAGAATTACTTTACTTTAATGATACTGTTCATTTAGCTCACTGGCTTTGGACTTGTACAAATGACTGAAGCACAAGAGTGGAGCAAGCTGAGAAGGGGAAATCTGCTGTGCTAGTTGTGGTCAGGTAATGAAAGCTGATATCATGTAGTGGTTCACATGGCAGTCTAGATTTAGAAATCTGTGGGTTCAAATCCACAAAGCTTAATGAATAACCTTGCGCCAATCACATTCTTTGATACCCTAGCCCACCTAACTTTCAGGGTGGTTTTGAGGATAAAATGGAGGCAAAAGAACTATGAGTGCTGTCTTGAAATTCTTGGAAGGCCAAGATAAATAATATAAGTAACACCCTCACTGGATGACTGCCTGTTTTTTCTTACTGATTTTTGTTGTAAAGAGTATTTAAAAGGCAAGTACAGTTAATAATATTTGAAAAAGACATAATCTGCCCCCAGTTGAGTATGGAAGGGATAGCCAATAGCAGGTATTCTAAAATGGCCACTAGAATGGTTGCAATTAGGGCCCATTGGTGTATCATATGTACATAAGCATGTTGACTTCCATCATAAGAGTCAGGGACGAATTCTTGAGGAACCTGGTGGATCTTTGTAAGACTCCATTGTGACTCTTTTGTACATACAGCAGATGTTTCTTGATCTGGAGTGCAGTATCATCAGATATATTTTTAAAATTTTATTTTTATCAAATCCAGAAGCAGCTGTTCAGAGTTTGCATGAATTCCTGAATGCAATTATTGGCTGAATACGGGCGAACACACTGAAGCTTTATCTAGACAAGCTTCTTCAGAGTTGTGGTGCTTGGCCAGTCTAGATCTTAGGATATTTTATTTATGTAAGATAGGATTACATTTAGCACTTTAAGATGTGATTATAATATGGGATATTATGATATGATACACAGAAGAACTATACAAGAAAGACCTCGATGTCCTTGACAACCACAATGGTATAATCACTGACCTCGAGCCAGACATCCTGGAATGTGAAGTGAAATGGGCGCAGACTGTGACAGCAGCCATGAAATTAAAAGACGCCTGCTCCTTGGGAGGAAAGTGATGGCGAACCTAAACAGCATGATAAAAAGTAGAGACATCACCCTGCCAACAAAAGTCCGCATGGTCAAAGCAATGGTATTCCCAGTAGTCATGTATGGCTGTGAGAGTTGGACTATAAGGAAGGCCGAGCGCCGAAGAATAGATTCTTTTGAACTATGGTGCTGGAGGAGACTCTTGAGAGTCCCTTGGACTGCAAGAAGAACAAATCAGTCAATCCTCAAAGAAATCAACCCTGACTGTTCCCTGGAAGGCCAGATAATGAAACTGAAGCTCAAATACTTTGGCCACCAAATGAGAAGGGAGCACTCACTGGAGAAGACCCTGATGCTGGGAAAGATTGAAGGTCAAAGAAGACGGGGACGGCAAAGGATGAGATGGTTGGACAGTGTCAGCGATGCAATAAACATGCAATTGAGCAAACTTCAGAGGACAGCAGAAGACAGGAGGGCCTGGCGGGAGCTGGTCCATGGGGGTCGCGAAGAGTCAGACTTGACTGTGTGACTGAACAACAACAAATTATATGGGATTCTCCCAGACACCATTTTGAGCTGGATCCTCAGATAATAGGAATAGCCAGGGACATTTTTCTGGCTGGTGAGACAGCTGCTTCTGATTTCCCCCAACAGGTCTCAGTCAGCCATGCTTTGGTAACCTCCTGTACATGACTGCTGTAATTTGCTCATATGGGATTCTCCCAGACACCATTTTGAGCTGGATCCTCAGATAATAGGAATAGCCAGGGACATTTTTCTGGCTGCTGAGACAGCTGCTTCTGATTTCCCCCAACAGGTCTCAGTCAACCATGCTTTGGTAACCTCCTGTACATGACTGCTGTAATGTGCTCTACATGAAGCTGTGTTTGGACATGGTTCACAAGTGGCAGCTAATGAAGAAAGCTACATGTTGTCTCTTGTCAGGGACAGCTATAGAGGGCATATTGCCAGTATATTCAGGCCAGCTGCAATGCTGCCTATACACTTCTGGGGTCGATAACAAATCCTAGTGATTATGTTCTTTATAGACCTTTTGGCACACCTCCTTTCATAATTTCCTCCCTGCTCCCTTAGATTTGCAGGGGGGACCTTTCTCAGTGTCCCACTTTTCACAGATGTGAGATCTGCAAAGGCATAGAGTTGTGTCATCTCTGTACTGGCACTTGCATTCTGGAAGGTGCTTCTAACAGAAGCATGTTTGCCAACTTCTCTCTCTTGGAGTTCTTGCAGCTGACTAAAACTGGCTCTTTGGGAAAACATTTAATGAATAACCTTGCGCCAATGAAGGTTTTTGGGTTTGATTTTATGCTAGGGATTTAAAAGGTTTTTTGTAAGGAGTTTTAGGTGTTATATGATTTTTTAAAAATATGTTTAATTGTATTGGGTTTTTTATGCTCTTCCACTTTGGCAACAGAGAAGCAGTAGGCAAATATTAAATAATATTTGTGTGACCCCCCCCATTTCTAGTGCTAGAAATATGAACATATATTTCACTCCAACTATTCATATAACAGTTATTTTATGAACTGCATCCAGTGTTCTGCCTTAGTTTCTTGCAAATATACACCCCTTTGGGATAGCTAATGTAACATCAGACTGCAAATTTTAGACAGTGGTCCTCCGTCTTTCATGGGAAATCACCCATTCTTTGGACCTAATTTGAAAAACGGATGTTTAACTTGATTTAATCAATGTACTCAACAAAACTTCTTTGTCTTGACATTAAAAAAAATTGCTGCCATTGAGTGGTCTCTTTGTTGATTATGAGTGAACATAGATAATTAACTGTGTGGATAAGGGTAGCCTGTGAAGGTCAGAGCAGAAGCGCAAGAGCACCATGTAGGACCGTCTCCTCTGTTATGTACAGTTGCATCCAGTACTGTTAGTGCTGCATTTTTCAATAGTGCTTAAGCTTCTTTCTGCAGCTGTGATCACAATGGCGGCTTGGCGTGATATGGTGCCACCTCTAATTGAACCGGGTTAAAGTGTAGTGGGTTATATCAGCCACACAGCACACCCTGCTGTGGGTTACCCATGGAGACATCCTGTGGTAAAGCATCCACATTATTGTGGCACCTCAGTCATGGAGCGAACTGCAAAAAAATATATATATATCCAAAACCCATGTGTGTGCGTAGTGCGCATGCATGCATGCACACATAGGCAATTCTTTTTTTAAAATGCCTCCGTAGCGGCAGAATGGATCTGCAGGTTCACACTGCCAAATCCATTATGTGCACGGTCCCCTGTGTTCAGACATCCGGTCATGTGCAATGAATGTGTGGGGAAACAAAAACACCACTTCGAAGGTGGTGGCTTTTTAACCCGGCTCCAAGTCATCCTCTGATGGGGTGAGTATGCCCGGGGAACGCCTGACAGATGTGGCTGTGTGATCGTGACCGTTTAATCCGTTTGTAAAATGTGCCTATATTGGGCCAAACTGCCTGTCTGAACACAACCTGTATTTTAAGTATGCTTGGCATAAATACTTTAAAATGCCGTAAACTAAGCATCCTTTTTCCCTTTCAGGTATGGAAAAATTGTTTCTACAAAAGCAATCTTAGACAAAAACACAAATCAGTGCAAAGGTAGGTGCAAATTTTACATTGGATTGATTGACTGTTTTTCTTTTAACTGTAAAAGTTCGAGCTCTGGCTGTGCAATCAATGTAAAGTACAGTATATTGAAAACATGTTTAATAATGCCAGTGCTTGGGGTAGTACTTCCAGTAACATTGCTCATTAATTTTTTTCATTAACAAACAAAATGAAAATCACAAATCAAAACAACTATCAAATTGCTTCGGCAGAAAAGTAAATTACCTTCTAACTACATAGTGTCATCTGATTTGAATGATATTATCAGTGATGCAAATTGATTTCCTATATAAAAATGAGAAACCGTTGATAAAGCTTTCCCAATCAAAAGCCTCATTCTGCTTTTCTTGCTTTGACATCTCCTGCTCCATTCTTACCAGAGGAAAACATTAACTGTGGCCTAACAGGTTGCTCATAAAATTGTGACATGGCTATATGAAAATGAATCCTTATTGCACTTGCAGTTTAATTTCATTTTGTGGCTAACATTTTCAGCTACATTTTTGTGTTTATAATGAAGTATTGAATTCATCAGTTGAGCATATAGAGTATCCTACATTTTTCTTTTTTTAAAAAATCATGACTTCTACAAGATAATTGGTTTTGTACATGATTTACTAAGCCTGTTGGTGTGATGTTTCACTAGAGTTCTTTACTTACTGTACAATTTGCTTCATTCACACCATAAAACATTTATTTTATGTATTGAGGTCCACTGTAATTTTCTTCCTCAGGTCTTGAATAGGATTTTTTTTCATGCACAGAAGCCACAGCTTTGCTTTCCTTCTAAAAACCAGGTGCATGGAGTATTAATTCAGATTGGGACTACAGTTGCAAGGAAGGGAAGCTTTAAGCTCCATTTTCCAAACCACAAATGGCCCCAGGGAGTTGCTGTTTGTCCCACTGGGGAAACATATAGCGACAGGGAGCTGTTCCTGCTGGCAGCAGAGGACAGGACTCGCAATAATGGGTTTAAATTAAGGGCGGGAAGGTACCGGCTGGATATTAGGGAAAACCTTTTTACTGTAAGAGTTGTTCAACAGTGGAATCAGGTGCCTAGGGAGGTGGTGAGCTCCCCCTCACTGGCAGTCTTTAAGCAGCGGCTGGACAAACACTTGTCAGGGATGCTCTAGGCTGATCCTGCATGGAGCAGGGGGTTGGACTAGATGGCCTGTATGGCCCCTTCCAACTCTGTGATTCTGTGATTCTATTATTCTAAATAGCAACTCCCTGGGACCATTTCAGATTGGTAAAGTGATGAGTATCAGTGGTAGAGTTAACTAGTTGATGGCACCAGGTTGTGGGAGGAGAGATTAGACCTGGAATATATATGTGTCAACTCTCCCACCCAGCCCATTTGAAATCAGTTCTAATTTACTAAAGAAAAAAGGTGATGAAGGTGGTGAAGAAGGCTTACTGGCAACAAAGGCTTGAGGCTTTGGCTGTGAAAGTAGAATGGCTGTCAGAATTGGACCCTTATCTAAGGAGAGGAATGCAAGCACTCAACACGTAACTTAAGGCACAAGTAGAACCATTTAATAAAAGACTTCAAAACTCCGTCAGGCTTCAGAGAATGTTTGCAAAAGCAGGAACACAAACAATAACAAAAATGGAAGAGGAAGCCACCAACAAATGATAACAAAAGAAAAGAATGCTGGCTTACGGATGTGATAAAAACAGTCATTTCATGAACTGTAGGGGGTACCTGAAAAGTGGCTTATCATTCCAGGCTGAGGGAAAGGCAGTTGCTTCTGCATTGGCAGCAGTCATCGAGTCCCGTCCCGGCCGATGCCCTCATGCCTCCTTGCCAGAGGAAAATGTCCCCAGCCAGCCTGTTTCAGGCTGCCAGCTGCATGCCGTTATCAACAGTGAATCCTTACAGACATCTACTATAGTGCAAAGCATGGGGAATATTGTCCATATGCTGCCTAGCATAAGAGGTGCTCCCTGGACTGAAAAACAGGGGAAGCACGTTTTTCACATGTGCCCATTTCATTGTTTGCTGTTGTGTGTCCGCGTGCCTGGCCAGACCTCAGTATGGAACCTTTAGGCTACTGTCAAGCCCTTCTTGCAGTAGCCTCTTAAAATGGTTGGTTTTGACTTTGGAAAAGAGTCTGGACGGTGGAGGTGACTGGACGTTGTTCTGCTTGTACTGATTTCAGGAGTTCAGTAGGAAACTTAGGTGGAGGTTAAACTAGTTATTTCACCCTGATCCAAATCAAACCTAAGCTGTTTGAAGTGGATCCATTCTGAATCAAACCAGTGGGGATGGTTTTTGCCCAGCATTGGTCTTTGTGTGAAGTTAACTGTGGCCCCTGCCACACGGCAGGGAAAACACCCGGCAAAGCGCGGCTAAATAGAGCCGCACCAAAAACGAGGCGCGCGGGCGGGTTCCCATGGATCCCGTGCACCACGCGCCGTTGCTCCCCAGCATGATCAGATGCCAGGGAGGTAGGGACGCTCGGGAGGGGGAGGCTGCCGAACTGCGCATGCTCATGCATGCGCAGTTCGGCTGAAGGCCGGGGATGCGCCAGCGGCAAGAGAAACTTAGGTGGAGGTTAAACTAGTTATCTCACCCTGATCCAAATCAAACCGAAGCTGTTTGGGGTGGATCCATTCTGAATCAAACCAGTGGGATGGTTTTTGCCCAGCATTGGTCCTTGTATGAAGTTAAACTGTAAAGCCCAAAGTTAAAGCGAGTTTGATACCATATGATGGCTGAAGACCTTCATTTATCTAGTAGCCATGGGTGGCCCCACGGTGTGTATCAAAAGAAATCAGTACAGTGGAGGCCTCTCAGTCTAGGGTAGGTGTTTCTGCAAACTTAGTGAAACACCCAGGTTTTCAGAAAATTTTTAACCTTAGGGTTGAAAGAGAACACAACATTGTTAAAATGTGCTGAGATCTCTTTATATTATTTTGTGAGAATGCAGCCATCATTTTGGATTGACCAGGCTGCCCAAATATCATGGAGGCCAAGATCTTTTGCAGTAGTCTCATGAGCTCTTGGCCCTTTTAAACTTTTTGTTTGTTTGTTTCATTTAATCTCCATTGGAGGTGATGGGATCTAGAGGGAAACATCAGGTATTGTAAAGAAGAGGGGAAACAGCTGTACTTCACATGAGCTCTTGGCCCTTTTAAACTTTTTTGTTTGCTTGTTTCAATTAATCTCCATTGGAGGTGATGGGGTCTAGAGGGAAACATCAGCTATTGTAAAGAAGAGTGGAAACAGCTGTACTTTAGAGTTCATTAAAAGTCAGACTCTATAAGAGGACACATAAGTTTCCTGGGGGCTTGCATAGCAGTGCTTGCATGCAGTGCTTTCGAGCAGGGGCTTTTGACAAGGGAGCTGAGCTTGGAATTGGTGTTAAGAGGCAAAGAGGGGTAAGTGTGTGCTTGAGGCTGTATGGTTCATGAGCTGTTTAGCATGTCTCTGTCTGAAAATCTCCTTCTAGCTTTTGGTGTGTGTTCTAGTTCATGGTCCTGCTAGGAGAGGCTTTTGCTGAGTAAGCTGAGTCAGCTGATTGATGTTGTCTAACTCCAGGGGTAGAACCACAGCTCACAGCTCCAGACTTCATAAAAGGTCAGACTCTGTAAGAAGGCACACAGTTTTTTTTCTGAGAAAGTGAATGAATTTGTTGCATCTGTGTTCACTGTGGACATATACCCAGGCTCCTGTTTTCAGGAACTGAGTCTGAAGAACGGAGTCAAATAGAGTTGAAGTTCTAGACCTTTGGGGGAAATTAAAAAACAATAAGTCTCCAGGTCCTGATGGCATACACGTAAGAGTTCTTAATGAAGGAACTCAAATGTAAAAGATTTGATCTATTTGTCACTACTATCACCCACTGTCTGGAACTGGAAAGTGGAAAATGTTACACCAGTTTTTTAAAAAGCGTCCAGAGGGGAACTAGGGAGATACAGAACAGTTTGCCTAGTATCTGTTTCAGGAAAATTAGTAGAAATTGTAATCAAACATAGAATTATTCAGTACATAGAAGAACAAAGCTTATTGTGGGGAAAATCAGCATGGATTCGGCAAAGGAAAGTCTTTCCTAACCAACTTTTTGGAGTTTCTCGAAGTAAGCAAATGTGTAGATAACTGACCCAGTAGACATTATATTCTTGGATTTTCAAAGAGCTTTTGACAAGGTAACTCACCAAAGTCTCCTGAGTAAGCTTAGGAGTCATTGGATAAGAGGACTGGTTCTTTCCTAGATTAAAAAATGTCTGAATGAAACAAAGCAGACAGCAGGAATAAATTTACAGATTTTTCAACAGAGGAAAGTAAGCAGTGGTGTTCCACAAGGATCGGGATTGGTGCTAGTGCTATTTAATTTGCTCATAAGTTAGGGGTGAGTAGCATAGTGGCCAAGTTTGTGGATGACACAAAATTATTTAGGATGGTAAAAACCAAGGCTGACTCTGAAGAGCTCCAGGAGGATCTCCCCAAGTTGGGTTAGCGGGCAAAAATGTGGCAAATGAAGTTAAATGTACATAATTGCAAGGTGGTGTGCACTACAACAAAGAATCCCAGCTTTAAGGACACATTCATGGAGTATGAACTTGATGAGACTG
>NW_015170890.1:47973-54021 GCF_001447785.1 Gekko japonicus
AGACCTTGAAATAGCCGTGGATAATTTGATGAAAATGTCACCCCAGTGCACTGCAGCACTGAAAAAGACAAACTCTGTGCTGCAGATTATTACAAAAGGGATTGAAAATAAAACAGCCAATAATAAAAATACCCCTGTATAGATCTATGGTGTGGCCTCATTTGGAATACTGTGAATTTCTGGTTACCGTATCTCATAAAAGACATTACAGAGCTGGAAGAAGTACAGAAGAGGGCAACCAAAGAGTTTAGAGCACCTTTCCTATGAGTAAGGGTTGAAGTGACTTGGGCTTTTCAGTTTAGAAAAAAGACAGCTAAGGGGTGGGAATGTGATAGAAGTTTATAAAAGCATGTGTGTGGTGGATGGAGTGGACATAAAGAACTTGTTCCCCCTTTCCCAAAATATTAGAAATTGGGGCATCCAATGAAGTAGATTCAGCACAGACTAAAGGAAATATTTATTTTATTGGATTTATACCCCTCCCTCCCTGCTGAAGCAAGTGATTCAAATGTGGAATTCTCTGCCAGAGAGTGTAGTGATGGTCATGGGCATAAACAGTTTTAAAAGGGGATTAGACAGATTCATAGTGGGTAGGTCAATCAGTAGCTACTAGCCATGGTGACCAAAGGGAACCTCCACATTCAGAGACAGTGAAACTCCAAAGTTCCAGGAGGCAACATCAAGGGAAGGCCTTGGCCTCTATACCCTGTTGTTGGCCTTCCAGAGGAACTGGTTGGCCACTATGTGAAACAGGATACTGGACTACAGGGACCACTGGTCTAATCCAGCAGGGTTCTTCTTATGTCGATTGCAAATGCTGAAAGTGACAGGTGAAGGAGAGCAAGGACCGGAGGAACCAGTGGCAACCAACAACAGTGGAGGGAGAAGAAAGCAGGGGCCAGCAAGGCAGGAAGAAGGATAGAAGGTGGTGCAAGCAGAGGGACAAAGCAGGGGAAGTGGCTGGAAAACCAGGAGATGACAAGGGGTAGTGGAAGCAGAGACAGTGTGGGGAAGGGGTCAGTTGTGGGATGGCATTTCTCTTCTCCCACAAGTCATCATGGATCTCCTACTTGTCATGTCAGAAGTAGAGAGCAGTTGAAATGTATCAAAGAGAAATACAGTGGTGGTGTGCTGAACACTCCCTGGACCCAACATCTAGCCCTTGTGAGCCAGTTACCTGGTGAATTTTTAGAGTCTGTCTTGGAGTAAAAGGGTTTTGTAAGACAGGCTAAAAACAAGAGTGCTGGCATGAGGAATGTGTAGCACAATCCTAATATTTTACATAAACAAATGTTTACAAGTGAAATCTTATGCATGTTTACTGAGTACATATGTTGAGTGCCAGCCTACCTAGGCTGGATGATGAAAGGCTGAAGCTTAGAACTCCATAGAGGCCATCCACAAGAGGGAAAGGGAATAAAGCATTCCCATCAATCATTCCTTTCCAAAGCTGAGACCTGAATGTGGAGCCAAGGGGTGGCAAATGTCCCGTGGAACCCCTGAGGACAGCAGTGATTACCCCAGGCAATAACATTTGTTCACTTGTACATCTCCCAAAGTGACTTACCCAGTCTTCAACTTCTTAGAGGCCACCTCATTGTTAGGTGACCAAACCAGGGTATAACGACTTAAGTTACAAGGAAAAAGTTTTTGTTTAACTAATCTTTTAGTTTTTGATAGCCTCATCATTCTGATCAGAGTAACATTCACGTCCGTTTTACTGTTTTATCTCTCCTTTTGATCTCATTATAATATCTACACTCTCTTTTTCCCTCTGGAAATCCTTCCAAATTACTTTAGTTATCGTGATGCAATTCTCTAGTGAGGATTCGAGAGTGCTGTTATCGTGGCTATGCATATAAAGGCTTCTGAATACATTTTCATCAATTATTTCTTCAGTGTAGCAGTATATGATAATGTGTTCAATGGAGAGCAAATGGGGTGAGCATGTTTCTTAGTGCCCCATTGTGTGGTTATTTGAAGGTTATTTTTTTCCTCTTGATGCCCATAGTTCACATAGTACTGACCCAGATGATTCAAGGGAGATCTCCCTCTATTTCCTTCCATTATTTAAGGCTGATGACTACAGTCTCAATATATTTGATTTCAATGTTTAGATTAATGCCTGTTTCTACAATGTCAACAAATTCAACATGATGACATTTTGTCCCCCATCCCTTGCTTAACTATATGGAGGTTATGGTTTTTACCTCCATTTCCTCCGGCTGGGAAGCTAAATGACAGTGGGGACTTTATTTCTTTTCTGTATCCCCAAATGTTTCCCTTATATAAGGAAAACAGTGGGGATACAGAAAAGGGAAAGGAAAAGGGGGTTATACAACATGATTGCATTTGTCACGGACAATCATATATTACAAAATGTATAAGACAAAATATTTCCCTTATATCCCCTTCATTATATTTTTTAAGGTATTGTCTATAAAATACAATCGTTCTTACTTCTGTTGAGGTACACTTATATTAAACATTTAAGTTTCAAATTTCATAACTAATCTATTTTGCAACTACATTGTTAGTTTCATCGTTACTATGTATCCAATATTACATATTTTCACCACTTCTGCATATTCATTAGAACCTTTAACAGATAAGTAATATATCAAGGTGTAAAGGAAGGTCTACTATATATTTCATAACAATAAAATAGATATCACTACTCAGAATCCACTTCAAAAAGATGTCCTCCCCAAAGTCCACTTTCTTACACCCATTTGTATTCAAGATACTACATTTAAAACATATTTTAATTCTACTTTTATTTCATTACCATACATTTGTATATAATAACTTAGACCTCATTTTAAATTTATCTCCTGCTAGCACAGTGCACATAATGCACAATCCATCTCTCCTCAAATTTTGTAATTGACCTGTGGCAGTGGGGACTTTATTTCCTAGCCAGAAATGGACAGAGCAGTAATTGTGACCAAGAAGGTGAGTAGTCAGGTTGCTATACCAGAAGTAGATATTAATGTAGTATCAGAGCTCACTCAGCAATGAGCTCTCTCTAAATATCTTGGGTTGGATCTTAATGCCTTGATGTGCTCTTTTCTTATTCTGTTGAGGAAGCAGTCCTCTGCTGCCCCAGGGTGCTTTCTCCAGTGGTGGGCATGAATACAGGTGAAAAACCAATGTCTAGGGATAGGCATGAACCGGCTCACAAACTAAAGATCATCACGAATTTTGGCTGGTTTGTGGTTTGTGAAGCAATGTTTATGGAAGGGCAACTGGTATGAACATTCCACAAACATTCATGCTTTTCATGGTGGTTTGTGAATGGATACATTTCCAGGCAGCCTCTGCTCAATTAAACTGTTTACAAAACTTCAAAGCAACAGAGGACAGACTTATCCAGCCTTGGAAACACCAAGCTTAACAGGCACTGCTGGCTGCCAGTAACAGAGTTCCCATTCTGCTATATGGGATAAGATTGCTCTATTTATTTATTTTATTTTATTTATTATCCAATTTCTACCCCACCCTCCCAGCCGGGGCTGGCTCAGGGCGGCTTACAGAAAGAATAAAACACACAAATAGACAATTTAAATAGTCCTAAAACCATATAAAGCATTCTAACATTCAAAGGTGCTAACGTTGATGAAACTAATAATTAGAGACATTTTAAAAGATTTTAAAAGATGACAGCTGACCTTCAGTATAGCGTCCTAGCGGTCAGACAAGAGATTATGTAAGGTAACTGCAAAAGTTCCCCTACATTTGTTCAGATGCACTTTTTGTTAATGTCACCCAAATGGAGTTGGACTCATCACAAACTGGGAAGGGGATTCGGCCACTCAGCTCTGGGGCCTACCCCTCCAATGTTGCCTTCCAAAAACCAACAGAACGTTACCTTCAGAAGAAGAAAGGGAGTTATAACATTGTAAGCCATGTGCAAATAATCTCCAGTGCTCGGCTTGTTCAGTGGGAACCATTCTAGTGGAAGCAGGATCATGGCAATCGGGCAACCAAAGTCCAGCAACCAATTCTGCAGGGTGAAGTAAAACCACAAGTCTAAATGGAACTGATAATTCCTGCAGTCCTTTTCCTCTTTGGCAGATCCATGCCTGCCTGGCGAGGAGCCCGCGGCTGCCGCGCACCTCCTCACCGAGCCCTGCATGAGCGTGACCGCCCGCTCCTCTCGCCCGGCCAGGCCCACTCGCTGCCTCTCTGCTGCCCACCCTCAGCCACGCTTCACTCCGCCCCACACCACTATATACCCTCAGCTCAGGTCCACACCCTCTCCTCTCCTCTGTTGGACATTGGCAGTTAGACAGAGAAGCCAGGGACTAACCCACTTGTTACTCTCAGACAACTTTCAATCCAAATGGCTGAGAGCAGTTCATAATAAATTATATGAGCTTGGTTTCCCCCCCCCAGCGATTTTGCACCCCACCTGATTGCACGTTTGGTGGAGAAGAGCGTGTTGCAGGATGCAATCTCCTCCATGAGCATCCTGCACAGGTCAGAGAAGCTCCTCATCCACTCTAATAATTGGCTGACCTTCTCCCAAATGCTGTGTGTCCTCAAGCCCTTCCAGGGCATCACTGACCTGCTGTGCATTCATATGGCCAGCCCACCAAGCTGTCACGGGGTTATTTGGGGAGCCCCTGTTGGAACTGTTGTCATGTCTGCATTTCTGTCATTCCAAATCCAAATTAGGGGTGGCCCAGCCAGCTCAACATGTGTTTCCATTCTTCTACAGAGTAGAAGAATATACCCTGGTTGCTAGGTGTGCTTTGGACCTGTGTGTTTCAACCCTTGGGGGCGGGGCTGTGAGAGTTGAGGGCAGTTTCTTGTCTTGTATGGCTAGGGTGCCTACCAAGCCAACACAGGGTTACTTTGGGGACCCCCTTTTGGAACTCTGGGGATGTGTGCCTTTCTGTCTTTCAGAACCTGCCTTTGGAGACTTGGGGGGGCTGTGAGCATGGGGGGGCTGTGCAGGTGAAGTCTGTGAGATTGGTGTCACTGGCTTGTTCCTGAGGCATTCCATAGACTCCTGTAACTGCAACGGTCTTTTCTAGAGAAAGCACTGGGGAGACCTTTTTTTGGGGTCCATAACTGGGACCCCAGAAATGTAATCTACCCCCAACTTGGAGAGACTGTAGAGGAGCAGGTGGCATGGTGTGTTTCCTTGTGCATTTGGTGTGTGTAGCTTGCAGAGGGTCCATTCTTTTGAACCTGTGCCTAACATTTTTCCTGGGGGCATCTTCTTTGGGAGGGGGCGTAACTTACTTCATAAGTCCAATCTATGCATAACTTGGAGGGTATGTAGAATAGTGTCAGTTGGAGATTCCTTGAAAGTATGATGCCTCTAGCTTGCACAATGTCCATTCTATACTCTCCTGAACCTGTCCATTTTCCCATAAAACACTTTCCTGGGGGCACTTACTTTGAGGAACATAACTCAGACCCCATAAATACAATCCTCACCAAACGTGGAGGGCAGGTATAAGAGAGTCAGACAGAGATCCCCTGCAAGTTTGATGTCTCTAACACACTAAGGGGGCCTTTCTACTATATCATGAACTGAACTAGTTCATTTAGCCCCTAAAAGTTTGTGACAGTCTGTGGTTCGCAAACCGGGCATGCCACAAACCATGAACCGAACTGCATTTTCCCAGCTCATGCCCATCCCTACCAATGTCTTTCAAAGAGCCTAAATGTATCAAGGAACTTAGTGCTTAGGGGAGGACTGCCTTGAAAACCAACAAAGAGAAGTGCATACAGCTTGAAGGCATGCTAAATAGCAAGCCTTTCTTAGAAGAAGGTACTGGAGTAGAAATATTGAGGAGACGATTATGACATAGATTTGAAATGCCACATAGACCTTAAATTGTCAATGTATTTGTTGAGTAAAGTCTGCAGTAGCATGAGTGACCTTGGCATTGAGATTAAATCTGTCAGATTCACCAATTAATTTAATCATTTAGCTTCCTGTAAATTAGCTTCACAGGTTGCAGGGAAAGTGGTAGAGAGTTGGCAGGTAGAGTCTATGATATGCATCTAAACTGGTTTTAGTCCTGCTGA
>NW_015170890.1:54128-55161 GCF_001447785.1 Gekko japonicus
AAAAAGAGATGGGGGGGGGGGGAGGTTATTTGAGATAAATCACTGGTTGCTTACTTTTGTAGCACACGTGTAAGCTTATTCCTTTAGGATGACAACAAATTCAGTGCTATAATTGCCCAAATCTTTATCTTTTTTTTAAAAAAGAGAGAATTGAGCCATCAGACCTAAGGAAACATTTTCACCTGCTGTGAGAGTGTTCTCTAGGGACTACGTTTGATTAAACCTCTCATTTGAGATGGTTCTTCCTTGGGTGGCATGAATACTAATTGACACATAACAGCAAGGATTCTCCAGTAGAATGTAGCAAGGAACCAACTGTATATGGAGTAGAACAGAAAACAAATATATGATTCCTTCAGCTGTTCAAAGCTTAACATGATGTAATGCCTGAGTAAGACAGATTTTTTTTAAAAAAATTGTCTCCTCGGTATATATTTTGCCTTTTCCTTCTAGTTAATTATAATGCCTGGAAGGGAAAAAAAAGGCTCCATACATATAAAGTGCTCATCTAAATGCACATAATCTGCTAGTTTCAGGGATAGTGTGTTTGTGTGTGTGTTTGTCTGTCTGTCCTTGATATACCTAAGTGTTTAAAGCACAGTGAGTGAATAATGAGGTTTTTACTATACAGCTTCCATACTTCATAGCAATGGAATATAGGACTGTTCATCTGCCAAATAGTCAAACCCATTTTGTAGAGCATGAATTACTGTCATCTGCATTCAGCTTTGCAGGTTCTTTAACTGAATGCCAATTTATTTCCTGGTTTAATCAGGAAGTCCTGTTGCCCTGTGCATCTAATTAGGAACTGAAAATGATGCAAGATAGTGAATACTGGGGAATCTGAAATGCCCTAAGTGAGAATAATTACTTAAAAAAACAAAAACTAAAGTGAATTAATAATTGTGATGACTTTAAGGAAATCAGCCCTGTTATCCTAGATAGCCATTTTTTAAAACATAAAAAGTATGTTTGTTTTGATTTCATGTTTTAAGGGTAATTCATAGGAAACATGTCATTACCTTGAGCTTTC
>NW_015170890.1:55224-68037 GCF_001447785.1 Gekko japonicus
GAAAATTGGTAGTCATCTTATAAGTTGTCCAGCATCAAGGTGAGTTTTCTGTAGAGATTGGCACAGTAGCAGCTGTGTTTATTTTTAGAGTCGCATTTACCTGATGGGGACATGTGCCTTTCCCCACTAAATAGCAAATGACAGTTGGGGTGGTGCTGTGATTCAGTGGCAAGTTTTTGAATGCAGAAGATCCCAGGTTCAATCCCTGGGATATCCAGTTAAAGGACTGGGTAGCAGATGATGTAACATACTTCTACCTGATACTGTGGAGAACATCTGCCAGTCAGTGAGCAGTGCAAAACTGAGGGAAGAGGACTTTTCCCTTCCACTACACACCATTAAGATCCCTGAAATTCTGTTACTGGGGGGCAGAGACCTTCAAAAGTGGGGGGGGCATAGTAACCAAGAAATATTTGTGAAAATTGCAGTCTCCTCTGTTGATGATAGAGCATGGCCATCATTGGAAAACAGTGGTATGATACAAGTGAATGTAGAATTAAAACAATTACTAAATAGAAAAAAGAGAGAGAGCCTATCCATTAAAGCTTTTCAGAACAGCAAAGGCTACTGAATGTGGTTTGCTCTTCTGTTCTAGGTGTGCAAGCAGGTGAACCTTGCACTGATTCCACAAGCCTAATCACAGTTCCTTTGGGCAGTGAGTTCTCTCCTTCTGCTAATTTGCTTCCAGTTTCCCACCTTGACGGTAGCTCAGACAACCAATTCCTCCATTACAGAAAGCTTTGAGGCCTGTCAGGGCTACTGCTGAGGTCTTTTTAAATTTCAGCTATCTAAATTTAATCTGAGCTCTCCCTATACAGTAGGGTTACACTTTCTTATGAGCTGCCTTTATAGTCGTTCTTTGAATTTCCCAGTTATCCAGTGAAACTGAAGAGCCAGAGAGCTCAAGTAAGAATGTAGCTGAATTGCCGCTCATCATGAGGCACAGCAGACTGATGAATTTTCAGTAGAAAAAGTGAAACAGGATGCTGGACTAGATAGATCATTGGTCTGATCCAGTGGGGCTCTTCTTATGTTCTTATGTTATGGCCTTCCTAGATGGTGAATGCATTGTAAGGACCCACAAGATTGGCCATGATGGTCTTTAAACCTCACAAATGTGCCATGGGCTAAATATGCTGGAAAGTTTCCCCAAGGTCACTGATATAACACCACAGGTAATATGTCTTATTCACAGATGGATGCATACATAATGATAAACGTTGAAAGGGTTGAGCTAATTTCTCTTCTAATACATATGCATATTAGAATGAAATTGTTGAGAAACTGAATATTTTGTAGCCCTTGGTACACTGAAGACAGGCATACCAGCTGACACCAAATTCAACCATTAATGGATTAAATATCCTTTCACAGCCACTGAGACAGCAAGGAAGCAGTCAGGGTAGTCCTAATTGAAATGGAAACATGTATTTCTCATAGATCTAGGCAGTAAATGTTGTTCCTTGGCTCTATTATTAATACATCATTTGCCTTGAGAAACTATTGGAGTTATAAAACCTTCAATAATCAGGCACTAAACATTGGCGCTGTTTATGTGATCCTGTGTCTAGCAAGCAGATAATGGTCACTACTAAACTACTAAACTGTCAGAGGTCTATTATGCATTTGTATTTTCCCTCGTGCATGTTCATTGGGTTTCCTTTGTCATTCTGCATTGATTTTCCTCCTTTCAGTGCTCAGTTCACTTTCTGGTTGCTGTTTCCTGAGGTTTTCTGAGAGTGCTTTTGTGCTGATTTTCCCTTCTTTCCTTTCCAAGCCAAAGATAATTCAAAAGTGTACAGATTCCATTGGATTCCCCCTTCCCTTTTGCTGCCTCTCGAAGGTTATTCCCCTACCCAAATTGATGTCATTCTGCCCACTCTGTACCTTCCATCATCCCCCACCCTTCATCAGTGTATAAGCTCTATTTTCCCCTCATTATTTTAAGATTTTAATTTTTTTACAAGTGGCATGACAAGGGAGGAAGTTTAAAAGGAGTTGCGTGAGGTTTAGTTCCCTGCTGGTATTGACTTGAAAGGGGGATTGGAGAGGAGATAAATGGCAGTGTCCCCATTGCAAAAAAAAAGAAAAGAAAGGATTCCAGTGCTGCATGCAAACAAAATAAAGGAGGGGGATTGTCAGTGTGGAATGAAATTGACATGAGATGTAAAGAGAGAGAGAGAGAGACTGGGAAGGGAAGTCTACAGCTTTGAAAACATTTTTTTCCATTTAATACTTTAGTGCACAGAGTTTTGGGGAACCATTTTGGTAGTCTCCAGAAGCCTAACATTAAAGTGGCAGCTGAGCCATATGGAACTTCTGTAAACCGCCAAACTTAAGAACTGCTTGGGGTCAATCCATTTGGAGGACAGAGTGCAATCAGCACAGGGCAGGCATTTAAAAACTGCCAAGATCCCGACCAGTGTGCAGGAACAAATTAGAGAATCACAAAGAGAAAACCATGCAAATTTGCAAGGAAGGGCAGCAAATCAGCGTTACTATGCAGCTGAGTTAGAGTATCAGCAAAAATACCCCAATTTTTTTCAATTTAGTGGCACAGGACTAAAACAGCTCTCCAGAGCTTCTGCTAGAGGACTCCTCCCCCATACATATTGCAGCCCTGTGCAAAGCATGGTGGAGTTGCAGCCGACTTTGCACAGGTGCACACACGCACAGACACACATGCATGTTGCCAACAATCACAGTTTGCAATGCCAGTGTCATTGGGTTCTATCATGCCTTCTGTACACTCAACATGTTCCCCTGCATTATGAGATCATGTGACTCCCAATTTTTACAGTGGCTGATAACACAGCAGAGAATTCCCTAGTGCTGGGCAATATGGAAAACAGGGTTTCCCAGCTGCTTCTCAATTTCAAGGTCTTGTAAATTTCAACATCGCATTTTCTCCTTTTGCCTGCATTCCTTTATGTTCCCTTTCATTCAGCAAACTAACACTAAAATGCATACACAAAACCTGAACCATGAGGATTTAAATTGAAGGTGCTTACTGGACACTTCTGTGCAACTGAGATAGGGCAATTGCATAAATTAATAACAAAACAAAACTTTGGACACTGTCACCCACACATCACAAGTGGCATTCCACCCTGATTTAGGAAAGTGAAGTTTTTTAAATTGTAGCTGCAAAATAAATACACCGGAGGAAAAATAATAGTATACAAGGCAGGCAGAGAATCGGAAGTCAAGACTGAAGAATCTGAAAATCTGTAGTAAGATGTGCATGCATAATGGGCCTGCATGAACTGGAAGCATACTGTGGGATGGGGTATAATCTTTCTATACAAGAGGATGTGGCTTCCTGAGGATATTCCTAATGCATGATAAGCAGCCTCAATGGAAACTACATAATTACACCCACCGACAGGAATGAAGCATCTGGATTGGGAATCAGACCCTCTTTGCTCAGATAGATCAGTTGCTAGTTCAACGGTAAAGTCAGAGGAAATGTTTTTTGGTCTTCAACAAAAGCAACAACAACACTGGCTGGCTGTGTTCATCCATTTCCCCCCTGGATTCAGACTTGCAGAGAAGATCACCAGATAATATGGAGCTCAGGGTCTAGAATCCTTTCACCCCTCTAGTGAGCCTCTTTGTCTCAGGTTCATAGAGAGAAAGACTCCATGAGATTCTGTTGTAAATCTGTCAGAAAGATTCAGTCTTTGGCTGCTATTATTTATCAGTCTGTTTATGAGGCTCACCTGGCACTGAACCTACTGTCAGTTTAGCACCACGTCAAAACTTTCATTTTTACCTAGGTTTTTAATTGAAGTTTTATCCCATCATGTTAAAGCTGCTTGGTATCTGGCCTGTATCCCTCTGGAGAGTATCTTAGGCTACTTTAGGCTGTTTCCCTGGGGATTTTGTGTTTAAATGCTTTTTATGATTTTATGCTTTATAGTTGAGAAATTCAAGGTGTTAGTCACCTTAAGCAGGTCTCTGGAAAGGTGGCATATAAATAAAGCTGAAACACTCAGAGATAACCTTAGAATTCTTTTTTTTTACATAGATTTTGGATAGTGAGTCTTCTATCAGATACCCCATTTTTAAATCAGTGCCCTACCTGGCAAGATGGGTAAATGTTAATGCTCTTATAGAGCAACAGCTGAAGGGCTTTCTTTCTTTCTTTTTGAATTGCTTAATGCTGAGGAGTTTCCCTGAGTATAACACGATGGAGCAGATCCATGTGAAATAA
This sequence comes from Gekko japonicus, assembly GCF_001447785.1. Classification (NCBI taxonomy): domain Eukaryota; kingdom Metazoa; phylum Chordata; class Lepidosauria; order Squamata; family Gekkonidae; genus Gekko; species Gekko japonicus. The sequence goes on from NW_015170890.1 coordinate 59,441, forward strand.
TAAAATGAGTAAAGAAAATGGCAAAGCCCTGCAAAAATCCATTTAGCAAATAAATTTTATTTATTGGGCATAACAAAAATAGAAATAAACGTGCTGCGTTATTTATGTTTCTCTGAACTGACATTTTTGTGAGTGGGGAAAATTGAACTGAATGGGTTCATACCTATTTAATGACTGTAAGCCCAACACATTGGGCAGGTGATCAGAGGAGCCTTTGGAGAGAGAAGCAGGTCTCATGGAAAGTAAATAATTTACAAAACGCTTTGAATTTTGAAACTAGGTGATTTTGGTGAAGACAAATCATATTCTTTAGCTCTCCAAGAGCCTGATGGATATAGTGGCAATCCTGTTCAAGTTATTTTCTTTTGCCGAATACATTTTCGTTTTTAACATCATTACCAAGGACATAAAAACCTATAGAAGAGCTTGAAAGGTTATTTATATATAAGGTATTTTAACTTGTATGATATAAAAGTGTGTCTATTGATGGAGTGTGTAGAAGTTGAACTTGGGTAGGCTGTTTCTGTTTAGTCTTGCCAATTTGTCTCTGGCCTAGCATCCTTGTTTCATCCAACCGAGCAAATGCTAAAAAATCTTCGAATTTAGGAGGATGCTGCTTTAACCAGCTGACAGGCAGCTGCATTACTGGATACTGGAGAATCTGGTATAGTACCGTTTATGCCAAAATGGCTAGAATTGTTCATCCGTCACTGATGCTGGATGCCTTTTGTTTCAACAATCAGTGCAATAATTTCCAATACATTAATTGCTTTCCTGCCACAGCTTAAACCATTCTAACACTTTAAATGTAATTTTGAGAAAATAGTATTGACTTGCTTCCTAGGCCAATAGGTATTTAAAGCACTTTTCATGATTTAACAGAGGACTTTGCAGCCTGCTATATTAGATTTAGTGGGAAATAGTCTGGCTTGGTAGGTGACCTCACCCTTGCCTAGACACCTTTTTTCCGATATAACAGATTATATCCTTAAAGCTCTAGAAGATACTGCTAGGGGTAAAGTAAAGCTGAATATCTTAGTGTGCAGTGCTCTTCAAATTTAAGAGGTCATGAGACTGTTCTAGATTTTTTGTTGTTGCTTGGGGGAATAATCAGTATCCCACCTCCAAGTGTAAGTTTCTGAGAACTTTACTCAAACTGTGTGTACATTACGTTTATCATCTATCCTGGATATGCAAACTAGCTTTGGTCCCCCTGGGTTTTCTCACATGTCTGTGGATGGGCTTTGGGTTAAGTTTCCCATTAACTTCAGGGGGACTTGGAGCCTAGTCTTACCTTGGGATGACTATTGTACAGGTGGGTCTTATGTCTTTTACAGGCAGTCAGAATCTGGAGCGAGACTCCTCTTTGGATGACATGGAGAAACTAGTGAGGCTGATATATGATCAATGATACCAGGCAGATTGTTTTCCTTTTGTGCTCAAACTTTGACACCTGTCATGCCTGCCTGAAGGTGTTCTATGTGTGCCAGTAGGGTTCTTGGCAACAAGCAGGGTAACTGGCAAATGGGATATGACTGAGAATCCCCTTGCTGGGTTAATTAACTCAGAGACATCACATTGTGTACATTTATACATGCCTCCAAGCACACCCTTACAATTAGAAGGGATTACATGAACATTTCTCTATTTCTGACAATTGGCAGGGGTTGTTTTGTGTGTGTGTGTGTGTGTGTGTGTGTGTTCTGGCATGCCATGCTGAAGATTCAGTGACTGCCTTTTATTGCTTCTCATCTGATGCAAGTGCAAGTCATGCCAACTTACATCCTTGATTTCATTTAAATTCTGTTCTATCTTAAGTCTTGTACAGTTTTCTCACTGGGTTTAAGGTCAAGTCTTTGGGAGAGGCAGCTCCATCCTAATTAGTTCCCCTGGCTCTGTTCCTTTTTCCCTGAAACATAAGTTTTTGGAGCCTGTTTCCTGCAGTATGTTCTTCTTCTCTTGGGTTTAGGAGCCCTTTTTATGCATATAGAAACCTTAAATGGGCAAATAATGCATCAGTGCATTAAAGTGTTCCTAATTCAGTGGTCACTTGACTACATATCAGCTGTGGAGGGAACTGCAATCACAATATTAATTTTATATCAGGTTCTTTCATTAATGTAGCTAGCAATTTAGCTGAGTGCTCTCACTCAGTCTTAAGCTGTTTGCTGACAGAAAGCTACAAATGAAGCAGCTGTCACCATAAGTGCTCAAACCTGAGTTTTTATTATTAGTAATACCTTTTCCCTGGGATCTTAAAGCAAGTTTAGTGCCCATCCAGAAACAAATATATTCAAAATATAGGTAAAAAATACTTCTGAAATTGGGTGCTTGAACCCTTATGGCAGTGTTCCCCAATGTGGCACCCACTGAGCTGTACAGAAAGTGGGCAGGGCTGCTATAAGGCAGGGCTTGTTATTGGCTGCTGCCCTCATTCAAATAAAAAGGGTTTCCCACAGCTGCAATAGCAGTTACAGGCACTGGAAGATCAGGAGGACTGGTAAGCATGCAGCTTGTGATTCCATTCTCCCTCCAGGCTTTCCTTCTTTTCATTCCCCCGTCTCTTTCTCTCTTCCTCCCCCTTCAGGCTTCCCTTTGTTTCCATTCATTACCCTTTTGCAATTCTTTTGCAAAGTAAGGAGGGAAGTATTGTGTTTGGCTCCACCTCTTGTAACAGCCGAACTTAAAATGGGCTTGCAGCAGACATTGTTGGGTTGTACTCATCACCCTGCCTCAGAATTCCAGAGGTGCCCACAGACTAAAAAAGGTTGGGGGCTCCTGCCCTATGGGGCTGTATATGCATGGTAGGGGCTATAATAAGGGAAACATATGGCTGCCCACCCTTCCTCGATCCTCATACACTCTGAGAGAGTCTAAAGGTGGAAGGCAAGACACTGGCTAGAAATGCAAAATGCAATTCAATCTTTCGTAGAAAACTTTCACTACCACCCCGCAGCTCTGTGTGTGTGTGGGAGGGAGAGAATGAACCATCTCTGGGAGGAGGAGCTGAACTCTGGAGGGAGGTCTTTGCAATAAAGTTTAAAACCCCTTGTAAATATCTACAGTACTGCTTATGTTGCTCCAAACGGACCATCCAGAATTCTCATCAATGAACTGCAGCCTGTGCTCTTCACTATGCCAACAGCAGAGAAGCAATAATCCTTTTGCTTCCTACTGTTTCCTGACTTTCGTTTATGATTGTGAAGCTATTTTTGTCTAACAAATAAGGAAAATGTTTCTTTTCTCAGTAGGTAATTAACTAAAAATGAAGCATTAATAGACATCCCAGCCATGCTGGCATAATCTCAGTTTGTGTTTCAAGATGACGTGGCCAGTTTTCGTTACTCTGTATAATTGCCAGTAGGTGAATGAGTGAAATGAGGCGGAACACTTATGGCTTTGGGCCCAGTTGGTGGGGGAGGGGGGAACTGGCATCTAAATGTTTTCCTGTTACATGCATTAGCTTACTGGAGAGGTAAATGATGAGAGAGACAAAGGAAGCTGGGTTTGGTTCCATCTCTTCCTAATTCTGAATGGGAAGAGCTAGAGAATGAGAGCTAACCTCCCAAGGGAAACCAATGCTAGTTCTGGGGTATCACCTGGATCTAAAGACAAATACCTTGAAAAACTGAGCAAGTGCACTGTTTCTTCAACAGAACTAACATAATGAGAGAGCTAGTGTGGCACAGTGTTTAGAGTGTCATACCAAGACATGGGAGACCCAGGTTAAAGTCCCCCTCTGCCACAGATGTTTGCTGGGTGACCTTGGGCCAGTCATACATTTTCAGTGTAACCTCATAGGGTTCTAGTGAGAATATAATGGAGGACAAGAGAACAATGTAAGCTGCTTTGGGTCCCCACAAGGGTGTGCAACCCCCCCCCCCCCCCCCATCTGATCGCGTTTCCGGTGGTAGTTCCAGCGCCTGCCCATGTCCCCTCGCAAAAAGGGATTTTCCCCCCAAGTCTCCATGGATGCGCACAAGCACCCAACGGAGCATGCGCACATTTCAGTTTTAAAAAACAAACACAACCCCGTTTGCCGCACCACTCCGCTTCTTTGCCACGTCGTGTGATCGGCACCTCCCCCCTAACCACGGGAGCTTGATGGGACCTCAACCCGACGCCTGATCACGCGTTAGTTTACTCCGGGGCAAACAGCCACGCCTCCCCCCCGCATTTTCCTGCCCGTGTGGCCGAGGCCCAGGTATGGTATTTGGATTCAGTAAGTATTTGGGAAACCAGATTTTTTTCAGTTCCATTATACTCTACGGGGACTATTATAGGCAGTGGTCCCCATAGGATCTAATGGAGAATTGTTGGGGGTATCTGGGGCCCTGGGGTGCCTCTTTTTGAGATGCCTCTGCTGGTGCCTCTCCTAAAAAAAACCCCAAGTCTCAAAAAATTGGACCAGGGGGTCCAATTCTATGGGTCCCCAAAGAAGGTGCCCCCATCCTCCATTGCTTTCAATGGAGGATAAAAGGGCATTTAAAGGGATCGTGCAGTACTTTTAAACACCTCCAAATGGTGAGTTCACCCAGAAGGCATTTAAAGGGACTGTGAGTCCTTTAAATGCCTTTGGAGTTCACTCGCTGCAGAGTTGCACAGCTTGGAGAAGACATTTAAAGGGACCGCAATCCCTTTTGGCTATCCAGTGGTACTGAAAATCTTGAATATTTTCGGGATTTTTGTGGCTTGGCCATTTCAGATAGCCGAAATTAAGCACTGATCAACAACTGGCTTAAAAAATACCCGTAAAATACCGATAAAGTATTTTTTGGGTATTTTTTTGGCCTCAGTTTATGCTGAATGCACACCCCTAGTCCTCACTGGAGCAAAAGACAGAACTGAAGTAAATAAACACTTTCTGTTAATAATTTTGCAGTCTATGGCATTTTTTAAAGCAAAATGCCCATACCACTACAATATCTTGGTTTATTGTTTGATAGCTAATGGCATATTTCACTCTATATTCACAGAAGATAGCAAGGAAAAGGTTAAATATAAAAACACATTCTACATTTGAGAAGTTCACAGTGTCATGATTGATTTTATTGGGACAGGGGTGTAATTAAGCAGGTTTCCGAGGACCAGAGCACCAGTTGATTGAATGCTAGTAGCAGTAGGAATAAATAATGCCGAATTTCACTAATGACTTCAGCAGGGTAGGATTTTATCTAGGAGTAGCCTAATCTAAAGTTGGAGTAGTACTGAAGTACAGGCATTTCTGTTTGTTTTTATTTTGCCAGCTGCATGAGCGTTAAAAAGCCAGCAAATGTTTTCACAATTCACAATCAGAGCTCCTCAATAAAACCCGTTCATTTATGTACAAATGATCAGAAAGAGAGAGAAGGGAGTGGAATAGTTACAGCAATAGATGACAAGGCAGAGGTGGAAGACTTTATTCTCGCCATGCTTCTTTTTACACAAAATTCTCATTGCTTAGCAAGGTATGCTTCATTTCCAGGCTTATACTTGAATAAACTGAACAGTGAAGCCCAAACAGTGAAGACATAGCTATTTAGAGAACATATTTAAGAGGCCTGCTCTTGTGGGTTCTGTTGAAATGAAGTTGAAGCCATGGCAATACAATAGAGATGAATGTAACTTTTTAAGTGTTATTGATATGTCTAAGATCCAGTTGATGAAAAGCAATCACAGAAGGTAAGCCCCATCATTGCAAAGCTGGCTTTCTTCTGGATACTGACCACATTTCATAGAAGTAGGCTCTGCTGAAGTGAGTCACATTGACTTCTGTGTAATATGGCTAAGTTTCAACATTAAGTCAGATTTCTACCAGAGGAAAAGCAGCCTTTTCCCCTACCCGGGGGGGGGGGGTATGAATGAAATGGAGCCTTTGGATCCAGTCCCACTAATTGGATCCAGCCAACTGTTTACTACCTAGTGGTCTGGGGGGAGGGGAGAGGGGCTGTAGCGTCTTCTAACTTCTTTCCTTCCTCCTGCCAGGTTAGAACCAAGTGTTTACTAGTATTCGCTGCCTATTATGTGTGTGTGAGATGTGGGTGAGTTAGCTTCTTCCTTGCCCCTGAAGACCTAGTACCTGCTTTCAGAAGATGACTCAAGCATTTCCTCCAATGGAGGCAGGTGTAACTCCTGAGAAAAGAATGAAATAGTGAGCAAAACAAGATCTGTGTCTGCTTACATCTATCCAGGAAGTCTTAGTAGAGCACAGAGACAGATTGGCCAAGAGTGAGAACACTGTGCAGAAAATGCCTAAGGGGCTGACCGGTTTCAGGGGATACCAGTGCTGAGTTGTCCTTTGAAGAATACTCCTGTCGCTTATTGTATCTGCTGCATCCCTTTCTCCCCTTGCTATCCATCCTGCTCCCACCATCTTGTGCAAGGATGAAAAATATACAGCAAGGTGCCAGAATAAGAAAGCATTTTCTGAAGGTTTTCAGAGATCACCTATTGTTTATTTTATGTGCTTGTATGCCACTTTTCTCCCACGGGGGGGGGGGGGGAAGTGGCCTACAATACAGAAATACAATCCAAACAAGAAGATGAAGAGAAGAGATTGGATTTATACTTTGCCCTTCACTTGGAGTCTCAGAGTGGCTTAAAAACTCCTTTCCCTTCCCTACAACAGTCACCCTGTGAGGTGGGTGGGGCTGAGAGAGCTCTGAGAGAACTGCTCTTTCTACGGCTTGCCCAAGGTCATCCAGTAGCTGCAAGTAGAGGAATGGGGAATCAAACCCGGTTCTCCCAATTAGAGTCCATGCACTTAACCACTACAGCAAACAAACAAACAGGAGAAAGGAGGAGGCTTCTGATTACAGAGCAGATCTTCCTTTCTCTCTGGATGTGGTCACACACATTAAATAATCCACTTTCAATCCACTTTCAGTGCACTTTCCAACTGGATTTTACTGTGTGAACTGGCAAAATCCAGTTGGAAAGTCCATTGAAAGGGAATTGTAAGTGGATTATTTACTCTCTGTGTCACTGCAGCCTCTGTGTTTCTACTCTTCTGCCTAGCTCTAGGCTGCAAACCTTGGGTTAAGAGGTGAAGGACCAGAGCCATTTGGCCCCTGTGTCTGGACACACCCTGGCCTTAAATACTCCTGAGTAGAGGAGAAACAGACTCAGTCATACCACACTCAGCTTTCTCATTAATGTTACCAGTCCGACAAGTTATAAAGGACTTGGTTAGGATTCTGATTAATTAACATCTGTTTTAAGCAGGGAGAAAAGTTCTCTTGTGAATCTTAGTGTTAGCAACTGGGTATATAGAGGGCCTGTCAAGGAATTGTTTTCTAGCAATAAATCTTGTACCGCTATGAGATTTTCTAATTATGGCTTGAAAACCCAGACTTCCAGCTGTGTGTAAGGAAGGAATGAAAGCACCTGTGACCAAAGTACTAAGTAAAAGCAGGGAAGTCTTATCTGTTCCTGCTTGGAGAGTCTTTTTGCTAACATTATGCTATTTGATTTGACATTCTTGGGATAGAGAAGAAGTGAGCAGAATGTAAAGAGGAGAGACATTCCATGTAACATTTGGTTTGAATTTACATATGGTAAAACATTGAATATTTTGATTCAAGACCTGCTCTATTTTAACCACAGAAAGGCAGGCTGTTTTGTAAACCTTTGTTTTTATCTTATGTTAGTGTCTTCAGGTCATTACTACTTTGTCATGGTGCGTAAGAGTTCAGCAGAAGAAGTTAAAACACAAGAAAGCTTTGTAGCTGTCACCATAACTTTCAGAGTGTCTTAGCCCAAGCTACAGTAATACTCTTTTTGTTACGTAATCTTTTTTTTAAAGTAAATAACCATGCCACTAATTTTATCTAAAAAAGTGATGGGAAGGATAACAAATGTGGAGAGAAGAGTCTCTAGTAAGAGATGCTAAAAACAGCAAAAAAAGGGATATTTTTTATGTTCAAAGTAAGAAAAAGAGCAAGGACATGGTAGGCCCACTGCAGGGATAGGAAAGTGAAATTGTAACAGGTGATGAAGGGAGAGCAGAACTGCTCAATGGCCCTGGTCACACGAGAGACTTTGATCCGCAAAGGGATGGATCGGGGGCGCATCAAGCGGGGCGATTACACCGCAACATCTGGGAAACGGTGCGCACCCGTCCCCGATCTGAAAGTTACTTCCTTGCTGGATCGGAGGATGCTGTAGACATAGTTAATCTTGATTTCAGTAAGGCTTTTTAAAATAAGTTTCCACATAATATTCTTGTTGACAAATAGGTAAAAGGTGGTTTGGATCCTATTACTATTAGGTGGATCTGTAACTGATTGACAGATCACACCCAAAGAGTGCTTGCTAATGGTTCCTCATCCTCTTGGAGAGGAGTAACAAGTGGAGTGCCTCAAGGATCTGTCCTGGGACCTGTTTTGTTCAACATCTTTATCAATGATTTGGATGAAGGAATAGAGCCTTTCCCCCCAGTGTGACTGGGGCCAATCTTTACTTTTCCTCAGTCTTCTCTTGCGAGGGAAATGGTGCTCAAACAGAGCAAAAACAGAGAAGGGAGTTTCCACCTACGATCAGCATAGGGATAGTACATAAACACCTAGTTACTTTAAATGAAGCTAAGTCCTCAGGGCCAGATGAACTGCATCCAAGGG
>NW_015170890.1:68614-84496 GCF_001447785.1 Gekko japonicus
TGGGGTTGTGGGGGGGAGGTATTTGTGAATTTCCTGCCTTGTAAAAGGGGTGGACTAGATGACCCTGGAGGTCCCTTCCAACTGATTCTATGATTCTATTTAAAGTAGCATGTGAGAGGGTTTGGGGGTTTTTTTTGCTGCTGTCTGGGGGGAAATAGTAAGGGAGTACTGGATCATATTCTATGGCTGTGATCCTGAGCACAGCTATTTTGAAGTAAAACTGTGGCAACCAGAGAACCTTCCATATAATCACATTTAACTCGCTAGACTCTAGCTGTCCTCTAGATTCCTCTCCATTGGAACAAAAACTGCTTTGTAACTTTTCCCCTTATATCTTTGCAAAAAAAGAGAGTTAGATACTTATCTTTTAAAAAACGAAAGCAGGGAATTTGGAGAGGGGGAGACATATTTCTTGGTGGGCCTTGGGCTCTTTTTGTAGCAGGAGCTCCTCTGCATATTAGGCCACACACCCCTAGTGTAGCCAATCCTCCAAGAGCTGACAGAGCTCTTCTTACTGGGGCTACTGTAAGCTCTTGGAGGATTGGCTACATCAGGGGTGTGTGGCCTAATATGCAAAGGAGCTCCTGCTACAAAAAGAGCCCTGCGCGGCGGCGGCAGCGGTGCAGCCATGTGTTTGCTGTAGGTATGGGCCCAGATTTATCCCCTGTGATTTATGGGGCTCTGACGAGGCTACATTGTCCCTTGTGGGTCTCTCCCAGCCTATTCTTGACAACTCCTACTTGCCACCCTCTGCTGTGCAGATTTAGGATTTAAGTTAAAGGTTCTACCTCCAGGTGAGGGCCTGATAAATCTGTTTTTGTGCCTGTGGATATATGTTTGTACTCATCCAGTTTCCACATATAACCTGTATAGAATATGCACTCAGTTGGTGTGTGCAGTCCAATCGAGTTGATGGGCATGAGATTCAGGACAGACAAAATTAAGTGCTACCTTAATCAATGATTAATTACCTTGTAGAGTTCACTGCCACAGGACTTAATGGTAGCCACAAACATAGATGGCTTTAAAAGGTGATTAGATAGATCCATGTAGGAAAGATCTATCAGCGGCTACTAGCCATAATGTCTAAACGAAGTCTTCATAGTCAGAGGCAGTAAACCTCTGAACACTAGTGCTAGGAGGAAAGCCTTGCTCTGTATGCCCTGTTTGTTGGCTCTCCAGAGCAAGAGGTTGACTGTTATGTGAAACAGGCTGCTGGACTAGATGAATTACTGGTCTGATCCAACAGGGCTTTTCTTATGTTCTTATGTTCACAGACAATACATTTAACACTGATTTACCAGGTAGCATGTGGGCTGGCATGATAATTTTTAAGTTAAGTTTTACAAAACCAAAAAAAAGTCTACCCTTTCTGTAATTCCTTGTCTAGAATTCCTTTTGTTTTGAAATAGATGTTACTAAGCCCAAGGAGGGTTTGCTGCAAAATTCCATCATGTCAGAATAGCAATAGATGCTTTCCTAGCAAGTTTTTTTTCCCCTACAGCAACCAATAAAAAGCTTAGACAAAACCATCCTACGTCTTGTTGATTTCCTACAAAAGCTTTCTTTCTTAAAACCCAGGCTGCTGAAATTAAGTTTTGAGATATCACTGACCAAAAGGACATGTTTTGTGAATGAGCTGAGAACGAAAGGAAATTACTCGAGGGTTTAAAATCCTTTTATTTCCTCTGTGAACAATATCTGTGCAGCTGAAACTAACCACTCCAGCTGGCTTCCAGCCAAACTTTATGGGAACTAAGATTAGGAAGTCTGTATGGTCAAAACAGCCATTGAACAAATTGCTTCCAGTTTAAAGTTTCACATTTCCTGATAAATGCGATGACTTACGACTCTTCTCTTTTTTTCTCATGGGCATCTGACCTGTGAGTCATTAGATATGTACTCTTTATCTGATCCTGATCTCTGTAGGGATCTCACAGTTCCTGGAATGCATTTGGTAATGTTTGGTCAGGATGGACGATAAGTACAGCAGGACATTAAAATATGAGTAGTGAGAAATTTTGCTCTTAAGTAGGCTTGTTCCCCCCCCAGCCATTGTAATTGCTTGTTCTATCACCCCTGTAAATAAATTTCATTTTCCCACTGGATTTTAATTTTTTTTTAAAATTAGGATGCAACAATACAGAATCACGATCAGTATAGAGAGCAAGCCAACTGAAGATTTCATATTCTGAAGAATAAATTTAAATAAGGGTCTGTCTGTTTTGTTAGGCATTTGAAAACGGCACAATACAAATCAAAAGAGAACAGGTTTATTTGCTTCATTTGTACCCTGCCCTTCTTCCTCATGGGGACCCAAAACAGTATCCTCACAGCAGCCCTGTGAAGTAGGTGAGGCTGAGAGTGAATGGCCCAAGGTCACCCAACAAGGCTCCTTAGCAGAATGGGAAATTGAACCTGCATCTCTCAGATCCTGGTCTGGTGCTCTAAGCCCTACACCCCTCTGGCACAGTCCTCAGGCAGCAATACCACCTCAGAAACCACAGAGGATGCTATGTCAGGAGGTTGGTGAACACGGACCCCTCAGGAAGAGGGCTCCGCTAGAACTCTTCTTCCTCTGTATTTTTGGACAGGAGTACGGCCAACCAGGCCACCGATATAATGATAGAGAAATACTGCTGCCTATTCACTCTGTCCACCAGTTCATAATTTGATACACTTTTTATTTTATTTTATTTTATTTTGCCATCAAGTTGCGGCCAACTGATAGCAACCCTGTAGGGTTTTTAAGTCAAGAGATTTTCAGAGGTGTTTTGCTATTGCCTGCCTTTGTGTAGCAACCCTGGTCTTATTGGTGGTCTCCCATCCAAGTACTAACTAGGGTTGACCCTATTAGCTTCTGAGATCTGAGAACACAGGGCTAGCCTAGCCCCAAAACAGGTCAGGGTGACATATATCTCCCCATATCTGTTTTTTTATTATTGCTCTCTTGCTAATTTTACTTGCTTTGCAAAATACATCTGGGAATGGTCCTAGGAGCAGTTGGTTGAACAGCCATTATATTTTGGCAAGCCTCAAAAATTTAGTATCTGTAGAGCTGACAGCATGTTAGAATGTTTTGTGCGACAATGGGAACACAGAAACTTTTTATAGGAGATGCCCAGCTATAGTTCTATTAAAGGCTCCTTAGTTGTCTGAACTTTCCAACTGAGGAAACCCTTTAAGAAACTTAAATTGAAAATAAATAAAATAAACTTGAAGTGTGTTATTGACCACATTTCTGTGTTCCTGTGCTATTGGACACTTCTTTAGCCTATGAACAGTCTAATGGCTGGGTGATTAGCAGTAGTGCAGAGAGATAATAGAGTAGGGTTGCCAAGTACTTACTGCAATCTGGCGGGGGACACATGCTCTCCGGCCAGAACATTTCTCCTTGTAATGCACCATGCCATCGCCAGGAAATGACACTGGGCGATGCTCTGGCAATGGGACTGAAAACTCGATGTCACTTCTGGATGATGTTATGGTGACGGTGATGTTGTGCGGCAATGTCCCTGTTTGGGGGTGGGGTTTTCCCCACTTGCCAGCTGGCTGATGGCAGATTGGAGCCCCTAAAAGTTGGGGGACCCCCGCTGGGACCTGGAGGCTGGCAGCCCTACCAGTGAGTTATGTGATCAACATGTGCATGGTAGCATCAGAAACAATGAATGCCTCTTAAAATTGATTGTGTGTTGGAGAAGTGGCTTTCAAAAACCCACATCTCTGTTTAGCATGTAATGGGATAACCATATTTAGTCTGCGATCAGACAACAGGCTTCGAATGGTCTGGCTCTGCCTCTAATTTATCTGGGTTTCTTTGTAAATGAGAGGGTTTTTTTGGGGGGGGTTGTATTTTTTCATATGTGTGTGAGTGTGTGTGCATCTGGAAGTCATGGTGAACTTTGGTGATCTACTAGCCTGCCCCCGCCTCCTGACTCTTGGTATTCTGAGGAGATCTCCCATCCAAGTACTTGTCAGAGTTGACCCTGCTTAGCTTCTGAGATCTGACGAGATCAGGCTTGCCTGGGCTATCCCAGTCAGTGCTGTAATGGAGAGTTTTGATACCCCCCTTTAACCCGCCTCACCGCGTGTTCACCCCATGGTTGATCAATCAGACACAGCAGCCATGGTGTGGGGCATTCGGTCAGCTTATTTTATTATTTGTCTTCTGAGCATGCACATAAGAGCTTATGGGAAGCAGGATGGTGACAACTGGTGGCCAGTGGGATTGCTGGAGGAGGCTGCTAGAATATGTAATGCAGCATGGGGGATGGGTTTTTGAAACTGTGCTTTTGAAAAATGCAGTGTTCCAAATATTTCACAGTGTGGGGAGAGAATAGAGAAGCCTAATCCTGTGTGCTGCTGGTGTTTTTATTTAAAAGATTGAAGTTGGAGTCACAGGCATCATTCTCAAATTGCCTCCTCCCTCCCTCCCTCTCTGAAAAAAACCCTCATATTTTCAAGTAGCCCCTTCCCCACCCTGTGTGCCATAAAGCACAGAAAAAAGCTGAAATACACAGGTGACTTTCTTTGGAAGTTTTATTAAAAGAAAACACAGTTTTGAGAAGCTCCTGTGAGAGAGAGGGGGGTGAATATGTAGTTATGCACACCTCGCTAACTGCCTAAAAAAAAAGAAGGGAACATTCAGACTTCCCAAACAGCTTGAGAGTGCAATGGACTGATCAGACTTCCAGAGATGTGGGATGAGACCGCTGACACCAGGAAGGACTGGACTTTCCCCAGTGCCAAATAACTCCAGCTCAAAGACAGGTGAGAATGGGATGCCGATGACTCGGGAACAGAAGACAGATGTTGCTGTCTGGACGTGCATTTTAAATCAGGAAGTGAACAGCAACAACACCAGATCAAACAGCATGTCTGATCGCAGCTTAGGGGGTACCAGTTTTATCAAGTTTCCGACTGGTCAAAATAACCACTTAATCTTGTGTGGTGACAAATAGCAATGGATGTAGCCGCTTTTCCCAGCCAATGTGGCATTGTTCCTTGGAGTATGTTTTCCGTGTGTGTTATTTCTACTATATATGTTATACTCAGCTTAGTTTTAAAAGTCTCAAGTGAAGCTGCTTTACTCATTTCATCTGGGAACCTATTTCCTCGTGTAATAAATCTCATTAGCAGAAGCATTTTCTTTATAGCCATTCTAAACTTTGCATTTTATAATTTAATCTCAGTACTGTTCCTTATTGCTACCTTATGTCCCCAAGCACCATTCTAATTAATTCTTTTTTTTTCTTCCTTGGTTTTTTACTTCGGGTATAATGATTTTAAATCTTCTCCTTGATATTTGCTTAGCCAAATGTGCAAATGCTTTTGTAAATTGGTTTCTCCTAGGTTTGGTTTCATTATATTGTCCTCATCTCCTATCTGCCCAAAGCATATATACTCTTCTTTAATGTTGTCAAAAATGGAGAGTGCAAATCTGTGGCTTGGGTAAGGATTGGTCCCAGGTTTGGGCGAAAGGTGCAAGATGCATCAACACTGCAGGTCTGAGGATGGCAGATATCCTGGGAAACTTTGCTTTGGGTTCCATGATGGAAGAAAGCCGGGATTTAAATGTCGTAGTAGTAATCAATTGAGAGTGTTAAAATATGAGTTTTTTAAAAGAAGTTTCATTTGAATGAGCACAAATGAGATTATTGTCACATTATTAATAGATTATTCTTATAGTATTAACTCTATAAGAATCTCAGTGACTAGGAGGTATAGTGATGCCTTGGACATGTTTGCTTATGAATTTTTTTAACATCTGGGTACAATCAGATTTAACTTTAGCCATGTGCTACATGAAGCTTTATACCACACAAGCTGTGCTCCTCTCCTTAACAGGCTCCCTCCCCGATGCTTTTTAATGCAGTACAAATCTCAGTGCTGGTTACTGCACCCTTCTCTGCTAACTAGAATAATTGATCGTTTTGTTTCATCACAAAAAAACCCATCTATGTAGCAGTAGATGTTGCTTCTTTTCTCCTTTGTTCAGTGCATCTTATCTTTCTTACACTAGACTGATTCATACACCATACTGCTAACCTAATCAGCTTGCTAATTAAATATCCATGTGGTCTTTCTCTAGAGCGGCTTTGTGTTTCTGTTTAGTTTCCCACTTGCACCACGTATCACCAAATAGACAACTTCTTTTCTTTAGCATTCAGTTGTGGAATTATGAGTTGTGGTTTCAGGGGAAGGGATGGCAGCAAGATAGGTTTATAGCTTTATTTGATTCTATTCCCTTCTAAGGGAATAATGACGATGGTCATAATTGATCCTTGTCTTCTTTCTTTGCGAAGGCTTCTTCTCACCAATACAAAACAACATATACTTCAGCTTTTCTTTTAAAGACTGTAAGAAGGTATCTTTTTCCTTTTCTAATACCACACCCCTGTCTGAAGTTAGCATCCTGATATTCCAGTGTCTGCATTCAGAGTACAATAAAATTTCTCTGGGTTTACTACAAACTGCTAACATAGGGCCTCTCCCCAACCCCATAACATACATAAAGTCTCATGAGCCATGAAAGAGGGGGGGGAATGTGCAGTAAATGGATTACTAAAACTACCAATAAACAATTATTTAACCAATTTGATTGGGAGTAGTTACTGTATGGTAGTTAAAGAGTGCTAAAAGGTAACTTACAATACAATAGCATTTATTGTATTTGGCCAAAGGCGATTATAATTGATCACAAGAAGCTAAAACACAAATCATAAATAATATCATTATCACAACCAAACCTAAAAGCACTTTTGTTAAATCATAACTTAGCTGCACATTTTAAAAAAGTTTTTTTTTTTTTTTAAAAAATATTCAATCAGAATACAAAACATTGCATTATCTTTGGTACGTGTTGTTAGGGATTCATCTCTACTTTAATTCTGGTGGGTTTGGTTTTTCAAATACTTGCATTAAGTAGTTTTAGAGGGTAGCTATGTTGGTCCTCAAGTGCAGGCTGTGGAAGGTCGGTAGTTCAGCAGTTCGAGACCCGGGTAACCGCATGACGGAATGAGCTCCCGTCTCTAGTTCCAGCTCCTGCCAACCTAGCAGTTCGAAAGCAAGAAATTGCAAGTAGATAAATAGGTACCACTTTGGTGGGAAGGTAACAGCGTTCCGTGCGCCTTGGTGTTTAGTCATGGCAACCACATGACTACGGAAATGTCTTCGGGCAGCGCTGGCTCTTCGGCTTTGAAACGGAGATGAGCACCGCAACCCTAGAGTCGGACTCGACTGGCTTTCGAGCAAGGGAACCTTTACCTTTTACCTATGTTGGTCCACAGTCGAACAGCTAGATTCAATTCTAGTAGCACCTTAGAGACCAACAAGATTTTTGTGGTGTTAAGTTTTTGAGAGTCAACGTTCCTTTTGTCTGACTAAGAGAGCTTTGAATCTGGAACACTTGTACCCCAAAATTCTTGTCGATCTCTAAGGGGCTACTGGAATTGAATCTAGTTGCATTTAGTAATCTTCATTAGTAAAGATTAGTAGAATTATAAATTAGTTTGTAAATGGTTAGGATCAAAGGGAGGGGTGGCGGGTCTCCCACTTCAGCAGGAGACCTCCTGCCCCCACCTGCTGCTGCCCAGTGGGGTCAAGAGAAAAGTGGGTAGGGACTGGGGGGCAATCAGCATCATTGGCAACGTGATAATGTGTCTTCCGGCATGACCAGAAGTGGTGTCATGACATCACCACTGAAATCACTATGTTGCTGGCAAGGGCCCCCACCTGACTGGCGTGTCTCCCACTGGTTGCCAGCCTTCTCCTGGCAACCCTAAGCAGAGGTGAGTATTGTAAGGAACATTCTTAGCTTCCAGATGAATATCCAGATTTGTCAACAGGAGCCCCATGTGAAATGTTTGTTCAGCATTAATCTTAGGTACCACATCTGAAGAATTCTCCATTACTCTCAAAGACAATTTTAGATTGCAGTTCCACTTTGTATAGTTAGAGAGGAAGTTTGTTTCCCACATATTTCCCACATATTTATCACTCACCCATCAGTGCAGATATACTAGAGAGTTCTTTACGGAAACCTGATGCTGGTCATCGCAGATTTGCAGACGCCCCCTGGGGCAGTGCACCGAAACCTCCCCCCCCTCCCAGGTTGTCAGAACCGACCTCTCTTTTTCACCGTGTAGTGATTTTTGGTAAGAGAATTGCCGCTGACACTTCCTCCA
The DNA here is from genome assembly GCF_001447785.1 of Gekko japonicus. Lineage (NCBI taxonomy): Eukaryota > Metazoa > Chordata > Lepidosauria > Squamata > Gekkonidae > Gekko > Gekko japonicus. The sequence goes on from NW_015170890.1 coordinate 76,801, forward strand.
CCGTCACCACGTCAACACATAGAGTTTTATTATTGCAATAAAAACGTTTTATGCTGACTTTTCTTTAAAAAACAACCCCAAACTATTTCCAGGAAGATAAATGAAGTTCAAGGGAACAGTAACATGTAAATAAATAATGCAAAGATAAACATGAGGAACTAGTAGAGTCTGCCCTGCTTTTTGTAGTGTTTCATTGACCCAGATCGACCAATTACAGGCATACTGTTGGTGAATCTGATTCAGGAATTAGCATTCACAAGGTATGTCTTTTACTGTTATAGTAAATCAAACTATAGAGGGCTGAAGAACTGCTGGTTTATGAATCTTTTCCCTACTATGTCTGCTGGCCCACCTAACCTAAACATCATTTGATTTAATTATCTTAATTATTTTGTAGTGTAGCCTGATCGTAACCAGGTCTACTTGTAAGTGAATTCCATTCATTCCAATGAGTCTTACTCCCAAGAAGATAGGCATTGGACTGTACATTTGCTCTTTTATAGTGTCATCAATGTAATGTGTAGATATTGTATATTGCTTTATATGTTGAATTCAGTATTGTGTAGTGCTCAGCCATCTTGATACAACATGGAGAACAGCTGTAAGAAGTCATGCATGCAGAAATTTGGTAAGCACTAGATATTATAAGTTCTTCTTGCCTCTATACATGTAATGACATCTGGGTCATATCTCGTGATGTGCCTCATACTGTAATACATAGGCACTGTAGATGAAAACCACAAATTCGTTCTTAAATCAGAATAATCTCCAGCATTTCAGAAGGCAGATGGTGAAAAGAGCTGTTATACTGTAGAATCTCAGCACCACCTCACTGGCAATCTGTCTGAAGGTCCAAAGATCTCATGAAGGATGTGGTTAAGAAATTCAGCATATTATCAGTTCCACTGGTGTTTATCTGTGCTAGGTGTTACAGCAAAAACAAAAGGGTGTCTTGTGTCTCCTTAAAGCCTGACAGATTTATTGAAGCACAAGTTTTGTGAGCTATCGTCCACTTCATCAAGATGTCTGAGGCTTTATTGGACTCCTTGCTTATCAGCCAGGGCTCTTGCAAAGCATGCTTACTGCTTGGAAATACTCGATGGAACTTGAAGAGGCCAATAAGAACAGTCTCTCATGTTTATCACTGAATTTGTAGAGCAACACTCAAACAAGTATTTTCTAGCAACCAATGACCAGTTTATCAAGAATGAAAAGGGCAACCCATCGGGGTGTTTTGATTAGCAACTTTTGCTAGTTCTCAAATATACACACACACACACATATGTCCAGTTGGTCAGTTGTGTTGGTCTGAAGCAGGTGCCATTGGAACAGCTTAGAGGGAACATTGCCAACGACCAGTTTATCAAGAATAAAAAGGGCAACCCATCGGGGTGTTTTGATTAGCAACTTTTGTTAGTTCTTAAATATACACACACACACACATATGTCCAGTTGGTCAGTTGTGTTGGTCTGAAGCAGGTGCCATTGGACTCTAAGTATTGTGTGTATGGGCATCTGGCCCCATTACTCCTTGGCAAATAGAAGGGGAAGTCATGGAAGCAGTGACAGACTTCACGTTCCTGGGATCCAAGATCACTGCAGACGGTGACTGCAGCCATGAAATTAAAAGATGCCTTCTCCTTGGGAGAAAAGCAATGGCAAACCTAGACAGCATAATAAAAAGTAGAGACATCACCCTGCCAACAAAAGTCCATATGGTCAAAGCAATGGTATTCCCAGTAGTGATGTATGGCTGCGAGAGTTGGCCCATAAGGAAGGCCAAGCGCTGAAGAATAGATTCTTTTGAATTATGGTGCTGGAGAAGACTCTTGAGAGTCCCTTGGACTGCAAGAAGATCAAATCAGTCAATCCTAAAAGAAATCAACTCTGACTGTTCCCTGGAAGGCCAGATACTAAAGGTGAAGCTCAAATACTTTGGCCACCAAATGAGAAGGGAGCACTCACTGGAGAAGACCCTGATGCTAGGAAAGATTGAAGGTCAAAGAAGACGGGGATGGCAAAGGATGAGATGGTTAGACAGTGTTATTGAGGCAACGAACATGAAATTAAGCAAACTCCAGAACACGACGGAAGACAGGAGGGCCTGGTGTGAAGTGGTCCATGGGGTCACGAAGAGTCGGACTCGATTGTGCGACTGAACAACAAAAGTCTGGGCTTTAAACAAAACCCTTTTTTGTGGGTTGCATTTTTTAATTTTTGGTTATAGGCCATAAAAATAGGTTTCTTTTCAAGCCTGGATCCTATTTCATCATTATGAACACACAGTATGTGTTGCGAGTGGGCTCTTGAGGTGTTTGATACCTTGATATATATTGGTAGCTGTCAGGATACCAAATGCATATTTATTACTTGTGTGGTATACTAGCTGCAATGGGATATTGTGGAACACCTTAAATCAAAGTCATTTTCAACCTTGGGTGTTAATGCCTTCTTGCTTCTGCCCACAACAGCATAGTCTAGACACAACAAGTTCCTTGGAAGTTATTCATATATAAGCTCAGCCTGTACTTTTCCCCTAGTGATTAACCGTATGCATTCACACAAGGAGAAGGGTTGCAGCCAAGCCCCATATTTACATTGTTGCTGTAGATTGATGAATATTTGTGAGTATGTTGGGGACTGTATGTTTTCTGTAGATAGAAATGGGGTTCATTCCATGTATACTGTATAGTAAGGGTACTGTCAGGTTTATTGTTAAAAAGCCAGGGCATTTCTGTGTTAAATACTCCCAGGAAGCCAAACAGGGAGAGAGTTCAAGAATCTTTTGGACTGGCCACAGAGTTTGACAGTTCTTGAGGCACAGCTATACACAACTGTTTAAATGAAAAGCATTTGCTGGCTATGCATACTTAGCTTTTTGGGAAAACAATTGCCCCCTGTCTGTCTGTGGTTTCAATAGCATGCTGAGTATTTAGTCTCATTGGAGTTGTGAACAGTTTTCACACAGTTTTCACAGGTCACCATACCTGAACACTCAGAATGAATTGGCCATATTTTGTTGCATACTGGACAGAGCCAAAGGAGCCCCTACCTTAATCAAGCAAAAAATAAAATAAAATCAATAAGCACATATTGATTTTTCATCAGCTCAATTCTGTCTTAATCCTACTCTAAATAAAATAAAATCAATAAGCACATATTTAGAAAATGAGCTTGAAGGTACCCATTATTTTTCATCAGCTCAGTTCTGTCTTAATCCTACTTTCTTGCGAGTAGTAAAATTCTGTTACTAAACACTGTGGCTTTTAAAATCAAAACCCACACTTCCCCAGAATGGATTTCTCCCCCTTCTTTTGGCTCTTCCCCAAGAGCAGAATTTGACTAGGCTTTCGATCAAAATAGAGCCCCCAAAAAAGCATTCCTAAACTTGGACCTTTTGTCCCAGCTTACTTCCTGTTGACCGAGTAATGGCCTTTTCCCTGGCTCTCTGTCAGGTCCTTCACAGAGAAGACAGTTCAGTGTTCCTGAGGGCAGTAAAAACTTGAAGCAGATTAAAAGTTATATATGAAGCTCATGGAGCAAGAACACGGTTTTTTTTCTCTCTCTCTCTTTTTCTTTCGTAAGGAAATCCTGTAAAAGCCAAGGTTGCAGTTCAGTTTGTTAGATGGTAATTATATTCTTATTAGGGAAGATTCTTTGTTGTTATATAGTTCTTGGAGGGGATATCCAGATATTATCTGTTATCTCAGACTCCCAAGGGTATCAACTGTCTCAGGTTCCAAGTTTCTGCCTGCTAATGTCGGCAAAACAAAGACTATACTATTAAGTAACACAGGGATGACAACTTTAGGTAAGTAGGAGTATAGTTATCATTTCCATAGTATACAGCAGGAGGATATTCCATCATTACTGTTGTGCATGCTGCTTTCTGTAAAGCAAAGGGAAGCAGTTCTGTGATCTCAGACGTAGCAGCTGATAATGAAATCAAGGATGAATTTTTAAAAGGTTGGACAAAGGAAACAAGAAGCCAATGCACAGATTATGAGGCAGGGAGTTACTAGTTAGGAGGCACTCCATGAAGAATGCATTAATATTAGTAGATAAAAGATGGAACATGATCAAGAGCTATGGTGCTGCTGTACAACTAACCAGTAGTTTTACATTCATCTAATAGAAATATAATTGCCAAAACATGGTAAGGTAAAGGTAAAGGTTCCCTTGCTCGAAAGCCAGTCGAATCCGACTCTAGGGTTGCGGTGCTCATCTCCGTTTCAAAGCCGAAGAGCCAGCGCTGTCCGAAGACATTTCTGTGATCATGTGGCCGGCATAACTAAACACCAAGGCGCACGGAACGCTGTTACCTTCCCACTGTAGTGGTCCCTATTTATCTACTTGCAATTTCTTGCTTTCGAACTGCTAGGTTGGGAGGAGCTGGAACTAGAGACGGGAGCTCATTCTGTCTTGCGGCACCTGGGTCTCGAACTGCTGAACTACCGACCTTCCACAGCCTGCAGTTCAGTGTCTTAACCACTTGAGCCACCGCAGCTCCCCAAACTCCCAAAAACATGGTAGGAGCCCCATTTTATTCAATGGCAAGGTTGTTGTCTGTGTTGAGTTTTGAGCTCAATGACATCAATATATGGAAATTACTCAGATGACTAACAATGACTCCAGCAGACCCATAGCCACAGTGGGGCATTTGAGGGTGGAGCCCAACCATGGAAGAGTCCTGCCCCACTCCAGGAGGATGCCAGAACCCCCAGATTCCCCCCCAGTACATCTCACCCCACAGCAGTGGGGAGGCTGGGGAAGGAAAGGGAAGCTGCCCTGCTCCTTCTGGTCAGTTTCACTCCCCTCCGATCAGCTGTTATTGAAAGGCTTCCCTTTCCTTCCTCAGCCTCCCTGCCACTTGATTAAGTTCCCACTCCCCTGCCCCAGTGCTCTGGCCCCTGCCCCACCAGCCAAAAAATTCTGGCTACGGGGCTGGGCTCCAGGCATTTTTTGAAAAGCTTGTCAGGCATTAGGGGAAGTGGACTGGTGAGTATCATGGTGTGCAGGGCACTGCATTGGGGAACCGTGCTCTAGACTCAGCTGAGAGCCAGGGAAAGATAATGCAGTGGTGATTGAGAGAGCCTGCTGGATGCCACAGGTGGCTATATCACTTCTGGAGAAATACCATAATCCTTTACCACTAGGAAGAAGACCCATACATAAAATTCAGAATGTAATATGGCCCAAGCTGAATATATATTTTGTTGGAGAGGAGTTTGCCAGCCAGTTTATAAAAAAATAAGATGGCATGTTGTCAGGATTCACCTATATTCTTATTCTCTTCCCCTCTTCATAATGATTGCATTGCAATTATCATAACAACTGCGTTATCAACACCATAATAGAGCAGTTCATTGCAACTTCATTGCATTCTGGGGTCCGCTCACTCTGGCTTTTTTGTAGCCTGAACTCATGATATACACAATATCTCTTCCCACAACCATCCCAGACCTTTTGAGACCTGAAACATCCCTTAGAATCTAAATGAATGCTTTGAATTATAAAGACATGGTAAAGTAAATATGCAAAGGGGGGGAAACATTGTTACTCTAGAAATCTTGTCTTAATTTAGGTTACAAATAAAAGGAAGTTGTCTGTCAAAAACACTATTTCAATGCTGGGGACCAATGTGACCGGATGTGACTGCAAGATAAGAAGGCTATGGATGTTTTCCAAGTTTAATCATTATGGGATTTATTTAAGAACTTTGCTGTTCATAGGAGCTTCAGAGAAAATGCCACAAATCAGCCACTGTGTGCCTGCATGGAAACTGAAAAGTTCACATGAAGTAGATGGGCCTAATATTTAAATGATGATAGTTTAAAAAGCCAGTGCTGTTTCTCTGAATTATGAGACAGATGAAAGGACAGACACTCAAACTGTGTACAAAAAATGGGGGGAGGGGTTGTAAATCCTTTGGGATTACACATGAAAAACATTCCATATGCTTCAAAGGAAATGAATGGATGTTTTAATTATTTGCTTGTTTATATGACTAAGCGGCCCCTTTAGCTTTTCCATGGGCACAATCCATCAGGAACTTCTCATGGGCAAGTCCCACTGAAGGAATGGAGCAATACTGTGATGTTGTTGATTACCATCTGTTAATTTCAGCCGTCTGGTGCTGGTAAATTTCCGGGTGGGTTAGGCCCCAGGTTAGTGCAGAGAATTTTGGGGGAGAAAAAACAGTCTGATGTGAAAGTTAAATCTTGATGCCTAAATTCAGATGATAAATTGGAATATTTTAGACATGTTTGAATTCTGAAAATGTTGCTTGTCGAGATCACTGTTGTTGCCAGAGGATCGTCATCTGATGACTTTGGGAACAAGAGCCAGGAAGTTAAACAGATTTTGAATGTTACTTGTTGCATTGAACTCATCAACCAGTTCTGTGTCTGTAATCTTGTGAAATGTTGTTTAAGCATTATTATGAGTAACAAACAAAACCTCATACAGGTATGGACATTTGGAGAAATATAACAAAGACTATGAAAGGATGCTACAGCTGATTATAGACATTTGAACATAACCCAGCCTTTCCTGAGGGATGGCTAAAATTTAGATTGGACTGTTGGCTGATAGAACATTTAATGCAATTTTCATGGCATATGTGTAGCCAATTGATTGAATAATTTATTTTGATTTTACAAAATATATACACCACCTATCTGACCTCAAAAGTGTCACTAAGGCAGCTAACCAATTCAAACCTACATAATAAAATCAGTTCCTAAAAATGTTAAAACTAACTAGAAAAACATTAAAATAATTAAAACCAGAACTAAATAACTTACAAAAACATTTAAAAAATAAACATTGGACAGGAAGGTGACATCACTGAGGGTGTGCTAAAGAAAACGAAACATTCTTCACCCACTGACAGAAGATGGCAACAGAAGGGGACAGATGAGTCTTCTTGGGGAGAGAATTCTGGATTATTGATGCTACAACTGGAAAGGCACTCTGCTGAGTAACCACCTGCATAATATCAGAAAGCTGGAGCACCTGAATCAGGACCTTGGAAGATGATCATAGTGGTCAGGTAGGTTCACAAGGAAGTAGACAATCCCTCAAGTATGTTGGTTCCAGATCATATAGGGCTTAAAAGTCAACACCGACAACTTAAATTGTTCACAGAGACAGATTGGGGACCAGGTTAGATGGGCCAGGACTGGAGTGATATGGTCCCTATTGCCCACTTCAGTCAACATTGCAACTGCAGCATTCTGCATTAATTGATGTTTCCAAACACTTTTCAAGGACAGCCCCATGTAGAGCACAATGCAGTAATCGTAATCTAGATGTATCCAGGCATGCACCACAGTGGTTAGATTTATCCTGCCCACTGGTTAAAAATCTACAAAACCTAGTATTTTTATTTATTTATTTATTTGACTTATATCCCGCCCTTCCTCATGGGCTCAGGGCGGCTGACAGGAGGCAATTGCCATACGTATCAATAAAAACCAGATAAAACAATCGATTACATTTACATTTAAAATCGGTGCTCGCAAAACAACATCCAAGATGGGGTCTCCAATACAATGTTTCAAAATTCTACTAGCTCTACTTGATCAGTCTGCGCTATGTCTTTTCTTCAGTTCCAGGGCCAGCTCGCATTGCCAAAATTGGCAGCACGGTGATGGTACGGTGATGGTACAGTGATGATGGTGGCTCCTCCTAA
>NW_015170890.1:84996-113849 GCF_001447785.1 Gekko japonicus
GTTCCACCAGATAGGAGCCACCACCGAAAAAGCCCTGGCCCTAGTCGCAGCATATTTGACATCTCTAGGGGCTGGAATAACCAGAAGATGTTTCGCCCCTGACCGTAGTGCCCTTGGGGGAACATATGGGGAAACAATGTGACATTGTCTGGGGAAAATGTTCTCTCTGCACCAACTATAGTTCCTTTTGAATTTTTTCCCCTCTGCCTTTTGTGAAATTGCTGCATGTGTGTATATTAAAGATCCAGTTCCTGTTTGTTCAATGTTGTGTGTCTCAAACATTTTAGGAATATGCTTACTGTTGCCTTTGTTTCCAGAGACTTATAAAAATCAGTGTCAGGCAGAAGAACACTTTTGTGATCTATTTTTAATTGAAGATAATACTCTGGAGTGAACATGGCAAGTGAATGTTTGTCAGGCAGTAGAATTGAATTCTTTTCATTGGTGCTCACCCCCAACATGTCCATTGCAGATTCCAAGTATTGATTTCATATAAACATGGTGTTGAACACATGGACACATGAAGTCTCCTTATACTGCATCGGACCATTGGTCCATCAAAGTCAGTATTGTCTACTCAGACCGGCAGCAGCTCTTCTGGGTCTCAGGCAGAGGTCTTTCATATCTCCTACTGACTGTTCTTCTTTAACTGGAGATGCTGGGGCTTGAACTTGGGGAGATTCTGCATGCCAAGTAGAAATTCTGCCACTGAGCCACAGCATCTCTATTGCTTTAGTTGGTGAACATCATGCTCCATTCTGAAACCATCCAGCTATTAAAAAAAATTAGGCATGTGAACTATGGCCCCAAGTTCCATGCCATCACACATTTGAATGCTTGTTTAAAGCCATGTATCTAAGGGAGCACTTAGCCACCCTGCTGATTGCACCAAACTGGAAATAAGCAAAGCATTTCCTGCAAAGGAAGACAAGTACAGGTGTTCTACCCTTGCTTACACTATAAATTCCTCAGTTTGCTAGTGGGAATCAGCATGGAAACCCACAAAGTTTCAGTATGGCTTGGAGGTGTGATGTCAATCATCATACCTAACACCTAAAACAACTTTGGTTTGGAAACAGTAGTAAATTTATAGTGTTTACAGCTCTATCTGATCTAGCATGCAGTCATACATCAAAAATTAAGTGCTTGTTAGACAGATTCCCACAACTACTTACAAGTTCCTCCCCTCCCATTGTATCCAGGTGTCATCCAGTCTTGGACGTAAACTGTTCAGAAGTGCATGTAAACTGTGCAGAAGTCCACAGCCTTGGGCATAAGCTGATCTTGGAGTTAATACACACAGTGCAATCCTAAACAAAGTTACACTCTTCTAAGGTGATCTAAGTCAATTGGCTTAGAAGGAGTTTATTTTACCCGATCTATACCCCACTTTTCTGCCCTCATCAGGGCCACCAAGGGATAATTCTTCTTAGGATTGTACTGGCAGTCAGTTAATTGCTCGATCAGCTCACTTCAATTGGCAAGTGTTGTTATGTGATCAGAAAGCATTGCTCCCCTGCCGTGTGGCAGGGGCCTTGGGATTGTACTGGCAGTCAGTTAATTGCTTGATCAGCTCACTTCAATTGCCAAGTGTTGTTATGTGATCAGAAAGCATTACCACTGAGAGGCAACCTGAGTCAGCTTTTTGACTCAGCCAAACCATTATGAGGAACAAACAGTGCAAGACTAAGAACATTCTCCTGAAAGTAAGTACCATTGTATCGGCTGGAGCAGGATTCTGATGAGACCTGTTTAGGACTACTTTCAGGGCTTTTTTTTCGGGAACTCATTAGCATAATAGGCCACACCCAGCAGCAGAAACTCATTAGCACATTAGGCCACACCCGCTGACTGCACCGCTCATTAGCATATTAGGCTGCATTCCCATGTTAGCAGAAGTGTGGTCATCCAGCCACACCCACCTTTTGCTTCTTATTCTGTTTACCTTGTTTGTTGTCAAAACCCAGGGCTGTTTTTGTTGCAGGAACTCCTTTGCATGTTAGGCCACACACCCCTAATGTAGCCAATTGTAATGAGTTCCTGCTGGGTGTGGCCAACTTGGGAGCCAGTTGGAACTCCGTTCCTGTGGGTTCCTGCCCAAAAATAGCCCTGAATACTTTCATCATTTAGTGGAATTGCTCTTTGTATGCAGTGCCCAAGATGAAAGTTTGAAATGGGCTTGACAATTACCTCCCATCATTATTGACTCTTTTTGTGAAATACATACAATCCCATCAAGGGATGTCAACTGCCTGGAGAAAAAAGGTCCTGTCCCTTTAATAGAGGCTTCATATGATGTTATTTACTATGTGATGCTCTTTACCTTCATGCCAGGAAAAGCTTCAGCTGTCCATGTCCACACAGACAGCTTCTGTTAAAGGGACAGGATATTTTTCTCAAGGCTTGTTGGCAACCTTTTTCCTGTCCTTTATAAAGCTGTAAGTACTGCCTCCTCCTCTGGACTTGGGCTGTCCGTTTCATATTTCTGACACGAAGGTGCATGGGAAATTCTTCCAGTTTGGACCAAATAAAACGGAAGTCCAGTAACATAATAATGTGTGCCCTCCCTACCTGACAGGAGAGAATGAAGATTCCCAGTCACTTCCCACAATTAGAAAATACATGTTTAGACATTTCTCTGCTAGTTTGACATATTTATTGCTTTACAACTGTTGACCCTATAACCTTAACTTGTTATTTAGTGTCACTTTGCATATCTTGATCATCATCATGTTGCATGTTAATTTGCTGTTCATTCTCTGGCTATAAGTTTGAACTTCTTTTGCCATTCTCTGTATTTGATAAAGTGTGCATGAATAAACCTTTGTTGGGCGTAAAGGCGTCATTGGACTCTACATTTGTTGTACTGCTTCAGACCAACACTGCTGGCCAACTGGATCTATAATAATATCTAGTCAGATACAATGATAACAAATAGGAACTGAGAAAGGTTTGGATCAGAATTTGCTCTGTCTTCCCTTTGCTCGTTGTCTATTTAGCTTTGTAGAGAAATACACTGTCAAGTAGTGCTAAAGCACCTCTAACCAATACCCATTAAAATGAATCACACATTTGGTATTATAGCACAATATGAATATTTGACAGAGCATCTTTCATAAATAATTCTTTTAGAAGACAAGTTACTGTGGCCATAAGAGTTGTGTTAAAAAAAAGCAAGGCATTTCTACACTGTTATACAGCTTTCTTCTTTCTGATTAATAGCCCACCAATTACCTTAAAAAGTATTTGAGTAGGGTGAATATCAAATAAGAAGTTGGAAAAAATATAGGAATGCTGTATTTGTGGAATTAATGAAGCCATTGCTGGAATAGATGTAGGTTGTCTTTTTGGGGCTGTAGATCAAAATTAGAAACCAAGTGTGAGAATGGTTCAGAAAAGAGCCATAAGGGCAAACGTATCTCTGGGACTTGCCTTGGAGTGAAGGAGTTGAGAAACTCAATATGTTAGCCCTAAATGCCAGTGGGGAGTTGGTTTTGGACAATCTATAAATACATCTATAGGCCCAGATCTTTGATGCTAGATGGCTAGATGGCTCTTTAATATCACAGACAAACATAATGAGACCCAGTGGATAGAAACTAGAGGTACACAAAGTCACCCGAAGCATGAACTTTATTGCTCCCAATGTCACTATCACATTGTGTGGGATCTTTCTCTCCCATCCTTTCAAAACAACTTCTTGTCTGTGAGGGATTCTCCTGTAGCTGAATGTTTGCATTATTGGCATAGAAAACCTGACTATTGCAAGAGGGAGCATAATGGGTGGGACCAAGAAGGCTCTTAATTTTGAACAAATGTAGTCAGAAACAGGACATGGGTCATGGATGTGTTGGATTCTTTCCTTTTTGAACAATTTGTATTGCCGGTTCTAGAGAAGTAAAACTTCAACAAAGCCCTTACTCATATAATTCAGTTTTCTTGACTTGAAAACCCAGATAAGAAATACAATTTAACAAGACCCTTTCCTCTAGTATAGGATTACAAACGGGACCACCTTTCCACTGGCCTGACTTGTTGTTTTTCTAGCTAGTTGCAAGGTGAGGCTGTTTGTTCGTTTCATATAATGGAAGGAATAGGGGAGAGGCCAATTAAACTGCTACTATTTTTAAGGCAGAAGAATGTACTGGGAGCTATTTTAACTTTTGTTTTCAGCCCAGACTTTTCTGTGCCTCCAAAGCAGCTTCTCTAAACATTGTAGTTAACTTTGGCTGGCTTTTCTGCATCCCTTTCCCTTGTAGTATTTTCTGAGCCAAAGCGACAGGTTGGAGGGAGACAGAGAGGGAGATGTGGGTTTAGATACTTTCTCCTCTTTACTTGAAACGTGTAATGGATGGCCCCATGGGTGATGTGTATAGTCAGAGGATTTTATCCCAACTGGGTGATGGTAGGAAATTGTACCCAAGATGTGTTTCCTTTTGAAATCGCTGAATGTAATTATCAGACATATTCTCTAACATGACTATTTTTGGTTAACTAAAGAATCTGACTCACATGTTTAAAATGGTATGTCCCCCACTTCCAAGTATGACTTTTTATTGACACACCTTTGATATAGACTATGAAAAGCAAGATCAAGAAGGTCATCCCACTTCCCCAAATCTAGTTTGTGCATTTGTACTCTGTACAAATCTACCCTGTCATTAATAGTCAGTATAGTCAGAATGAAATTGTATAATAGAATGGACCCAGACAGTTTATATGCATGTATCTGTCATGAACAAACCACTTTCCCATCTAATCACCCCCACAGTCTTGGATATACTCACACATACAAAAAAAACCCCACCCCTCTGTTAATGGCATTTCATACTTGCAAATGATATTGCTGTAAATTTGCAATGGTCTTTTTGAGTTATCAAATGCTGGTGTAACTGGGAAATGGTGTTACTGGGATCAGCCTCTGGCTCATCTCTGGTTGGGGTATGTTATGATTTTGCCTTCAAATTGTCTGGGTGGTGACAAATTAATTACAATTAAGTAAGCCTTGATTACTCATCAAGCTTTGAGTGCCGTTCCACAGCTTTCAGCACCGGCTGACATGCTCACTGACATTACTTGTCATCAGGCAGACTCAGTGAATAATTATCAATGTAATGGTGCATTAATTATGGAGCAATGGCTTGGGATATAGGTGCAGAATAAATGTGAGACAGCCATTATCAATATCATATGTACTGGTAGCCTACATTAACAGAACCTGGTCATTAAACTGGAAAAGGGAGCATAACCTTGGTAAAATGATAGGGTCATTTAGTCTAAGTGCTGAAGGGGCTTCCAAGCCTGACACATACCCAACAGATTGCTGCATACAGTGCAAAAATCATCTTGTCTGTCTAGGATTAGACCGGAGCCTGTTTTTTCAAAAGTAGATGTACCAGGATGCTTTGTCTGCATCTCATTCACAACCTTCTCGGCAGATCTGATATTGTGCTATTGAGACACGCTTTGGTAATTTCCAGGCTGGATGACTGTAACGCACAATATATGGGGCTGCCTTTGAAAATAACTCAGAAACTTCAGCTTTGGAATGCAATGGCCTGTTATCTGGGGTGGGTGGACATGATGTATACAACCAGTTTGAAAGCAGCTGCATTGGCTGGTGATTTGCTCCTGGGATCAATTCCAAGTGTTGGTATTAATCTTTAAAGCCATTCACAGACACACATATTGGAAGGACCTTGTATGATCTCACATGCCAACTGAGGTTCCTCCAAAAAACGTTTTTGATGGCTCCATCTTTTTATCAGGTCAAGCAAAAAAATGTGCTCTGTCAAGAGCTTTGTCTGTAGTGGCTCCAACCCTCTGGGATTGCTTTCTGGAGAAAGTTAGAACCACCAGATCCCTTTTAAAATTCCATTGGGGGGGGGAGTAGAAGACTTTTTATATTGGCATTAATTGAACCAGTCTTATGCACCTGGCCAAGACATGGTTTTCCTTGGCCTGCACTGTGTGTAGTTTTTAAAAAGATTTTACTCATAAAGGTTTTAATCCTTATAGAGTTTTATGTTCTTGAATTGCCTTCATTGTAAGAAGTGAAAAGCTTAATAAATATAATTTATTTAGTTTATAGTCCTCCTTTCTTACTGAGACTCAGGGTGGATAACAATATATGAATAATACGATCAGTCAGCATAGCGCAACCAATGAACAAGGCAATCGAACTAGGATTACACAATCAGGGAACAATGCAAATAAGATATCGGAGTCAAGGGATACTATAAACAATACAAAAAGTGGGTTACAAGGTATAAAACCATGCAGCAGAAGCTTGTGATACCTTCAATAACCATTACAGTGGACTTCAGTCCTGTTCCATTTTAAAGGAGCCTGATAGTTCTAGTCTCTATAAATAGATATATTATAAAGTTCCACATACAGAGAACAGGAGGAACTGAAGATTACCGTTACAGATGTTCAGCCAGACAATGTTAGTGTGATCTTATATATGTAGAATAAGAATTAACAGTTCTTTGTCACCCCAATGTAAAAACAGTCTTGGAATCTGTGGTGAAACAGATTTAAGGCTGTTTAATTTCCAGTGTTAAGCCAAGAAAATGTACTATGTTGATGCCAAAACCTAAACAGGCATAATGCACACTGGCACATTAAATATACACAATGACCACTTTCCAATTAAAATTGGGGAGTTCTCCAGGGATAGTCAGTTTCTGAACTGATCCTAAAAAGCCTTTGATCTGGATTGCTTTAAAGGGTTTAAGATAGGTTATTCAGAGGGGAAATTGTGACAGTTGCACTTAGAAAGGAGAAGGGAACAGAGGTAGTTACTTCTCTAATTGGATTCTGTGCCTGATCTACTTGAGAATTTTTCCAAACTCAAGCCAATTTCAGTGAAAGAAGATGACTAGATGCACAGATGAAAGTGTGTGTACGATATGTGTACTCAGGACATACATGGCTTAGAAAGAAAATACAAGATTGTGCAAGTGTGCATGTTGCAGTGAATGCATGTACATCCTGCATGTACATGTAGGAGACCAGTGCCTGAGTAAATATAGGGTCTAATTCATACATTCAGCTGTAAGGTAAAGGTTTCCTTTGCTCGAAAGCCAGTCGAATTCGACTCTAGGGGGTGGTGCTCATCTCCATTTCCAAGCCAAAGAGCCAACACTGTCCCAAGACATTTCCATGGTCCTGTGGCCGGCATGACTAAACGCAGAGGCACACAGAATGCTGCTACCTTCCCACCGAAGCGGTACCTATTTATCTACTTGCAATTTCTTGCTTTCGAACTGCTAGGTTGGCAGGAACTGGGACCAGAGACAAGAGCTCACTCAGTCACGCGGCACCTGGGTCTCAAACTGGCGAGTCTTGCCTGGACTATCCATGTCAGGGCATTGCCAAGCTTTCTTGACCATTGCAAAAACCCAGGAAAGCAGAACCTCCCAGTTCTATGAACTTTAGCTTGATTTTTTAATAGTTACCATTTTCAAGGTCTAACATTATTTTCCTCACAAACCAGTTTCTTTTGTTTGAATCAAAAGCGTATCACAGCCATAGGACTGCTCTAAACTCATCTAGACTCCAAGTAACAAATGCCTCTAATAATGGAGCTGAATGACTTTACTGGCCAGTGTCTAGTTGAGGTTACAGCTCATGTGAACAAGGGTTTTTACAACAATACGTGATCTCCCTGATTCTCAATATAAGGTGATATATGACCAAATGTTGTCTCAGAAACGTTGGCTGAGTCAAAGTTGTGGCCAGTGGTCACTGAATCACCAGTGGAAGCCCAGCATGAGGCTGTGGCTGTGTATTGCTCTTCATAAAGAATAAAATAATGGCCCCTTCCACTTATCCAATGTCCAGGGTGACATGCTCAAAATTTTACATTATTGGTTAACTTTGTTTGATTTTCATTACCCTAATTTTATCATGCTTTCTTACAGCATCATAATGGTCTTTTCATAAGGGAGAGGTGCAATTTGAGGCTGAACTGAGACTTCCCCATACTGATTTTACATGGTGTTGGTTGGGTTCATCTAGGAAACAGGAGGAACCCATTGTTAATCACATTTCGGTGCAATCCACGCACAGTTTCTCCACTGAAATCATTGAGTCTGAATGGAGTAACTCTACATAGGCTTGCAGTGTAAATGCAATGTCAGTGTCTAGTGCTGAAAAAGTGGAGAGGCCATACATAAGTAGCAAAGGACATGTTTAGCAAACAGAAGAGTCAAGGTTCAAACCCTGGCATGTCCACTTAAAAAGGCTGAATATCACCTCTGTCTTCTATGATTTTAGAGAGCTGCTCCCAGTCAGCTTGGGGCTCAATGCCTATATGCTATAGGAAACTTCGCATGTTAAAATATACTCTTGGGGTAAGTATTGGAATTAAACATATAAGATGCTGGCAGAAAAAAAACCCCAGAAGCCATAGTATAGCACAAAGTACTATGTGAAATGAACACCTAGGTCCATGTTTCATCAGGGTGAAAGTCAAGCAAATTCACAATGGCTCCCATGAAAGTGCAAGGAGGGGGGAAACACCCTATAGAAAGTATATGTTGAAAGCTGAATAAACTGCATATAATATTTGGGTGCACCCAAAACCATTTTAATGTTAGTAATGTAAATAATGTTAAGTATTTGGCTTCACGAGACCAGAAGCTTTGGTAACTAATGGTGTGTCATTTGAGTTAATTTTGCAGGAACACTCATGCCGTGTTGTTAATGATTTGCTATTGTCACTCTTTGTCCCTCTTTTAGTGTTTTACACCACTTGGTGTATTTTATTCAGTGTAGCAAGGCTTTATGTTATGATACTCAGTGATATGCAACATATGATATTATGACTACTCCTAATTTTCTGTCATATCTTGCTACCCTAGCTTTGCAAGTGATATAAGAGGCTC
This sequence comes from Gekko japonicus, assembly GCF_001447785.1. Taxonomy (NCBI): domain Eukaryota; kingdom Metazoa; phylum Chordata; class Lepidosauria; order Squamata; family Gekkonidae; genus Gekko; species Gekko japonicus. Next base: position 93,891 of record NW_015170890.1, read on the forward strand.
TTACACCTGTCAAAAAGGCTTACTTAACTCATATGTTAAGAGAGAGCAAACCCCGCTTGCTGAAATGAGCTGCAAATTCAAAGCTGCATATTGTGCTTGGTGATTTATTTGTTCGCGGCATAGGTCAATTAATTTATTTCAAAGTGATGTAATATTTAATTCTTTTTTTTAAAGAACAAATGGATACAGCATGGCTGTTCGTCTAAGCCAAAAAGAGTAATTTTGTTTCCTCCAGCTTGTAGCAGGTACAACGAGAAACAGGCATAACTTTATTCAGTAAATAATAAGGGATACCCTGCTGAGATGTTTCAAAGGGTACTGTTTTGTCTTTTAAAAATGAAAGCCTACATAAGCTTTTGTTTCATTTTACAAGGGAAAAAATGAAGACTAATCCAAAGAGCATCACAATGCATTAACAGTGTGATCCTAAGAACAGTTTCCTGAGAGTAAGCCCCACTGAGTAAGATTCAGAGTAGACCTCCTTAGGATTACTCTTCAAAATAGCCATCTTTTCTAAATGGATGTAATTAAAATAGGATGGAGATGGCAGTCTGTTGAGAGTTAGCCATTTGTACTTCCTTCCCACAATAAAGGGGACTTGTCACCCAATGCTTTGTAGCTAAAATGCTGCAGAGTAACTGAGGGGGCATGATCCTTCTTCATTACTGAATAACAACCAGAGTCTTGTGACCAGTCTGCAGAGCATCCATGCCTTCGTCTTCACCTTCCCCCCCCCCCTTCCCCAGCTGGTCTTCTCGCCAAACTTGCAAAAAGTTTTCACCATATATTTCTCAGTGCTCAAGATAAAGTTCACAACAAACTGTGCCTACTGTATGAAAATCTAATGAATCATTTAAATATTAAAAAACATTCCCTTATTACAAAAATAGACTAGTTAGAATCCTAGTTTAGTCACAGTGAAGAAGAAGAGTGTCAGACTCCTCCTCGCATCGTAATAGGCACGCTTTTGAAGAAAAGGTAACTTTATTAGAGCTGAAGGTGCATAACAGGATCACTGTTCAGAATGAGGGGTAAAAGCAATGGCAAAGCATATAATAAACATTCAAACTACTACGGGCCAATTGCGGGGGTTCCCGCGCGCGCCTTTGGCCTGAGAACTAACAGTCCCAAGCCTCTCACGTTATCTTCTTCTCACGGTGTTTAGTGAGAGCTTCTCTACACTAACAAGCTCTTGCATCCACCTGTGGCCTTGAGCGAGATAATTGTTTCGGCGAGCTACCTAGACATGTGCATCTATGATTCTACAATAAAAGAGGCAAGCGCACACACATATACAGAAAGAAAACAAAACATTGGCAGCTTGCTGACAAAGAGGAGGAGAAGGAAGCAGAGGAGGAGGAGGAGATTGGATTTATACCACACCATTCACTATCCAAAGGATTCTCAAAGTGGTTTACAATCTCCTTTCCCATCCCCTCCCCACAACAGACACCCTGCGAGGTAGGTAGGGCTGAGAGAGCTCTCTCGAGAACTGCTTGTGAGAGAACAGCTCTGAAATAACTTGTAACTGACCCAAGGTCACACCAGCAACTGCATGTGGAGAAGTGGGGAAATCAAACCCGGTTCTCCCAGGACAGAGTCCATGCTCCTAACCGCTACACCAAACTGACTCTCAAATAGGCCTTCAATAGTAGAGCATTACTGAGTGAGAGGCCACTTTGTATGTGTACAGATAATAGTTACCCTATCATGTCCTTACAGCACCTTAAAAGCAGTTGCAAATGACTTTTGGCATTATAATGCTAGTTTTTTTTTTTAAGAATAGGCATTTGAAAATTAGCTAATCAAAATTCAAATTAAATCCTTTTTTATTCTTGAATAACTTTCCTGTAACTAATTTATTTCACTATAGATGGAGATTACTTTTTCTTCTGTCGTTTCCATGCCTGCTTTTCACAGTTGCAAGAGGCAGAAGCAGCAAGAGGGGCAGGAAGGGAGGAGAGTGGCTGTTAACAGTCAGGAGCATCATCCAGGCAGATGGGTCATCAGAGGACTATCCTGATCTGCATCTCTTGCAATCATTGCCCTTTCCCTGCATTCAGGGCAAACTTTCATTCTTTCTGAAGGCAGGCACTGCAGCCTGGGAGAGAGAGATGCAAGAGAGGCTGCATCCTTCCTTGTACCATAGGCAGCATACCTGCAGGTAGGGGTCATTTCGTAGAAAAAGAGGTGCAGGAGCTCATTAGCATAACTCATTAGCATACCTTATTTGCATATGCCACACCCCCTGACATCACCGGAAGTGTGTCAGAAGGCAACACCCACCGCTCAGGCTCCACTGGACTGTTTTGGATGGCTAGCTGTTAGATCGCGCTAACAAAGGACTCGTACAGTGATTCAGCAAGTGATTCAGCTTTATTGGAAGTAACGAACAAGCACTAACTCAGTAAGAAACCAGAACAGAAAACAGTGGGAGCTTATGCTCCTTTTAAACATAACCGGGCTAATGTAGCCACGCCTATTTACAAATAACAACCAATGAGATTGCTAGAATAAAGACCAATGGGAGTCTTTCCCTCCTAGGGAATGCCTGCAGGAAATGACCCCTGCCTACAGGGAAGAGAAGCAGATATTTTGCTCGTGCTCTCCAAAATGCTGCCCCTGAGATAGAGGCAGAGGCTAGTCTGCATTACACCCAGCCACCTCGATAGGCAGCAAGTCTATATGTGCCAATGGAAAACAGTGAGCGGGGTGCAGGGTACAGTGGAGGCTGAAGGTGAGTGATCATATCCCTACCCCACAAGAAAAGTGAATTGGACAATGCTGCTGCTGAAGCCCACAAGTTGCATTTCCCAGTGAAGTGTGGAAAGAGGAAGCACAAGTCAATGTCAGTTCCACTTTCTCTGCTACTGTGTGGCATACAAATTTGCTTTGTGGCCGTGTAGGTTAATACAGGGAATACTACCTTATCCTGAAGAGAGATGACAGCTGAAAGAAGAGGACAGGCACATTTAAGCATAAATAAAGGTTTGTATATTTCTGAGACGGGGCTGAGAAGCTACAATACCCAAACCTGTGCTAGAGAATACAATTGAATTGAACTAGTCTGATGTTTTACATTAACAATATTGGAGATAAATTTGGAGAGTACTCTAGGTAATGAATAGTTTGCTTGGCTTTATCGGTTTTCTCACCCCACAAGTTCAGGTCCTGAGAGAGCCAGTTGGTACTGAAAACAAAAAGCATTGAAAATGTTCAGTGTAATTTGCTCTTTTTTGGGGGGGGGGGAGTTACTTGCAGAGATTTTCACTGCTTTGTTTGGGGCTTGTGAAAGACAGACAACATTGTCATGCCAGAGTTATTAGTCTGTCATGTAAATTAGTTGATTTCCAAATACCTGTTTCTTTGGCACCAGGAGGAGAAGAGAGGGGTTTGAACTTACTGATTGAGCACTCCCTCTGTATGCAGAAAGTTCAAGTTGGACAGGTGCGATAGACCTCTGCTTTAGATCTTGGAAAATGTTTGTACATCTTCCCTGCCCTAGAAATATTGAGTCAGGGACAGTTTGCACACTTCCTAGGGTGGAAAGATGTAGAAGTTCCAGTTGGGATGTGATTTCTATGCAAAGAAGTAAGAAATATTTCAGGTTTTCTCTATAATACTGTTGAGTCTGATGCCACTCCTAGCTATTTGGTATCCTTAATTATATCAATTTCTATTTATTGCCAGTTTAATATAAATGGCTGTTTACTGTCAGATTAAGTACAAAAAACATGGTGATAAAATGTATATTCAGTTTCAGCAGGGTATCTGAAATGCTTGTACAGATTAGGGGATTATGTCACATGAAGAAGCAAGAGATGGGGAAAATGGAAATCTCATTTCTAGAAAGAGGGTATTTTATTTGCTTTATACTCCTATTTATTCTTCTGAATTTCAGGTGAGTTGTATAAAGCACTTAAACTGTGTGTGTAAAGTGCCATGAAGTTGCACCTGAATTATGGCGACCCCAGCAAGAGGCTTTCAAGGCAAGTGAAAAGTAGAGGTGGTTTTTCGTTGTCTTTCAGAGTCTTCCCTGGTGGTCTCCCTTTCAAGTACCGACCCTGCTTAGTTTTTGAGATCTGATGAGATAGGGCTATGCCATGCCTCCTTCCCTCCAGAGCACTTAAATTACAATACAAGAAATCTATACTTCTTAAGTGGATCTGTATGTTCAATGAAAGCTGTTTCATAGGTCAATTATTTTCCCTTCCAGATTTATCTAAAGCATTCAAGGGTTTTCTCTTCCAGAGTCATTGACTTGGTGTAGTTGTGTGTTTCCTGAGACCGTTTGCCAAAATATCCTGTTCTCCTGTTTTAAAATATTACTTCCAATAAAGCCCAGTAAGTACAATATGATTGTTCAGTGTTTCCTTGACAGACCAACTCTTCCTATGTTCTTTTGGGAATAATGCTACTGTGTTGCTCCCAAAGAGTAAAACACACAAAGCAAGTTCCCTTCAGGTTTAAAATACACTTCCAAATGTATGAGGGCTATAGCTTTCATGTAAATGCATAGGGCATTTATATCATACCTCTGCTGATACCTGCTGAAGGTAGCTAACAAGAAGGGGGGGTAAATAATACAGATATAAAACAATAGGTTAATAAGGGTCCCGGTCACATGAGTGGGATACTGCACCACTTAAGGGAGGCAAATTAGAGCCGGAGCAAAAAGAACCGTGGTAGCACGATCCAACGTGCCCCCGTGGTTCCGTGATCTGGCCGGCGAACAGACGTAGCGCAGCAAAACGGCCGTTGAGCATTTGTGCGCATACGTGGGACAGGGAAGGCGCTGGCTGTGATGGGCTACCAGCGCTTCCTTGATCAGACGCCTGGAGTTGCTGCGCATCATCCGGAAGGTAGTGCTCTGCTGCCGGTACCTTTTCAATGCGCGTTTTCAGGCCGAAGGGACGGATCCGGGATGGGTGCGTGATGCTTCCCAGATGTTGCGGTATGATCGCGCCCATTTGATGTGCCCTCAACCCATCCATTTCGCGGGGCAAATCCTCCATGTGACCGGGGCCAAAGTAAAACAGAAATGATTCCCCAGCAAGAAAACCATTCCAGTCTGCTTATAAAAAGCCAGCAGCCAATTAAAGGAACAGTGTAAAACAGTCTGAGGGACATAAAAGCAGGCTATTAAAAATGTTCAACAAGTAGAAGGCGCTGGCTGTGATGGGCTACCAGCAGGCTATTAAAAATGTTCAACAAGAACGAGTACAGGCCTAGAACAATAAACAACTAAATGATAGGATAAAATTTTAGTTAAAAGGCTGGGTAGACTGAACTTTTTTTCCCCCCTGGCACCTAACTGATAGCAAGGTGGGCACCAGGCGGTGTTTCAGTGGGAGGATATTCCAAAAACAGGGTGCTGTCACTAAGAAAGTCTTCTCTCTGTTTACCTCCATGGTCTAAAACAGGGTGCTGTCACTAAGAAAGTCTCTCTGGTTACCTCCATGGTTTGGGACCTGGGACCACTGACCTTGCCTTTGTGGCTTGGGACACCAAGACTAGTGCTTGGAATGTTGGGTTGCCAGGTCCCTCCCGGCAACCAGTGGGGGATGGGGAGAATTACCAGGAGAAAGAGGAGGGTCCAAGTCATGGTGCTGGTGTTGCACAGGAAGTGATTTCATTATACTGCGGCTTCTACCATGGAGTTTTTGCCCAATACCAAGGAATCGCCCAGGTGTCGCTGCCATGACACCTCCTGTGTGATGCCAGAAATGTGGCTTAAACTATCCTCTTTCTCCCCTGCCGGCCAGCTGATTGGCAGCTGGGGGTCACAACCTGGTGGCAGGGGACCCCCATCTCCACCAGGGGTCTGGCAACCCTATTGGAATGGCAGAATAAACAATATGGGAGAAGATGGTTTTGTCTAGGTACCCCCAGACCCAAGCCATTTGGGGCTTTGAAGATGAATGCCAGCACTTCGCCCAGTAACAAATAGTTAGCCAGACTGGATCTAGATTTTGCTTCCAAAAACCTGGAAGTGAATCTTTCCTGTCCTTTCTCTCTTTTGCAGCCCTTCCTCATACTTGCCATCCAAGTACTGGAGTGTATATTATATTAGAAGCTAAGCTCTAAATAACTTTGCTTAGGATCAGAAGGAAGGAGTTGGAAAAATCCACAACAGAACCTAATGAGGGTGATGTTTCTGTACAATTTCCTCAAATGAACAAAAGGAAGCCACAACTGTCAAGTTTATAAATTACTTATGTAACAAACTGAGTGTCTTGGGAACCCTCTCTAAACTAAAGCCTGAATGCTCAGTCATGATTGTGTATTTTCCTACTTTGTACCATGAATTGTTTTCTTTTATGTATTAATTTAGGAAGATGACCAATTTCTGGTTAACCAGTATCTTAAAAATTGTGTTTTAATAATTTAGAATGTGTCATGGTTAATGTGTTTTTGCATTCAGAGATGGTGCGGGCTGTGTGAATGTTACACAGTTTGCACTTAGCAATTTAGTTTTCAAGGGCAAATCAACCTCTCTGCTTGCTAACTCTAATTTTCCAAGGGTTATAAGGCTTTAATTTGATTCCTTATCCACTGTGCATAAAACCATCACTGGAATTTGCATAGTAAATTATTGGATAATCACTTTTTGTGCCGAGTAACTGCTTTTTGGGATGCACACAACCTTCTTAGGGGGGCCCAAGGTAAGCAAAATATAGAACGGAGTTTTCCAGCAAAACATATGGCACAGAGAGAGTTCTCACAGAGAGAGTGGACTCATCCTGTAAACAGGGAGAGGGACTAATATTGTTGTATGTGTTGTAGCTAGGGTATCTTTTGAATATGCGTCCATATTTTTTATATTGTATATCATTGCCTAAATATTTTCCATAAAGCAGTTTTGTGGGGAAAACCAGGCTGTTGCATGGACATCCTCTTTTGGATCAGGAACTGTGTGAATATACTGATGTATATAGTTCTCAGCCACATCCGAGTATTAGTGGATGTGGATGTTATTAGTGTGGCTTCTGTCACTTGACGTGGAATCCCAAGTCTGGCCTCAATGAAGAAAAAGAGTCCAATCTACCCTTGTCAAGAAATCAGTTGTTGTTTTTTCCTTGTCCCATGTGAACAGTCACTGTAAGTGGAAGATGAAAGATCCATTCCATGAGCAGAGCCCCACTCATGGTTCTTAGGATCAAACTTTTAGTTCCCCTAGCTCCTTTTGTTCTTGTACTGTATAGTAAATACAGTGTGACCCAGCATTACTCTAGAAATTGCTATCTAGATTCCCATATCAAATGCGGAGACATTTTATCTCACATTTTATAGGTAATGATGTACTACATGGTACTATTACAGTATTTTATCCTCCCCCCCCCAGGTACCTTTAAGGCAAACATAAACTAGCATGGGCACACTAATACATTTTCTTTTGTAAGGGGTAGGATCTAGATCTGGCTGTCCCTCTGCCTGTTTCTGTAACTGTTTTTTTCCCCTGGCTGAACAACCCACAAGTGTTTTTCCACAGTGCATTTGGGAGATCTTGTCAGGAGAGATGGGCATGCAGGCGTGTTGCCCATTCGTGGCCTATCTTGAGAGGGTTTTTTTTTTGGGGGGGGGTGTCTTCAAACAATTAGGGATGCTTCCAAATTCCTACCAAATAGGAATTCTCCACAGAAAACCATTTCTAGAGGTGACATGATAGAGTAGGGTCTAGTCGATAGAAACATTAGCCACAATAAAGCATGTACAGTTATGGTGTCGCAGTACTCCTGTTTGTTTTTTCTTTGACTATGGCCCCGGTCACACGGGTCGGAAAATGCGGGGGGGGGGGAAGCGCGACTGTTTGCCCCAGAGCAAAGTAACGAATGGCAGCCCGATCACACATCCCGTCGAGGTCCCTTGGTTAGGTTGTTAGGTGCTGATCACACGGCTATCCTGCAGCGCGGCAAAGAAGCGGCGCAGCGCGATCACACCGGCAATCGCTAGGCGCCACTTCCATGACAAACAGGATTTTTTTTCTCTCACTGAAGTTTGCGCATGCGCATAAGCATCCTGTGGAGACTTTAAAAAATAACAACATCCGGTTTGCGACGGGACATGTATGGGTGCCGGATGCCACGGGATTCCAGCGGAAATGCGATCAGATGCCCGCCCTTGCCCTGCTTTTTCCAGAAACTAGTACATTGCATGTGGTAGTTTTTTACTCCGCATCTTCGGCGAGGAGCCATGGGTTAGCCACGGGTGTACTACGCTTCCCAGATGTTGCGGTGTGATCACACACTGAAAATCCGCCTGTCATCCGTGTGAACAGGACCTATGTTGCTCTGTATCCAGCTCTGCATGGAGCACAGCTGTATGGTTACACGTTTAAAAGCAGTTTTCCATTGAAGTATCTCAGATGGGGGGCAGGAATTGGATATACAGCTGGATACATATTACCATTATGGAAGTATGGATTACAATGTTATCTGTGTCTAAGCTTGTGTCTGAAGTGTATCTAAGTTTATGTAAAGTATATCTAAGCATATGTAAGATTCCATTCAGGGCTCACAACAAGTGCCAAGCAAGCTGAGATTTATGCATGAACATGGCTTGCTGCTGTGCTTGTGTACATGCCCCACTCCTCCCCATACCTCCCTCTTGCACAGAGCAGGACCAAGGGTTTTTGCTTTGAAAAAACAGCCAGTCCCCCAGGCCATATACATGTAGGTGTCTATGAGCACTGGAATTTCTGTACTCCCCACCAATTGCAATTCTGTTTCATCATGGTTTTGAATAGCACCTTGTGGAGATTAAACAAACTCCGATTAACCTAGGGACCTGCCTTTATACTTCTTGGTAAAAACAGAGTTTGTCTCTAGCCAGAATTCCTTAATCATGATCCACGCAAGAAGTCAGGGTGGCGGCGGCAGTGGGGGGATTAGTGCGCAAGTACAGCAACAAGTTATGTTAATGAACAATTTTGGCTTAATTGGAACTAACTGTGACATCTGCATGCCTCTTGAAATTGCATCATGTGAGCATAACAGAGTTCATGGGAATGTGCAGTGGATCATTGAAAGGGTACAGAGCAAACTACATCATGCATCAAAGCCATGGGATTGGCAGTTGTGCAACACTGTAGATAACTGCAGCAGAAATGAAATGAATTTATATATGCATAACTCGGCATACTTCTTCATAATACCCAAGCAATTAAGTGAACATGTCTTGCTCATCACTGCCATATTCTTAGATATCAAAATATAGGAATGGAATTATAACAGTTTCATAATAACCCTGCCTATGTGCTATGGCTAAGCAGTAGGTGTAAGGCATAATATTTAGAAAGTGTTCTGGAGAAAAATAAAACGAAACCCACAGCACTTGAAAATCTCAAGGCAACCCATCTGTGTTTAAAGGAACAATAATAACAAAACTTTAAATTAGCATAAGAGATTTAAGGCATTTCAGGAAAACATTGATTAAATCTGCCAATGAAATGAATGTGCTTGGTGAGTGACCTAATTAGTGTATACTTGGTTCTTTCTCACTGCACTGCTTACCACTAATTGCTGTTCTGCTGGTCTTCTCCTGACAAGTCGGAAAAACAAGGATGAGGGATTTGTTGCGAAAATAGTGACATTCAGTTTTAATTCATTTGAACCTGCTGCCAAGTTAATTATGGAATTGAGAAACTGAGCCCAGGAGGCCCCCAGCCATTTAGGTTATGGGAGACATAGTTGTTTAGCGTCTGACTGTGTGTTCAAATAGTGGTTATTACAGCAGCACATAAAAATGTCCTTACTGCTGCTTTAACTGGGGTTCTCCCTCCCCGCCCTCATAGGTATACAGTCACAGTTGCACTTCTGGCTTAATTATGTAGCTTTGTTGGCATCAAGCCAAAAGAAAATCAGACACCGGGAGAACTAACTATGGGAAATCTTGACAAAAGTGTTGGATGTTGGGTGTTACATTCCCGAATTATAGACACTCTCCAGGGAGGCAGCATGGGACTTGGATAGGCTGTGGTGTAGTGGTTAGAGCACACAGCCGCTACATACATTACAGAGTATACACACATTAAATCTGGGGTCCCAGCCCCGTGTAACAGGTGTGAGTTGCTCATTTCTCTCAGTTTCTCCATGTGCAAAATACACACATTAAATCTGGGGTCCCAGCCCTGTGTAACAGGTGTGAATTGCTCATTTTCCTCAGTTTCCTCAGTTTCTCCATGTGCAGGAATCAGGATCATGGTGCATGTGGGAAAAGTGCTTTAGGCTTATCTCCCGCACCATTTTCCTGATGTGAAATGGACCAGGGGGTGCTGTTTAGTTAATTGGAGAAACCGACATGTATCCCAGGGAACAGATGAGCCCCAGTGGGCCAATAGCATCTTCTGGACCATTTCAGATAAGGGAAAATAGTTGGAGGGCAGTCCCTCATCCCCTTCTCCGTGCACACTGCTGTCACTGTCTGGATCGGGCACCATGTATGTGGGAACTGAGGAGAACCTGCAACTCATTTCTGACGGTTTCATGGGGTGATTCAAAACCATCCTCAGTCGTAGCGACCTAACTTAACAACACTGTTGGGAAGATAAATACAGTACAGATTCTAAAGCACCCTTAGATATTCTAAATTTCACAGACATTTTGCCCAGAAATTATCCCTGGAATTAAGGGATATTTTCAGGCATGGGGTGTAGGTATGAGATGATTCTGGGAAATTAAAACTGTTTCCAGAGCAAAGAAAAATACTTCTGTTTCTGCAGGTTCCAGTTACTGTGTCTTCTGAGCCAGCATGGCTAAATTTTGGAGGAAAAACCAGATTTCTTTCCGCTTTGAACAATGTATTGTTTTTCAGTCCTCCAGTGTTCTCACATGCAAAAGAAGTATGCCACACTAGTCAATATTGTTGATGAAGGTCAGAAAACAAAGGACAGCTGTTTCCAAGCAGTATCAGTCTTGCTTTAGAATGAAAGAGAAATGTAAAGTTAAGAGCAAAACAAACCTAATGTTTGCAGGCTCTGAGTATCAGATGCCAGAAGTCAGACACAGCAGAGTCATTCAGTCCAAGGTCAATGGGTCCAGAAGTCAGACTAGTCAGTGGCTTACCATCTATTGTATGTGTTGCATCCACACCTAACAGCCTCTCTTGGCTGATTTTATAGCCACATGCCTAAGGGTCACTCTTGCAACCAGTTTCTCTGAAGCAATCCTGCAACTACTCATCTTTGTTATCAGCAAGCATTTGATGTTGGGTCAGGAGGCGTGCACTTTGCTGTCTTGTCTGAAGCTCTGCTTCTAATCTCTGTCTGTGGGACTCTAAGGGTATAGGTGGTACTGGTGGGCTGGGAATTTCCAGTCAAGGTTCACCTGCTGAATCAGGGCTAAAGGGTGTCTGTGGCTCTGCACCAGCTGTTGACTGTGAATTCTGACAAGCCTGCAGCTCATTTTCCTGCTGGTAGCTTCTGTTAACTCATGACTAGCTACATGGGGCTTCTCTTCACTGAACCCTGGCTGACTCACAACATATAACATTTGTGTGTGAAAGCAGTCCCAAGTTTGGATTCAGGTTGTACAAGAAGGGAAGAAGGGATTTAACCCTTCAGCCTCAGCTCAGTTTCTCTAGTCAAAACCGGGCTTACCACACTTTATTAGCATCTGAAAGGAAAAATGAAAGACAGATTTTTAAAGGACATGCCTTTTTTCATTTTAAAACTGATAATACCAGAATGGGGATTTTTCTTTCTTTCTTTTTACTGGTTGATGGGAATCTGTGATCTCTGTCACATCTGCATGGCCCTAACTTAAGACTCCATTCTGAAATTGCCTTAGGATACACCAGTATAATAATAATGACCTACCTTGTGAGGTTTATTTTCAGGAAAAGGGTGGTGTGTGTGTGTATGTGTGTGTTAGTTTTTAGAAGTTCCAGAGGCTTATGTGAGCCTGTTGCAGCCAAGACAAAAAAAAATCCTACGAAATCTTGTGATTCCTTAAAGACTCTTATAGTTACTATGGTTTAAGTTTTTTTAAAAAATTATTTTTTATTGAGAATAGTTGTGGTATAAGAATAATGAGGTGGATTGTTGGCCATGGCATGGGAAAATCTGTTCACCTTTAAAGTATCAAAAGGTGCCATTTACAAATAGGGATTGCTTCTGAAAGTTTACTGAAATTTTACTGATAAAAATATTCCCCTGGAATATAGAGTTCTGGAATACCAATGTTTATATCCAAGCTGTGTATTATTATTCTGTGTATGTTTTTAAAAATAATGTCTGAATTAAATAGAGAGTGTGCTACTTACCATACATTCTATTCATTTATATCTCTCCTCCCACCTTTCTGATGTTCACATTCAGATTGATAAAACATTGCAGAAAAACAGTCTTGGAGTGATGTATATATGAGCTTTTTTGTTTGCTTAAGTGGTGTTTTACCAATGCATAAGGCACACTTGTGCATCATTAAACCAGCACACAAAAAGCATCTTATGCAGTCATAGGTGCAATCACATCAGGATTTACTCTTCTGCAGCATCAGTGCATGTGTGTGTGTTAGTTGTGATAAGGAGGAAAAAGATATGAAGTGACACAAAAGAACCAGCCCTGGCAACTTATGAATGTTTGGAATTGTAGCAGAACAAAGTTTGAGTCCAGTGGCACCATTAAGACCAACAAAATTTTACTCAAGGTATAAGCTTTTCTGTGCATACACACTTCATCAGACACAATGAAAATGTAGCAGTTCTCCAAGTGCTGTGAAACACAACTCTGAATGAAATGCAGGAGCAATTCAAGAATGGAATGGGGGGTGGAATGCATTCATCCTTGTATAAATTGTCTTCTAAAAGTCCTAAAGATTCTATAAATTTTATCCTGGTTTTAACTGGCATTTTAAAAAAACTATTATTGTAAGGCCCCTTGAACCCTGAGGAAAGGAAGGGTATAGAGGTTTTAATAAATAAAGACAAATGACTCTCTGCAGTGTGTGTTTAGTCTAACCAACAATTCCAGTATGCAAAATTTGCCAGACTGCTTCAGATTCGAAAGTGTTTTGCCAAAACTGTTGTACCACTAAACAGTTTGCATTAAGAACATGCTAAAAACTGAATCCCAGATCCAAAAGTCTCTATGTGGAGTCCTTCATTCAGAGTGCGGCTTCTGGTTGCCCTCTTCTGAAGGGCAGCAAGTTTCCCAGACTCAGAGAAATTTCAGGAACAGCTTTGTTTGCAACATTCAGAGTTGCTAGAAGCTGAAAAAATGGAGGACAAATCCCAGGGTGCATGCGAAAGGTTGTACATATGCCTAAAGGGATCTTTTGCTGACAGTCTGAGCCTTGAAGGCATGTACCATTTAGTTCTTAATGTAAAAATAGATAATTTAAAAATATAGATTTTTTCCCCCTTAAATGCTAGTGGAACCTAACTGACGTCTGCCTGATGCTATCAAGACTTATATATTGCTGACAGCACTGTAAATTGCTACTCATTTAAATAGGATCTGGATTATATCATTTTATACCCTTTGTATAAATTGACAAAGAGTTAGATTTGTTATGCCAAGGAGTGTTAATCTGTGTTACTTTAAAAGATATAAACAATTTATTCATAAGATCACCACTGGCAAGCTAGATAGATAGACAGACAGACAGATAGATTGATTCGATGAATGTGTATTTAGATGTTAACTAATGAAAAAAGGAACTAAAAAATCCCTCTTTAATATTGTTAGTATAACTTCTCTGGATTAAATTACAACAGTTGCTGAATTCCAAAAAGGCCATTAATACTGGGCAATTTCTGGCACCACATTGTCTTATGAGGTCAACATGAGGATAAGAGAGGAGTCGTTACACTGTCTCACTTACTTGGCCAGGATTTTCTAGACTCCATATGAGCAGTAGCAGTGCCATTCTTTCCTTTTGCCCATGCCAAGTGTTTCTCATTGAATGATGGTGCATTTACAGGTTCTTCTACATGATGCTTTGCTACTATGTGTAGCTATGAAAATGTGACTTGTAGATTGAGATTGTGTGTTTGATATTTGAGGTGTTCCTTTCTCATACTACTGTGTATGTATATTTGTTGCTATGATTAGTTGTAGTGCACACTAATCAAATAGTGAGGGGTTTTTTGTACTCACGGCCAAAGATGGGCATGAACTGGCTCACAAATGAACATTCATGATGAATTTTGGTCAGTTTGTAGTTCACAAATTGAAGTTTGCAACTGAACAGCCACCATTAACTTTCATGAATTTTAAGGCAGTTTGTGACGTGCAGAAAGCAGGGGCTAATTGGCTCCAAGCAATTTAAAGCCCTGTTTGCTGCATTTCACAAAAAAACCCAGCTGAGTAGCAGGGAACAGAAAGCTCTGAGCCATTTAAACCCCTGCTTTCTGCTCCCTGTCGCTCATCTACTTTTTGCTCCCCACCACTTTTTGTGGGGAAATCCCTGCTTTCTGCTCCCTGCCGCTCACCTACTTTTTGCTCCCCACCACCTTTTGTGGGGAAATCCCTGCTTTCTGCTCCCTGCAAGAAGCAGCAGGGAGCAGAAAGCAGTGTAAAGATCATTAATGGAGAGCGCCCTGCCTGTACCTTGCCCAAGCCCAGTAGAGTGAATGACCCAACCCTATCCGGGTGTGCACAGGGGTGCCCAGGGTTGCTGGTGGGCCTCCCACACATGTGGCAGGCCCCCGCTGTGGTGGGCTGTGGTTGGGTCTCTCACTCTCCTCAGGCAATGCACAGGCAGGGTGCTCTCCATTTATGATCTTTCTGCTACTTTCTGCTCCTGTGATGGGCTCCGGGCTTGGGATCAGCCTGCAAGAAAAGACGCTTGCAGTCACATGACTAGCAATGGTGATGTAATTCTGATGCAGAACTTGGGGGCGGGGTCTCTAATGAGGAAAAAAAACCTCTTGACAGTTGGAGTTTGGCCGTTGAGACAGTCAGGTTTTTTGTTTTGTTTTTTGGTCAGTAGGTACTGTGCCAGGGGACTGACAAGTCATGTTGGACCTCGCTGAATCCAAGGATTCAAGAACCCAAATGTGGTTCTATACCATAGTGAAATCTAAGGCGTCTTAAAAAAAGGAAAATAAGCTCCTGGTGGTTAAACAAGAGATTCACATTCCTCTCACATAGAATCTATACCCTGCTGGAGAGAGAGAGTCAGGTTTAGTGGATTTAGCGTGTGTCAGAAGGGTTTATTGGACTAGTGGGTGTCCAAAAAAAAAGAAAGGGGAAAAAACCCAAGGCACAGCGGAGGTATTTCTCTGTGGAGGTGGAGAGTACGTGAGAGATCCAAACAGAAACTGGTAGTCTAGAGCAGCACAGGGGTTGAGATTAGAGAGAGCGTGTTTTGTACTGTGGCATCTGAAGTGAATAGTGATAAATTAACTGACCCAAAGCTGAACTATACAATTGAAACAACGTATACACAAGCATCAGCTTTCCCCTGCCTGCCTGTTTTGTAAATAAAATCGTCTGTTGGTTTTATTGTTCCATGTTGTGGGTGCCTCAGTATCTGACAGAGCAAAGTATCTGACAAAGTTAAACCATAAGCTTCATCCCAGAAAAAGGGTGGTGCTCATGAAAAGCCACAGAGATGAACATTTATAAAAAGGTCTCATCAATAAGTGGCTGGGTGTGTGATAGAGGGACGAACTGTGTGGGTTCCAATGCTGAAAGAGACTAACAGCATTTATTTCAATCTGAGCTAGGGATGCCAGCCTCCAGGTGGGACCTGGGGATCCCCCAGAATTACAGGTCATCTCCAGTCTACAGAGATCAATTCCCCTGGAGAAAATGGATACTTTGGAGGGTGGACTCTGTGGCATTGTACCATAATGAGGTCCTGTACTCCCCAGGCTCCATCCCCAAATCTCCAGGATTTTCTAACCTGGATCTGGCAAACCCTATCCCCCATCCCCCCACTGGTGGTGAGGGGGGCTCTGACAACCCTAATCTGAGCTTCTGTGAGTCACAGCTCATTCCCTCAGTTATGTGGAAGGGAATGGATCTAGGAGTTCCACTAGTTTCATTTTTTATTTCTGTAATGACAAAAGTTGACCGCATGAAGTTTGTAGCCCAGGCCTGGGTAAAAAGGTACTCAAAAGCCCTACCATGTTTGGACCATGCCTGAAGGTGCCAAACATCTACCCACTGTGCAAGCAAAAAAGAAAAGAAAAGAAAAACACCCTACAAAACTGGCATCTTTTCTGCTATCCACCTGAAATTTGGCAGCCAGGACCCAACGTATGAAGGCTGCAATCCCTGACACTTTAATTCTAATTGGTTCAGAAAACAAAATGAAATGTGTTTTCCAATCAATCCGGGGGGGGGGGAGCCCAGATATAACGATCAAAACTAATCCAGGTACTAATGAAAATAAAGGAAATGAGTTATTATGTTTAAAATGAACCACAAAATTTAAAAGGTGTACATACCCCTAGTAATGCATGCACAAATTGTAGTTTTGCAGAGTGTTGGGACTTTGTCACAAGTGGTTCTTCCCATTGGCCTGAAATGGTGTAATATTTAGGGTCTGCAGTATAGTTGCAACAGCCTAATTTCTGACATTGCAAAGGTGCTGGAAGAAACTGTGTGAGAAAAGCTTTAGGCTTGGGATGCCATTTGTGTGTACAGCTGAGAGATCTGGCAGGGAAATATAATTTGGAAAAAGAGTGAATAGAAGGGAGATGGTTGACTGTAGTGCTTCCTTTAATAGAGAAATATTACTTAAATCTAATTTCATGTACAGTTATTTGACTCCTAATGTTTTAGTTTTGAAGCTCTTGTTCGTTTTAATGAATGGCATGTGTCCACCGGAATCAGTATGAACGCATTTAGGCATCTGATATAAAAACTCCAAATTCTTTCTCCCCTAGTAATTAAATAATTGACAATTTGCCATTCTCTTCTTTGCACCCAAAGTCTGCCATCTGAGGCAGGTGTCTCATTGAGTTTCATGGTAGGGGCCAGACAGACTAATCAAAACATTTCATCTTTTAGCTAGATTTATAACTTAATTTGTGTGATTAACCATGGGGAAGCCTTTGTACTACCTAGAGTAGATTTCTTCCAACATCATAGCTGGCTGAAAATACCATAAACATATTTAGGCTAATGTAGTTTTTAGTCTCCCTCCCTCCCTCCTCTTTGCTTACTTTACAAGAATGTGTAACTGACATACGTAAACCAAGGTTAGCCAAAATTTTAAACGAAGGGTTTTTCTGCACTGGGTTTTTGCTGCAGCTCAGCTTCTTAACTCCATAGACGTTTCATCTTCTTTACACATAGTGTTGTTTGCTTAGTTTGCTGGGTTTCTGAGGAAAAACTCGGAAGCGGGGTCAGGAGACCCAGAACACAAAGGATACTGTGTGTAAAGGAGGGGAAAAACTAGTGCAGTTAAGAACCAAAGCTGCAGCAAAAGCCTGGTGTGAAAAAACTCTACGAGTTCCATCCCGGTGCTAACTTACTTAGGAGTAGGTTTCATTGAACTGTGTGGCACTTAGTCACTGTGTGTAGGGTTGGGTGTTTTGAAATACATCACAGAATGCTATAAAGCTGGTTTGCAAAATACTTCATTTTAAAGGTGGGATCAAAGAATTGCTAGTTCTCTTTTTGATGGGGTTTATACTTCCCATGTGCAATCCAAGTATGCTTCTAGACCCAGCACCACTGCTAGAGACCAAGATGAAATCTGATTTTGAGCAGCAGCCATTCCCTGAGAAAGGCGACTTGGCCATTATGCATTTCTTGGTATCCTCCAGGTTGGATTTAACATATTAACATGGTCCATGTGAGGAAGCCTTTGAAAACTGCCCAGTTAGGTTGGTTCAAGAGGCTAAGAGAAACATGCAACACTTGTACTGAAAAATCTACACTGGCTACCAGTTTGTTCCAGGTAAAACTCAAAATTCTGATTTTGCTCCTAGAAGGTCCTAGCAATGTTTAGTCCCAGAGAATGACCCCTTCTATTCGAACTTATTTGGTCATCAGGCTCTGGTTAAGATTCTGTCATTGTCAGATGTTAAGCTAGCACAAGTCTGTCTAGTAGCCTGTCATAGTAGGATTGCCACCTCTGGGTTGGAAATGCCTGGAGCTTTGGGGGGAGGGCTGGAGAGGGCAGGGTTTGCGGAGGGCAGGGACTTCAGTAGGGTATAATGCCATACAGTCCACCCTCCAAAGCTGCTATTTTCTTCAGGGGAACTGATCATCTGCAGATCAATTGTGATAGTGGGAGATCTCCAGATGCCACCTGGAGGTTGGCAACCTTATGTCATAGGCTAGTGTTCTCTGTGTTGGAGCTCTTGTTAGAGAACATTCCTAGTAGTTTAGTGAAACCTCCATTCTCAGTTTTAGTTATAGACACACTCCTTCTGCTTGAATTGGAATGGGTTTGGTGTAAAGAGGTTATTTGATTTTCTTTTCTCACTGTCAATAGCGAATAGCACCTAACTACCTTTTACCGTTCCCTGCCTTGAAAGCTTGCCTGGCAGTTGTAACAGTAGTGGGGAAGCTATGGGGCAGCCATGTACGATTCTTGTCTGCCAGGCCGTTAATTGGCTTCTGGAAATCTGAAACAAGAGCTCTGGCCTCCCTGAGATGTATAGTTACCCCGAGAGCCTGATCATAATGCTTGAGTGCTCTGGAGAATTATGTCCATCGGGACTTCTGGTGCCTGGGATGCTGCCAGTACAGTAGCATTCAAGACAGCAGTATGGAAATAGGGTTCCGTAGAGAGATTTGACCATAGGTATGCTTCTGAGTAAGGACAAGGGAAGTTGCAGTAGCTGGATATCACAGTGCTAGGATGAATTCATTATGAGTTGTGCTTGAATTTGTTGGAGTTTGTGCTCGGCTTATAATAAATTGGGAGAACAACTCTTAAGTTGTCTAGTACATGCCCCCAGTGCGGAACTTTGGTACAATTGCTCATTTATAGGAGGTCATTGAGGATTATATTATTCCACTGAGCATTTGGGAATGAGATTTTTATTCCAGGCTTAAATAAATTATAGAGAAATCTCCTGCTGTCTGAAGTTTATAATGATTGTCCTTTCATTTTTGAAATTTTAATTGATTTGAATGGCACTTTGATTATACTAGGAATAAGGCCCGTTGTGGAAATAAATACAACGAGATCTAGAAAGAGGCTCTGGGAGAGTGCTCTGGCTTTGGGCAAACTGTGTCAATTTGCTGTGGTGACCTCAGCAGGGTATAATGACAGAGTCCACTGTTTTCTCCACAGGAACTGATCTCTGCTACCTGAAGAGCAGTTGTAATTTTGAGTGACCTCTAGCCCTCACCTGGAGATTGGCAACAATTGTTACCCAGGACAAAATTGCTGGTTTGGAGGGTGGAGTCTATGGCATTCTACCTGTCTGAGGCCCCACCCTCTCCAGGATCCACCCCTCAAATCCCCAGGAATTTGCCAGCCTAAAGTTGGCAACCCCATCTCCTTCCCAGCTAACCATTAACCTACCATTATCTTCCCCTTTGACTTCAATTGACTTCTGCCCTCCCTTCTGCAGAGCAGTTGTAATTCTGAGTGCTCTCCAGCCCTCACCTGGAGATTGGCAACAATGGTTCCCTATGTGGGACTGACTGGTTTGGAGGGTGGAGTCTATGGCAGTGTACCTGTCTGAGGTCCCACCCCTCCTCAAACCTCACCCTCTTCAGGCTCCATCCCTCAAATCTCCAGGAATTTCCCATCTGGAGTTGGCAACCCTATCAGGACTGGCCCCAATGTGTTTTCTCCCAAAGGCCAAAGTAGGTGACAGGACCAAGCTTAGATGCCTACCAACAGGCACTGAGGGGAAAGTAGGATTGCCAGCTCTAAGGAGGGAAATACCTGGAGGTTTGGGGGGTGGATTCTGTAGAGGGCAGGGCGACGGAGGCATCGGCCTTCTGTCGCCCGCCTTGCCCCCCCAATCTCGGCCCGGGCGACCGCGGCTCCCGCGAGCGGCCAGCCGACTCCATTTCCACCCCCCCCACTCCAGGAC
>NW_015170890.1:114955-131786 GCF_001447785.1 Gekko japonicus
GGGGGAGTTTGAGGTGTGGAATGGAGTGAAGTCCAATCAGCTTCCATATGCAAATGACCTTGAAATGCTGGCCCAGTCAGAGAATAGTGGGCTGAAGCGGCCCAGCTGTAGAAGCCCCGTCCCTGCACTCAGTCTGCAGATGGTCCTCTCCTGTCAGAGGCCCAGAGCAGACTGAGCCGAACATGCTGGCCGGGGCTGACGTGGGCGGGACTACACAAAGCAGCCAGCCAACCCAGCCAGCGTCTTCTGACTGACAGTTCAAGCCTCCAAACACTGTTGGTGTGCATTGGAACGTTGGGCCCCACTATGGCTTTATATATAAGGGACAGATATCGTTGTTTAGTTGCTCTTTCAAATGTGTGACAGGATATAAACTGAATAATAAATTCCCTTAGTAATAAAAACCATTTGGGGCTGTTTTCCGTGTTGCTTTTACAATGCAGATGAACTTTTGTCCTTTATATATAAGGGACAGATATCGTTGTTTAGTTGCTCTTTCAAATGTGTGACAGGATATAAACTGAATAATAAATTCCCTTAGTAATAAAAACCATTTGGGGCTGTTTTCCGTGTTGCTTTTACAATGCAGATGAACTTTTGTCAAGTTGTATAAAAATGTAGTCTGACTCCTGGATGTAGCATGCCTTTGTTTTGAACAGGAAATAGGACAAGATTCTAGAGACAGTTTGGTTATGGTTGCCTTCCAAAGCACACTTGTTAATCTTTTCAGTGTTACCCCATTACTTTTCATAAGGAACGTCTGAAAGCATAACCATATTTTTAAAAAAGGATATGGCAGGTCACAGGGAAACAGTGTGTCTTTGCCACCTCCTTTCTCCTCTGAACGTTTTATTTTCCTCTTTACATATTTATTTACATCTTTACATATTTCTGAGTGCCCAACTTGAGATTAGCTCAACAACAGGAAAAACTGGTGAGAGATATAATAATTTTGTTTATCCTCACAGATTTGGTTAGTCTGCATTCTCCCATGAATTATTCCATAATGAACTGAATAGTACTACTTCAGAACAAGCCAATTGGGGATTGTGGCCTTCGTAATCTAAACTTCACAGCTTCTTTGCAGAACATTTTTGAGAACACTGCTGTGTATAACAAGTTCATTTCCTTGGAACATGCTGTGAGAAGACAAAAGTAGAAGAAAATGGTGGAGAAAATAAAATGGTTAATTAAAACGTAAAAACAAAATGCTAATTGAATTCTACTGTGTTATTTGCGTGGTGGAGTTTGTAGGGTAAGCAGTCACAGTGATTGTTCCACTGGCATTACTAGGTGCATAATATATGAATATTCTAACTAAAATGAGCAAACAAAATCATAATTTACTGGCATTTAATGTTATATAGAACTTTGGGGAATTGGAGTTCTACATCTGAGCTATTGATGAATCATCCACAATACAATGCTATCTATCACAAGTGCCTCTAGTTTTCAAGTATTATTTAACCTCTGGGTCTCAACTGTTTCAGACTATTCATTTACTACTACTACTACCTACTAAATTTTTGGTACTTACATGGCACTCATTTAATGTGTATTGCACTTTATTGCCTTTGTATGTGTATGTGTTTGCACTCAATTCTGTGAGACAGATTACTACATTCCAGTGTTGCAGAAGAGGAATGGAAACCACACTAACTCAGCTTAGAAGGAACACTGGTTTGCTGTTTAGTTGCAGCCAACTTATGGTGACCCCATAGGGTTTTCAAGGCAAGAGATATTCAAAGGTGGTTTGCCATTGCCTGCCCCTGCATCACAACCCCGGTATTCCGTGGTGGTTTGCCACCCAAATATGGACCAGGGCTGACCCTGCTTAACTTCTGAGATCTGACGAGATCAGGCTAGCCTGGGCTATCCAGGTCAGGGCCTATAGCTTTTTAGCTATTCTAAAATATGGATTCTTTAGTAGTAACACAAAAGCAGTCAAAATACTAGTTTATTCATACAAAAAGATATCGTTATAGGCCTAGTTCTAGTCAATCAGTTTTCAAGTCAGTGAGAACGGGGAACAGATTCCCCTATTCAGATAACCAATTGAACCGTTCTGAAGAATTGTGAGTTGTTTTCAGTCTGAGCACATATCAATTCTGACTCCAAGTTTACATAGAATCATCACAGAATCACAGAGTTGGAAGGGGCCATACAGGCCATCTAGTCCAACCCCCTGCTCAATGCAGGATCAGCCTACAGTATTCCTGGCAAGTGTTTGTCCAGCCGCTGCTTAAAGACTACCAGTGAGGAGGAGCTCACCACCTCCCTAGGCATCTGATTCCACTGTTGCACAACTCTTACTGTAAAAATGTTTTTCCTAATGTCCAGCCAGTACCTTTCCACCTTTAATTTAAACCCATTATTGCGAGTCCTATCCTCTGCTGTCAAAAGAAACAACTCCCTGCCCTTCAACCTCCTCTTCTCCAGACTAAACATTCCCAAGTCCCTCAGCCTTTCCTCATAGGGCTTGGTTTCCAGGCCCCCGATCATCCTCGTCACTCTTTTCTGCATGCACTCCATTCTCTCCACATCCTTTTTGAAGTAAGGCCTCCAGATCTGCACCCAATAATCCAGGTGCGGCCTGACCAATGCAGTGTACAGCAGGACTATGACATCTTGTGATCTGGATGTTATACATCATGGACGGTGGCTCTCAACTTCAGTTTCAATAGTTTCATGAAGAGAATGTACTTTCACAGAGCTAGGTAGACCCCAACATTGTTCAGAGTTTGGTCACACAGTCAGAAATTTCAAGATGCTTCTGGGATTCATATTAGTGTTGCCAGACCTCTTGCTATGGTGGGAGGCCTCCTGCTAACAGCTCTCATTGCCTACTGCCACTCTGAGTCATGATGGGAGAAAAAAAATCTTTTTAAAGAAGTTGGTGTCTTCTGCATCTTGGTGTCTGGTAGCTCAAGGAATTGCTGGAAAGTCTATGATTTTACCATAGAGTTTTAAGCAATTCCTAGAGCTACCTGGGAGCTGCAGTGGCTCAGTGGTTAAGACACTGCACTGCAGGCTGGAAGGCCGGTAATTCAGCAATTCCATGTGCCTTGGCATCTAGTCATGCCGGCCAGACAACACTGGCTCTTCGGCTTGCAAACGGAGATGAGCACTGCAATCATAGAGTCGGATTCGACTGGCTTTCGAGCAAGGGAAAACTTTTACCTTTACAGAGCTACCTGATCTCTATTCTGGGTTTTCATGCACATCTCTAAAATCTCAGGGATACTGTGTCTTCTTAGTGGGCATAGTTCACTTTCAGCTAAATCAGTTCATCTTGAAACGGAGCCACATGGATAGGACAGGTGTTTGTCAGCATTTCTTCATAATTCCTCAGTTTCATTTACCCATGCCTCTAGCTTCAGTAGAAGATGTCTTACTTTGAGTTTTCCTATCACACCCAACAGACTTATTGTCCTATAATTAGCTGGGTCAGTATGCTCCTCCTTCCTATAATTTGGCATAACAATAGAAGAGGTCCATCCCTGAGGAAACCTGCAGATCTACATATATAAGTAAATAGGGTGACTGACAGATGCAAGTCAAGGAGAATAAAATTTTCACCTGGTTCTGTATTATTCCTGATTGCAGAAATGAGAAATTTTATTTCACTAACATATACAGTGGCTGCTCTGGTGAATCCTCTTGCTGTTATAGAAGTCAGCATCATAGTCATTTTCCCTAACCCGAAAACTAACATTACCAATGCAAGCATTGAAGTCCCCTAACAATATTATTTGTGCCTTGGGATATTTGACCTCAAGTTCATAAATGTAATTTTCCAAATCATGCCAATAATGCTTGTAATAAAAGGGCAAATAGTAAGGAAGAATATATACATTTACAGCCCAAATTACCTGATCATTAAAAGGGAAATGATAGGCCATTGTGTAATGTATTCTGTGCTGCCTAGAATGCATTAAGATGGTTGTGAATCATCTCATAAGGAAGCAATGTTAAGCTTCGTCTTGAACAGGGATTGAAGTTCAAGACTACTGCGTCCAATCAGGTTCAAATGTGTATAAGCGGGAAAGACTCTGATTGGTCCTTATTGTCTCAACCTGATAGGTTGTTTAACTGTATAGTAGGCGTGGCTATATTAGCCGGGAATGTTTAAATACCGAGCAGCTGCAATGGGAAGCTGTTCGGGCTATCAGAGAAGTTGTACCGTGTCAGAGAAGTTGATCGTCGAGCTGAAATAAACCTGAGTTTTGCTGAATCACTCTCTGGCTATTTTGTTAAGCACGGACTTAACACATTGTTATGGATCTTAAAGGTGAAATCAGTGCTACAGCACACTTCAATGAAGTTGAAATCAAACATACCAGCCCACCACTAAGGCATCCTTTAGTAGGGTTTTTTTTGGGGGGGGAGGGTAGCATTGAGCATGTAAATGAGGAATCCATTTAATATCAAGTCTGGTGTTAACCAGGACTCCTTGATGTGTTATATTTTGTACATCTCCTAACTTTGGCGTATGGGGAGATGAAGGCTATGTCATGTTGTGGTTTGTAGAACAAAGTTTGAGTCCAGTGGTACCCTTTAAGACCAACAAAGTTTTATCCAAGGTGTGAGCTGTCATCTGCACTCCCTCAGACTACTTGAAATGGAAGTTATCAGTCCATACATATAGGTAAAGGGTGAAGAGCAAATTAGTATTTAACATAATGAAAATGTGTGGGATGCTAAGATGCCTATGGGATGCCTGTGGTTGAGGACAGCAATGGTTCATCATCATGCCTGGCCGCCTCCATCTCTCTTCTCCCCTATGAGGTAGGATGTAAAGTGGCTTTAAGCGTCATCTGGAATAGTTTGGAATTGTATTGGTTTTATTATTTTAGCTGTTTTAGTCTGATTCTAAATGTGTTAGTGAAATGTTCACCACCCTGAGCCCTCTAGCGGGCAGTGCGGTCTAAAAATCAAATAAAGTAATTAGCTGACCAATGCTCCCTCTAAGCTGTGGAGTCCTGTGAGCAAAAATTCTACTTTGTGAGCTACTGGCATTACAGTTGTGAGTGAGCAATTTGGCTGTTGCATCAATTAGTTTGCTCTGGAGCCATCCTTCCTGAGCGAAGGCAAAAAGGTGTGAGACGGAGGCTAAAAAACTGTGAGGTAACTCACACTAACTCAGTTTAGGAGGAACACTGGCTGAGACCCTGTTGGTATGCTCCATCAGTCTCCTCTCAAGTGTGGAGGTACCTAACAGCATCCTATTCTTTGGGTGCTATGTTATGTCTCCTCTTTCACCAGACCAGAGAAATACATTTCAATCTACCATTCTAAATGATATTACATTCTAATATTTTTTGCATTACATTACAATAACTATTTCAATCTACTATTCCAAAAAAGAAATACCCTAAAATAAAGACGATGCATAGCTGTTCCTGGTGAGAATACAGATGTAAGGACTGAATAAGTTTAGCATATGTAGTGAGAGAAGAAACTAATATCCCTGTTAAGTCCTGGGGGGGTGTTCTGAGTGTTGTAATAAGTTGTAATTCAGCAGTTTCCCTTTCCAGTCTGTTCTTGAAGCTCCTTTGCAATAAAATAGCTACTTTGAGGACACCCATTGAATGTTCTGGAAAGCTGAAGTGTTCCCCTACAGGTTTCTCAGTCTTGTGATTTATTATTATTATTATTATTATTATTATTATTATTATTATTATTATTATTATTATTATTTAGATTAATTAATCACCATATCCCAGTTTATGCCAGGCTCTGGGCAATGTACAGGACACAAAGTCATAATGTATTTATTTTTATTTATTATCAAATTTATACCCCGACCTCGTAGCCAAGGCTTTAAAATTCAAATATAAGTACAACTTTCAATATAAATAAAAAGATCCAAGATTTGTGTTCATTTATGCTTTGGTGTAGGGTTTTGACCTGTTTGTCCTGTGTAGAGAACTAAAAGGCATTGTTGTCTTTTAATGGCAAATGCAATGTTAGAAAATGAGCATGTGAATAAGCCTGAGATGGTGTAATTGATGTTGTTAGGTCCTGTGATTGTGTTGTCTGGGTGTGTATGGCAGCAAAGTTGGCATCAGGGTTTATTGTAAGCAGTGTTCCCTCTAAGCTGAGTTAGTGTGAGCTAGCTCACCATTTTTAGCCTCCAGCTCACAGATTTTTGTCTTAGCTCAGGAAGGATGGCTCCAGAGCAAAATAATTTATGCAGTAGCCAAATTGCTGGCTCACAACTTTAATGCCCGTAGCTTACAAAGTAGAATTTTTGCTCACAAGACTCCACAGCTTAGAGAGAGCATTGATTGCAAGCTCTAGTACCAATGTCCGTGTTCAAATTAGATGTTGCCTTATTGTGGGTTAGGAGTTCTTTGAGACTGGGGGGGATGTCTTTTTGCAAGAAAAAGTTTGCCCCCCAGTGCTCGTGAAAGAAGACTCTCAATATTTGCATACAGAAGCTTACACTTTGAATAAAACTTTGTTGGTCTCAAAAGTGCTACTTAACTCAAACTTTGTTCTGTCATTATCCAGTAAAAGTTACTTGCATATGGGAATAAATTTATTACTTTCTGAATGGCAAGATGATGATGAGGCATCCCAATGTAGTTATGGTAGAACATAATTCCTCAGTTTCTTAATAAATATTACTTGAACTGCTCCCCCACCAATATTGCTGAAAATCTCAAGTGGGGTTGCCTTTGGCCTGTGGGCCACATATTCTAAACAATAGTTGTAAATGATTGTATTGTGTACTAGGACCGGGGGCTGCGGTGGCTCAAGTGGTTAAGACTGGCTTTCGAGCAAGGGAAACTTTTACCTTTACCTTACTAAGACCATCTTGACTTCTGAGTTTCTTAGGAGTAAGATGGGCATGCACATATTTTAAATCAAATAAATTAAATAACTAAAAAACTCAACAACTTTAAAGGAGGTGAACTGCTGGATTCAGTTGCTCTTCAAACTCAGTTTCTCTTCTAGCTAATTAAAATGTGTACTTTCCATTAATTATTTCTTACAAAGAGAATAAATGACATTTTTTAATCAAAGTGTTCGGTCTCTATACTTGCTAAATTTGCTTAAACCCTGAATTTCATTAATCAGCCTTGGTTCCTAGATAATGTGCCTTCAATCTCTCAGAAATGCTGGAAAGACCACGGACTAACACGGTATTGTGATATTGCTTCAAGACAAGGCCTATTGCAAAAATCAGACTTGGAATTAATCCTAGGTCAACCTATACCCTGGTTTGTATATTTACAGCTACAACACACATGCAACCAACATAAAATACTTACCTTTCTCAAGACTCCACACACAGCCCTGGTTTGTATATTTACAGCTACAACATAAAATACTTACCATTCTCAAGACTCCACACACCGATCTAGAACTTATTATAAAACTATTTGAATCTAGAAAACGAGGCCTAGTCTCTGCCATTTATCAATTGTTACTTAGCGAATCACCATCTGTACTCATGCCTTACCAACTATGTTGGCAAAAGGATTGTGATCTCTTACTCGACAACGACATCTGGTCCACACTTTGGAACTCCCTGAGTTTTAAATCTCCCATTATATCATTGGAACTCCAAACTCTCAAAATAATGACCTGGTGGTATCTCACGCCACAACAGATTTCTCATATGTGCCCTACCAAATCACCCCTTTGTTGGAAAGGTTGCCAGCAATGAAGGAACATATGCCCACTGCTGGTGGAAATGTGTTAAGATACAAACATTCTGGGAACTAGTCTTACACCACATCCACACCATAACAGGCACCACAATATTCCCGAAGCTCTATTCTTAGATCACTGTCCGGAAGACTTGTAAAAGAACCAGTCCAAACCAACCATTGATATCATGCTTTTTGCAGCAAAAACTGCAATTGCATCGTGTTGGCAGGAAGCTAATCCCCCTAACCTAAATTTATGGTTCAAAAAATTATGGGAGCAATATCTAATGGATAATATTACTGACAAAATAAATAGATCTCAAATGAAACTGGTCAAATCCAACTTTGATGGTAAATGGTACCCAATATTAGAATTTTTGTCACAGAATGAATTTATAACCTCAGAATGGTCACAGTTGCAGTGATGGCTTTGAAACCCAAACTATTCTTACTGAACAATCATGGCTATTCTCATAGCTAAAACTTATGCCACACCCACATGCCCTATTACTATGGACTCCTATCGTTTAAAGTTTGAAGTATTTTGCTAACACTTATGTAGCATGGTTGCATAGATTGTAGTATTATTTTGAACATATTTGCACTATTGTTAAAAAGTTAAAATGTCAAAACCTTGCTCCAAATATGATTCTGAATACTTCTGTATATATGCATAATTATATTGTTCTGTAATTTTGCTTCTGTTTATCTTGAAATAAAAATAACAAATAAAAAAACAAAACAAAACCCTGAATTGAAATACTTGACATGGGTGCAAGACCTGCTTAACTCATTAAGTTGGATCAAAGAGGATCCTTCCATCCACATGTACAATGCATTTTCTGTTACAAGAAGGGCTGATTTGTTTATGTACACTTATGTATTATATTTGGTTTATAGATAAATAAAAATATTTTAGGAAACTTTTTTTGCTTTATTGTAATGGTCTGTTAAAATAAAAATCTCTGAGTTGGAGAGGGTAGATGAGAGACAACTGAAGAAAGTAAATTGGAGAAAGACTGTCTCGGTCTCCACACCAACTAGGGATGCTACCGAGTTTCAGAGGCATACTATTCTGATGAAAAGTCATTGTTTCATTTCCATGTGTTTTGTGTAACTCAATCACATGTCTTTAGTGAGCCAGTTTGGTGTAGTGGTTAAGTGCGCGGACTTTAATCTGGGAGAACCGGGTTTGATTCCCCCACTCCTCCACTTGCACCTGGCTGGATGACCTTGGGCAAGCCATAGTTCTGGCACAGCTGTTCTTGAAAAAGAGCAGTCTCTGTCAGAGTTCTCTCAGCTCCACCTACCTCACAGGGTGTCTGTTGTGGGGAGGGGAAGGGAAAGGGGTTTGTAAGCCACTCTGAGACACCTTTGGGTAGTGAAGGGCAGGATATAAATCCAATCTCTTCTTTATTTTTGTGCCATTTTCTGTTTCCTGATGCCTGAGTTTTCCCATTAAATGTAAGCAATTTTAATATTATTTATATATCACTTACAAATAGATATCATATAAGTGACACAAAAATGGCCTTAAAGTGCACGGAAAAACAAGTGAAATCAGCAACAATTAAACAGGTTAAAAATGCATAGAATATGAGCAAAAAGAAATGGAATTGGCCATAGACACGACCAAGACTTACCTCTGCTGTCGTTTGAGGACCAGGAGGTGGGTGAGGCTGGAAGGAGGTGTGACTGGGCCACATGGTGCCCTCCGGTAAAGGGGCTGGATGGTTTGCCTGCAGTGTGCCACATCAGTCAGTGCATCGTGTTGTGGGCACGGGCTATGCAGCCTGATGGGCTATTTAAGCAAGCCCACACAAGCCTCCGACCTCTGTTTTCAGAGGGGTGGTTTCATTGTCATAATCTCCTTGGAATTTTGTTTTATAGCTTGCACAGATGTTCTGTTGGCTCTACTGCTTCATGTGTCTGTTGACTTCTGCTGTGATTATGATGCTGAGGAGGCATCCCCTATATTCTGTAATCACCACTTCCTTTTTGCATCTCCTTTCAAGGAACTTCGTACAAACTGATTGATTTATTATAATGCACATTTCTAAACACAATGTCTAAACTGTTGCATGGGTGAATTTATTATTTGCATATTATGGTACAGTGAGAATAGAGATTTCCCTCTGAATAGCAGAAAGGTCCTTGTCAAAGCATTCAGGATGGAAGAAGGGATATGGGGGTGGGGAAGAGCAGGGGCTGCCAGCTGGCTTCCACCCCCGAGGTGGCCAGGGGACCACGTCGAGGCATCTGCATGTGTCCCACTATCTTGCCATTCAATGGTTTATCCTCCAGAAGGTGGGCTGGGAAGGGGTTGTTCATCCGGTGGCAGGTGGGTCACCTGATGCTTGGATCCATCCCTCTGCTGTGCCATCACTCCTTGATCTGTCTTCAATAAAATAAGCTGTGGCCATGTTTTTACCAAAAATGGTTGTGTGCAGGGCCGGCCACAGTTTATTTTGCACCGTAGGCGAGGATCCCTTCTGGCGCCCCCCCATGTGCCCACCAATTTTCAAAAATAAATGCATTTTAGGAAGAATGAAAAACACAAATAATCAAGAAACTCCCAGAGTACGGGGCCGGGTGCAGCTTGGTGCCCCAGGGGCCGGCCTGCTCTAGGCGATCGCCTAGTTCGCCTAGTGAGTGAGCCGGCCCTGGTTGTGTGTGTCTTTATCTCCTTCCAATGCCTCACTTTCTATCCCTCCTTGAACCCTGTGATCTTACCTCCTTAGCACCAACTGTAGGTCAAGACAAAGAAAATGTTCTTGGTCTCTCCGGAATTCTCAAATGTGTCTGTCCTCTTCAACTTTGCTTTGTCTACCTTTTAAAATATTAATCTCTATCCAGGATATGTACATTGAGTTTAGTTTCTTAGAATACGATTTATAAGTTTGCAACAACTGTTTTTGGTTGTGAAGATGCACATGCACATTTTCTTTTTCTCTCTTTTTGGTTCACACAGAAGGCTTATAGATAATAAAAAATGTAGAACAGTAAAGGCAGCAGCAGATTTGTGGCTGGCGTTCTGTATTAATGCATATTGACCTAGTAAATGGAGATGTCTGCTGCCGAGCTGTTAAGCTATCAGCATTCTAGTGCTAATATTATTATAGCTTTCAAGCAAGTTGGTGTTAGCTGTATGGATTGCAGCAAGGATTACGAGGAAGGCAGGAGTGGAGGCGTGACCTTTCTCCAAGAGAGACCTTTACTTAAATTCCAAAAATATTCACACGATGAGTATTAATGGAATTAGGTGTCCAGAATGTACTTCAGTGCAATGGAACTTGGTGGCATAATTCTATTAGAACCGTTGGAAATCAGTGTTCTGGCCACTGAAGGGGAAACTCTGTGCTGATCAGAGGTGAATGAAAATGTAATAGTAGAAAATGTTTTAAACAAAGGTCACAGTTAATATCCACTCATGGGTTAATCTGATAAACATAAACCATGATACCCTTAGAATCTGGCTTTATGGAAGTCAATATTGAAGCATAGTATGATATCTTGGAGTAGAAGAAAGGAAAGGAATCACCAACATGGTAGCTGAGATCATTAGGAGGAAATAACTTGCCAAGAATTTGATGACGCGAGGGGCTCTTTTCAAATATTAATAGCTTGTTTTCTTTCTTTAAGGTTACGGTTTTGTAGATTTTGACAGTCCAGCAGCAGCACAGAAAGCGGTAGCATCTCTTAAAGCTAATGGAGTGCAGGCCCAGATGGCAAAGGTAAGATAAAGGAGTTATCATTGTTTCTGCATTCTTGACCCTTTCTTGTTATACTTATGCCTGTCTGTTGTAAGAATTCTGAGGGGTGGTTTCATTGTCATGATATCCCTGGAGTTTTTGTTTTATAGCTTGCACAGATGTGCTGTTGGCTCTGCTGCTTCATGTTTCTGTTGGCTTTTGCTGTGATTATGACCACCGTGTCCTCAGTTGATGCTGAGAGGAGGCATTCTCTATATTCTGTAATTACCACTTCCTTTTTGCATCTCCTTTCAAGGAACTTTGTACAAACTGATTGATTTATTATTATACGCAATTTCTAAACACAATTTCTAAACGGGTGGATTTAAGTTTTGCATATTATGGTACGGTGAGAAAGGAGATTTCCTTCTGAACAGCAAACAGGTACTTGTCGAAGCATTCAGTATGACAGAAGGGATATGGGGGTGGGCAGGGGTCATTTCATAGAAAAAGAGGTGCAGGAGCTCATTAGCATAATGTATTAGCATAACTTATTTGCATGTGCCACACGCCCTGACATCACCGGAAGTGTGTCAGAAGGCACCGCTCAGGCTCCACTGGACTGTTTTGGATTGCTAGCTATTGGTGGGGGGGGGACGTGCAAATCTGTCCTTGCAGAGGAGGGAGAGCTTGTACCTCAAGGTGGGCTGAGGGGGGCTCTGCAACTTACCTGGCTGCTTCTTGCTCCTCGTGGCCCAACTAAGGGCTGCTGGGAGCAGGGGGCAGGGCTTGTTGCTTGTGCCCGCCCCCTGGGCTCCTTACTGCCGGAGCACTGCTCCTGTGCGCTCCCGCAGGAAATGACCCCTAGGGGTAGGGAAAAGGAGAAGAGAGAGCTGCCTGTTTTGTAGAGACCAGCTTGTTGGGATATTAGGGTACATAGGCCCAAGGTGTTGGGTCTTGTTGTAGATTTGTACCATTCTGCTGCCTGGTGGATTATCTGAGAGGATTCTTGAGTATGGGTGGATAGTTTCTGTAGGCAGTGATGTTGGCTGACATAGGATGGGTTAGCTGCAAAGCATATATTGGGTGATATACTTGGTTGCCCTTGACCACCAGCTTTTGATCGTGGCATGGGACATGTGATGGATGACAGAATCCCTATAAGTGTTACATATCGCTAGAGTTGAATATGTGTTATAGGTTTATTTACCTTGGACTTGCTTGCTGTGTTGAAATGAAATTAATACGAAGAGGACTCTGGTCTTAGTTTTTTCCACCCATACAGATCCCAAGCATATATGCAAAGAGTCCATGTTCATTAAATTTGTTTAAATAATCCATTTCTTGGGGGATCTCAGCATGTGGCTGTATCTGGCTGTAAATGTGACTGTGTAACAGGAAAGCCCTTTCTCCCACTTTCCCTTAAATTAATGAAATGTACTACCATTGGTGATATTGTGTGTCATTTGTGTCATTGTATGCTCAGTTCATTTCCTACCTCTGTCCAGTAATATGCTATATGCAACACTCAAATAAGGTTTTGATCAAATGCTTCTCTTTCCTGCCTTGTATTGCCTTTTTTGTTTGTATCATATATGTATCCATGTACGCAGTTGAAGAATCAGCAAATGAGGCTGCCTTATACTGAATCAGACCCTTGGTCCATCACAGTCAGTATTGTCTACTCAGACTGGCAGCAGACTCCAGGGTCTCAGGGAGAGGTCTTTCACATCACCTACTACCTTGTCCTTTCAACTGGAGAGGCCAGGGATTGAACCTGGAACTTTCTGCATGCCAACCAGTTGCTCTACCACTGAGCCACAGCCCCTATCCAGTGATGGTGATCATGAAAAATTCTTGCTGAACCTGTGGAAGTTAGGCAAGTCAGATGGGTAGAATTTGGTGCAATACCCATTTTTGGATGGACAATCAATCACCACCGATATGTTATTTTAATCAGAAAATTTCCTACTACAAAAACAAGCTGTCATCTTGTCAGTGGAAGATCTCAGATCACATACTAAAAAATCTTAGGTAGGATAAATCCGTACTCCCAGTAGGATGGTTTATCCACTGTCCCTACACTGGCTACAGCCCTGAGTCGACAATTTATTTGAGGAGATAAGCCAATTTGCAACTTTGAGCTGAGCAGTGCAAGTATCTTGAGATCTCAGAGTATCCAGTTATTTTTGTAGCAACATCTGTGTACCTTGTGTCTAATATAGCATTATTTAACGAGGTGGATACACATAGGGAATAATGGCATCCACTGAAAACAAAATACTTCCTGGAAAGCATCAAAGCTATCAAATTACCACCACAGGATTCCCATATCCTTTCCCGGATTCTTCTGTAGGCCACCAAAAGAGTTACAGATCAGTTGCAGGTTAAATGCTTCTGGATTGGGTGTCACTCAGGGTTAAGAGTTGTTAAATAGATTGTCCTTATCTGGAAACTGTTTCTAACAGGGTACTTTTCTGTTTCTTATACATCTTTTCACTATAAATGTTTGAAACTTCTTCTGAGGTTGCTTATGGAAATGAGCCACAAGGGTGAATTAGATGAGTGATTATGCCAACCAAGATAAGAATTTCAATGCAGAGAGTATGAAATATTGATACAATTTAGAATTCCTGTAGTTTCTTCACCTGAGAATCTCACATTACATATTTCCAATATTAATTAAGTCTCCAAAGGTCACTGTGAAGTAGGCTTCAGCAAGTGTTATCTGCATTTCAAAAAAAAGGGTTGAAGTTAAGAATGAGAGAGGATTAAAGTTGGAGTTGTACCTGAATAAAGGTGAAGAGATACTGAACAGCAGGGTTTCTGACTGAAGGCAATAGGAGAAGTAGTCCTCTTCAGCAGTCCTGTGTCTCATTCTTAATGGCTCTTTGCTCCTCTCATCTGCATTCCTC
Organism: Gekko japonicus; assembly: GCF_001447785.1. NCBI lineage: Eukaryota > Metazoa > Chordata > Lepidosauria > Squamata > Gekkonidae > Gekko > Gekko japonicus. The sequence continues at coordinate 129,224 of NW_015170890.1, forward strand.
TCGGTCGCCAAGCCATCACTATGACATTTTCAGCATTTAGAAACAGGGTTGCAATCTCTGAATTGGGAAATTCCTGGAGATTTGAGGGTGAAGCCTGAGGAAGGCAGAGTTTGGGGAGGGGAGGGAGCTTAACAGAGGTGTGATGCCGTTGAGTCCACCCTCTGATTCTGCCACATTCTCCACAGGGACTGATCCCTGCAGTCAGGAGATTAGCTATAACTCCAAGAGAACTCCAGCCACCACCTTGGGTTTCCAGAACCCTGCTGGGACAGGGGATCCCCTCTCCCGTCCATGCCCTCCCAATCAACTGGCAGGTAGGGGGTTACTGGCAGTGGAGGAGGCCTAGCCATGCATTTCAGCCACATTGTGGCAGCAAAAATAGCCTTAGGCTGGTGTTGCTGGCTTTGTAGTATGTCACGTTTAGTGCACACAGAAGTGATGTGATTGCATTACCAGCCATGTGATGATGCTGTGGTATTTGGGCAAAAACTCTATGGTAAAAACTGTTTTTACCACAGAGTTTTTGCCCAAATACCAAAGCGTCAGTTCTGATGCATGCTGGAAGTGTTGTCACCTACAACATGGCTGAAATGTTGGAGAAGGCCTCCCCTGCTACCGGTAAGTCCCCCCACCCCCGCCAGTTTCTAAGGGGTACATGGTGAACCGGGCATGACCTGTAGGTTGGCATTGGCAAACCTGTTTGGAAAACGTTAGCAGGGACTGGGGTACTTCTTGGCTATTTTCCCTTAATAACATTTGCTTCAGTAGACAGGGCAGTTTTGATTGAGACCTCAGTATTTGTGGCTACTCTCCAGAAGAGCAACAAAGGGAAATTGCTGGGGTAGCCAGAAGTTTGTTAGATGAATCAATAACTGTTTGCCATGTGCTGTAAGTAGAGAGCACTCTTTTCCCCAAGAGCCCTAAACCTGCCTCAAACCAGTTTCCATACAACATACAGCAAAAAACCTGTAAATATGTGTTTAACAAATAAGAACAAATTGAACTGTTCTACAAAAAAACACCACCCCACAAAAAACAACAACACCCCCCTAAGGAACAAACATAAGAAAAGGAATCATAACTATATGATTGTAATACTTTGTATATGTAGTCCTTTTGTTACAATCTTTTAAATGTGCAATATTTCAAACTCAGCATTCTTTAAGGATGCTGCTGTGGTGTTACAATGTATAAAAACCAATGCCTATTTCAGCTAAATAAATCCCTGCATACTGGATCTCACCTTGTTTGAAGAAGTGTTGTGAATACCACTGCTATCGGTCGTGTCACCTTTACCCTTTTTTATATCATATCACAGCAGGACGATCAAACTGAAGCCTTGAATGCTGCTGAACCTTCTAAATGGCTGTGTTAATCATATGAATGATAAGATTTTTTTTTTTTCTTTCAAGCAAAGTGTTCAGTAGTCTCAGTAAAGGTGTATCTCTTTCGGTCTGCACCCAATTGCATATATCATGTACACCTCAAGGATAAAATAAGACCTCTGTGAAAACTTAGGAGTTCTGTGAAAACTTAGGAACCAGTATGGAAATTGTTCAGAATATTTCTATAACGAGGTCAACAAGAGCATTCCAGAGCATTTGATGAAAAACTCAACATCTGTTAGGAGGGCTGCTTCTTCTCCCATGGCCAGACATCTTCTCCAGTGGTTCTTCGTGGGACATTCCTCACGTCTGGGATATAAGCTCCTCCTCCCTCCTTGCGGTCGGCTCCAGCTTTGATCCAGGCGGGGAGGGGCTTATCTCCTTGGAGGCTGCCCAGTTTTTTGCCGGCCCTGCCTTTAGCAGGACGTGCTCCAGCTGCGCTGCATAGCACAGCCAACAAAAAGTGAAGAACAGAAGAAAGGAAAGAAGAAGATTGAGGCCGCAGCGCCTTTTAGGCGGCCTTAGAGAGGGTTACAGTGGGGCAGGTAGCCTCGACGGTCCCTCCACGACAATCTCACGCCGGCCTTACCCGCTCTTGGGGCGGACGGCCTGCTCCCCAGACCTAGGGAGCGCGGAGAAACAGAGACGCTGGGTACGGTGGGGCCGTTTGAAACCGCCCCCCCCTGTTTTTCCCAGTCGACGGGGAGCGTCTCAGACGGGGCACGGAGCGGGAAGAAGCCGCCTCCTGACACCCCGCCTGAATCGCGGTAAGTCTCCGGCTGTGTGTGTGTGGGGGGGGTGAGCTTGCTACAATCCCCAGAGCGACCCAGCCGAGAACCAAGTGGTGCCGCGTTTCCCCGAACGGCCCTGAGGGGAGGGGGGGGGAGAGCCCTTCCAGGCCGGTCCATCAGCCGGGCCCCTCAGAGGTTTGTTGTGGTTGTTTTGCTGGGGGGGGGAGTTTTTCTCCCGGCGTCCGAAGAAGGGGGATGTTTTAGGCGCGAAAAGACATCCGTTTGTTTTACCTCCTGGGACTGCCATAGCCGGTACATCCACAGTCAAGGTAGGAGGCCGGCTGAGGAGAGATGAGGCGAGGCTAAGCTCGCCATCTGCTGGCTAAATCTTATAATAGCAGGCTATGCCTAGAAACTTGGTGGGAAATACAGACCAGTTTTTTTTTT
>NW_015170890.1:131861-165936 GCF_001447785.1 Gekko japonicus
CGTGAATCTTCCTTTCTCGGTGGTTCTGAAGTGGGACATTCCTGCCCACCCTGGTTCTATGGGTGCGCCTCCCCTTTGTTTACAGAGTTATGAGGAAGCAGGGGGTAAGTCTGATGAGAATTTGGTTCTAGGGGTAGGTTAGTTCCCTACTCTATGATAAGTTTAGCTATGTTCTGTTAGTCTCTCTATGTTTTTGGGGAGAAGTTTCTTTCCTTCTAGTACCTTTCCGGCGGGATTATCTGCAGGGGCTTGAGGACAACTGGGCAGCCTCCAAGGAGATAAGCCCCTCCCCGCCTGGATCAAAGCTGGAGCCGACCCTGAGGAGGGAGGAGGAGCTTATATCCCAGACGTGAGGAATGTCCCACTTCAGAACCACCGAGAAAGGAAGATTCACGGTAAGTGAAAGAAACCTTCCGTTTCCCACTATTTAATGCATGTGCACAATACAGAGGAGTAACTGGCTCTGTTCATCCCATAGTGCTCATGCACTATCCTGAGATGAAATGAATCGATAAAAAAGCTCCTGATTAAATTGCAGTGAATCTTCATGGGCCAAACAAAAGAAAGGCATTCCCGACAAAGACTTAAAACCCACCAGTCCACTTTGCCAAAGGAATCCTCCTTCTGCTGTTTTTCTTTCTTTCTCTTCTGTGCTGGTGTTTTGCTTCAAACTCTTCTATTCTTCTCCAAAGCAGACCTCCCAGGAGTTAAGCAGCTGTTTACAATGAAACTTTAGAACTTTTTTAGAACTATGGCTAAATAGGGAAGGTTTCCAACTGTCATGTGAAGACATCAAGGTCAGAGGACATGAGTGGGTAGAAAGCCTGAAAAGAATCACTTGTGGGATATTCCAGTGTTGGTAGGAGCCAGTAGACAAACAAATACCTGACTTAAGTCATCATCTGTAAGGCTACAAGCCAACACCTATCTATCCAAACAGGAAACTATTATGTAACTAACTGCATTCTCCCCCCCCCCATTGCATTCTTACCTAAAACATTTGGTCTTAGACCAATAATTTAATTGCATATAGAAGCTTCTTACAATATCGCCTCAATAAACATCAATCTTTTTTTTTTCCTTGGCAGGTAGTAGTCAGAAAACCTAATTTCAGCTACTGTTGCTCACTTTATGTTAAAAATACCTTTAACATAAGACTCAGTGGTAATCTGCTTGTACTGACTTGTTCATGCTAGTCTTTTTTGGATAAACAGGTTATAAGACTGTTTATTTTTGTCCCAGCGTTGTTGCAATTAAAGTCCTGAAAGTGCTACCTTTCTTCTGATTGTGAACAAAAGAAAACTTTAAATAACATTATATTATTTTGACGTTCGCTGCCTTCTAATTCAATGTACAGTTTTTAAAACCATGTTTTCATTCTGTATATATCCTTAGACTGTTCCCAACATTAAATAGAGTTTAGTGTCACATGAACACCAAGTAATGTGTAGGCTACATGAAACTGAGGACAAACAGGGGCACAAAGAAGAATAATGTCGGGTCTGTGGGGATGTAGCCACACAAACTCTGGGCTCTACATACAAGTACATGTATATATGCTGTCTTATGGCAACTCCAGCAAGGGGCTTTCAAGGCAAGTGAGAAGCAGAGGTGCCTTGCCATTGCCTCTATCTGCAAAGTCTTCCTTGGTGGTCTCCCATTGAAGTACTGACCCTGCTTAACTTCTGAGATCTGATGAAACTGGACTATACCAGGCCACCTTCCATCCCTCTGCATCTTACAGATGCTGTGAATGCACTCCTGATTCTGCTTTGGTAAATAAGGATTGCTTTGTCTGGTGGACATCTGGCCAAGATTGCATCAAACTGCACTCACAAATTAGTTACCTTGAATGATTATCAATTCAGTTTCCCAGCACTGAGTGAAAGACAATAATATACTACAGTAATGATCAGTGCTTCAGATGAGTAAAGCTGTAGAGAATTAGGCCTTCTTTCTAATGCTTAAATAACCTTGTATTGTGGAAATATTTAGACATTGTTTTCGAAGCTTTTACATCTGGCAAACAGGAAATCTGAAAGCAGCAAATACATTGCAGGCAGATAGATTCCAATTTTCCTTTCGTATCCAGGAAAGGCAAATACCTCGTGAATGTGTTATTCATCCACAAATATGAAGTGGAGGGTTGCCATCTCCATGTTGGGAAATACCTGGAGATTTTGGGGGTGGAGCCTGAGCAGGGCAGGGTTTGGGGAGGGGAGGGACTTCAGCGGGGTATAAGGCCATAGAGTCCACCTTCCTAAGTGGCCATTTTCTCCAGGTGAGCACAACTCTGTCACCCGGAGAGCAGTTGTAATGCCAGGAGATCTCCAGCCACCACCTGAAGGCTGGCAACTCTAACAAAGTGCAAAATGTTGTTGCTCTTCTCCAGCTTCAGCAAGTATGCCTTAATTTCCAAGAGCACCTTTGAACCCACTTTGGGTAGTAATCTAAGGGCCAAAGCAGACATGAAGGTATCCATGGGTCAGCCATTTTAAACCCTAAGAAGGAAATTTAAAAGTCCACAAGGGCCCCAGGGTACAGTGGGTTGAAACATATTTTTCCCCATGCTCCTTTTCAGGTGATGAAGCAGCCATGGCGGGGTGGTACAGCTATTTTGGCATTTGAAAAGATGCAGAGGGGAACAAGAGGGCCTCATCCTGCCGTGCTGTGGACCCGATCAGGATCAGCTCATTAGGCTTTAAGATGGCAGCAGCATCCAGTTGTCAGACCTGGGGACACCATCGTGTGTCGTTTGGCTCTAAGTATGGCAAATTGCATTTATACTATGGAAAGAACAACATTTTATTTAATGCTTTATTGTTGTATATTGAGCTAGTCAGCAAATTTTTTTAATACTTTGTTAGCAAATGCTTTGAATTGTGCAGCAATTTATCTTTACAGGGCAGAAATTAAATCAGACCCAAATATCTAGTGGGATGAGTTGATTATCCGGCTTCCATTCTTCGATTCTTCTGTTGGCTCATTTGGACTAGAGTCCAACTCTGCCTTGCTTACTGTTTTAAGATTAATTCCTGAATTGTAGAATGTACATTTTGCCACAGATTTCATTTCCTTTTGTTTGTTTGACCTTCTCCTTGATCAAATAGTTGCACACAATAATTGATAAAACACGCCATGTACAACTGCACACACATTTTGATATAGGGTTGTGAAGTCCAATCTTCTCACCAGTGGGGGGCATTCCATGGGGGGGGGTGGCCACCCCCAGTGCAATGACATCATTCTGCATGATGTCATCACGTCCCCGCTTTCCCCCTGCCATTTAAAGGGAAGCTTCCCTTTAAATGGTGGTGGTGGGGAAGCGAGGGCCAAGCATGCCTATCTTGCAAGAGGCAAAATTGCCTCTTGCAAGGCAGGAGCCCATGGCCCGCACGCAGAAAGAGCGGGCGCCGAGTACGTCTGCCTTGCAAGAGGCGATCTTGCCTCTTGCAAGGCAGGAACCGATGGCCCCCACTCAGGAAGAGTGGGTGCTGAGCACATTTGCCTTGCGAGAGGGGATCTTGCCTCTTGCAAGGCAGGAGCCCATGGCCCGCACTCAGGAAGTGTTATTATTCCAGCTTAAAAAATATATATCTCTTATAATAGGGCTCAAAAAGGTCTTTGCCCAAGATCTTGGAGAACTGCTGCTGGCTAGAGTAGATAATTTTAGGCTAGAGGTCTGACTTAGTATAAACTATTTTCATCTGTTCATTTCAGCTGTGCCTTGTGCCTGCACTGAAGAGAAAGAAAATGTATCCTGTCCACATCTCTATTGTTCATCTACTTATAACATGCTCCAGTTACTTCTAAAAGGGCAACATCTAGCAAACATATACCCCACACTGTGAGGATTTGGGACACCACAACTATTTCCTTTGCTAAGCATAGCAAGTAACTGGCACTTATCTAAACCTATTACACAGTCAAACTTGGTAGGCTGTGGTTTATAATGCACCCTACTGTTGTTCATCCTCGGAAACTCCTTCGTATTTGTTTTTACAAGATGATGTTCTTACATGGCCTGTGATATCAAAGTCAGCGATCTCCAAATCTTTCTGTAGAGCAGAATTCTCTTTTTGTTTTATCAGCTCAGTTCACTTATCTGGAACTACACCCTGCAGGATCCATATTTTCTGCCATTTGTTACAATTTGCTTCCTAATTCGATTCTCCAGCAACAAGACTAATGTTTCTTCTCCAGGCTGGCCCCCAAACTTAATTCTATCCATTTAATAACATTTTCCCTTCAAATAGAGGCCAGACTAAAGCCATTAAAAAGACCTTACTAGAATTTCAGCTCCAGCATCATATAGGGTCCGGATTTAGTAAAGTAATAAAGCATGCATTTGATTCTGAGTGGTTTTAATTAAACTTACATGTATTGTTAAATGTCATTGTGGGCTTTAAGTAAGGTCCTGAATTGGTGACATAAGTACTGGCATAATCGGAGTGCAAAGTATCCTAATGGGGGATCCAGAGCATTTTGCGGTATTACTGTGTAGCACCTTAGATGTTGCCTGGCACAATTAATCATTATGTTTTGTTGTTCAGTAGAGGTTTTGACTTAGGATCTCATAAGAATAAAAACGTGTTACATTTCCAACTTTTTTGTACCCACTGATAATCATGACAGTTAGCAATCGAGGCCAGGTGGGTGTTCTACTCTAACGGTGAAATGAGAAGGAAGAACCTATCAAAATCTTTAGATGGAATGCTTTGGGCAACCTGTGACATAAACCCTTTTCAGATGTTGTATGAAAGGAGAATGAAAATGCATAGGAGAGGAGTTCTGGTTCCCACGTGAAAACTGTGTACATGCATATGTGTGTCAGCTCTGCACAGGCATCGGCCAGAGCAGAGCTTGCACCACAACTCTGCTTCCCCCTAAGTGTATTCATTTTTCTCTTTAAATGTCTGGAAAGGGCTATTGCACTTTGCACATGCAGGGTCATCACTTGCTAGGACTCAGCCATCAAAGGTCAAACAGAGGGAACTTCTTAATGATTTACATCCATGGGTGATTCGAGGCTTTCCCCCTTCTATAATGCCATAGACCTCACTCTCCAAAGCAGTGGAACTAGGGTTGCCAATCTCCAGGTGTGGGCTGGAGACCACCCAGAATTACAACTGCTCTCCAGAGGACAGAGATCAATTCCCCTAGAGAAAATGGCTGCTTTGGAGGGTGGACTTTATGGCTTTATACTCTGCCGAGATTGCTTCCCTCCTCAAACCTTGCCATCGGAAGGCCCCACCCTCAGTCTCCAGGAATTTCCCAACCTTTATCTGGCACCCTAAGTGGATCTCTGTAGTTTGAAGCTCTGTTTTGGTTCCAGGAGATCTCCAGTCCCCAGCTGGAGGCTGGCAACCCTAGAAGGAGAGAATGAAGCCGGAAAAGGGGAGAGGCTATGGGGGCGTTCAGGAAAGGTAAAGGTAATAGTGGGAGAGGGGGAACTGAGATGCCTCCATTAAGTCCTTGTGGGGCTCCCACTTGTGGAGATTCTGTTTAGCTCTCTGTTCTTCTCCAGCCATAAAGAATAGGGATGCTTGAGAAATTCCTGGAAGGCAGAGTTCAGGGAGGAGAGGGTGAATGAGTGGCAATGTGATGCCACAGTACCCACTCTCTGCAGCTCCAGATGAACTCTTCTCTGTGTCTGGAGATCATTTACAGTTCCAGGAGAACTCAAGGCCTCAACTTGAGTTTGGGAACCCCTACTAAAGTGTCATTGAACCCCTTCCCCCAATTTTTAGAAGTGCTTCAGGCCAAAGGTTTCTTCTGTAACAGTTGAAGTTGCTACTATCCCAAGAATGACCCTGTATAGAAATTGATTCCTATAAACCCCTGCCTCCCCCTAGAATGTAACTTGCTGATCCCCTGCTGTCTTGATTTCCTGTTGAAGCCAAATAGAGGGGTCCAGATGGCCTCTATTGCCATGCCATAAAAACATGCCTTCACACTTACATGCTGGCAGAAGACCAGATGGCCTAGCAAACAAGCAAACAAGCTACAGGGCCCATGTCACGTAGGACATGGTGGGTTAGAGTTTGGAGGGGCACATGACCCGGGTGTGTCCTTCAGAGCTCTGACCATTCAGAAGTTATCCCCCACCCATTGCCATGACAACCCAAAAGTTGGACACCCCCCCGTCTACCCGTGATTGGCTAATGGCCATGGCTAGTCATGATTAGATTGGGGTTCTTAATTGTCTGACCCTTGGAGGAGAGTCAGATTTTTCTCTTGCTCTCTCTACTGTTGAATTGCACCTGGGAAATGCTGTCCCAGGCAGAACAAAGGACTCCTTTGTGAGCTGACCATGTGCTTGCAAGGATGGAACTATTGTTTCTCAAGATACTTGGACTCTTCCAATGGACAATATTGAACTCTTGGACACTACCTGATGTTGGTAAATATGCTTCTTACTGTGTAGTTAAGGCAAAACTTGCCTAGGCTGTTCTTTTTGAATCATCTTAGTCTGATTGCAAGTTCTCTACTGAATAAACCTTATTCTTGTTTATAAATAGTGTCTGTTTTGATGTGTAACTGGACTTCAAACTAAATCCTTCAGTCTAAACCGCTGACCAATTGTGCTACCGTGTAAGAGTAACTGTGCAACTCTGGACAGAGTTGCTAATGTGTGAAACCCACATGCCAACTGAGATTCCGGGGATCTCTCATCTCAGGTTGGCGAGGGATTAAGCTGAGAGATTCCTGGTGGCTGTTGTCTGTAAATTCAGAGAGGCTATCTCTCTGGATTCTTGTGTAATGCATTGTTCCAGTGTGGAATTCTTTCCCCTCCATTCCTGGCCTGGCCTGGGGGAGGCAGAATCCATACAGACCCAATCCCCTTTTTCATTATGGTGAATGGCCATTAAACTAGCTTCTTCAGGAGGCACCTGAAGTCCCGGATTAGCTGCCATTTCAGATCTGATTAGTACATTTGTCGTTGTTTGCTAATCTGGATTATCATTGTTTTTCATGTTTTCATTCCATGTATTCTGTGTATTTTATTGACATGTTGTGACCCGCTCTGAGCCTGCTTGCGAGGGAGGGCGGCACATAAATCAAACCAATGAATAAATAGATGTTGAGTTCAGCTGCAGACAGTATGCCAACTGCCAATATCTTCAATTCTACCTTAACACAATAAACTTTCTTGCCTGACTTTGGGAGAAGAGGCGGCCTCAACTGTCATGGTTAATTTCTAAATTAAACTCAAACAAGGGAAAAAAAAGAGTGTTGAGGGCAAACCCTGTGTATAGTCAGCAGTGAACAAATATGCTCACAGCGGCTTCTCTGTCTTCAGCTTCTTGTGCCTGCTGGATCTAAAGTAACCTCTCTCTCTCTCTCTCTCTTTCTCTCAATTCTGTCTCAAGAGCTGAGATAAATCACATGGCTCTCTTGTATCTTTGGTGGAGCAGGGGCGGGAGAAGCTGAACGTTTTAATTATTCTTGAGCTCTTGTTGTGATAAAAATGTAGGCTGGGTATTTTGCTGAGCTCTGGTGTCAGTGAAAGAGCTTTAAAAAAAAAATCTCATGACTACGCTATCACAACCAATGCACTCATCTTTGAGAGTATGTAAGTAATTTACAGATTGGCTTTCTTAGAGAGTACTGAAGAGGCTGAACTCTTCTACCATTCCACAATTAGATTAACTACCAGGGCATCTCTCTGAACTTGTTCTAGCGACTCAATTGAACTGCCCTTTGTGATCTGAAGCACTGGTACATTGTTATCTAAAGCACCACTTGGGAAAACACCAAGTTACTTTCAGAATTCCTATGAGCTTTTCCTTCTAAGTGTATCATCTAAGATGTGATATTTTCATGAAACCAGTTGATACTGCTGGTTGTGGCTCTGTTTGGGAGAAGCCTTCCCCCCTCATTTTCATTTTTCAGCTGCATGGTCCTGAAAGGCATCATCAAGAGAGATAACAGTCATGTTTTCTTATTTACCTTGGTCTTTAGAGCTCCGGAGTATTTTCTTGATGCTTGTAAATGCTCTTTTATGACAGTTTCTGTGTTGTGGGGATTTGGTCGATGCTTTGGTGGTTTACATAACAAATGATGCTGTCTGTGACAGTGGAGTTCTGCAAGGGACAAAAGCAATATCTGTATGCCTATTAGAGATGATACATATTGTTCCAAGTTCTTCCTGTAAATGTAACCATATTGTTACTGGGCTTTGTTTTGTTATTTTTGAGAAAACGTAAAGCCAAGGCAGCCTTAAAGGTTTGTGCACACTAAGGCACCTTTTCAATTTGCCATCAGCAGCCAGGAATCAGTGTAAAAAGTGTGATTGTGCCTAAAAACAACAGTAATTTGGTTAGAAACTTAATTATTGCAGTGAGAATGACACTGGCTGAGGTCTATAAACGGGGGAGGTGGGGAGGAAGAATACAGTAGTAGTTGTAGATTTTCCAGGCTGTATGGCCGTGGTCTTGGCATTGTAGGACCTGACGTTTTGCCAGCAGCTGTGACTGGCATCCTCAGAGGTATAACATAGAAAGATGGAGTACTCTCACCTTGACACAGAGAGTACTCCATCTTTCTGTATTATACCTCTGAGGATGCCAGTCACAGCTGCTGGCAAAACATCAGGTCCTACAATGCCAAGACTATGGCCATACAGCCCGGAAAATCTACAACTAATGAACTCCGGCCGTGAAAGCCTTCAACAACATATTGAAGAATGCGTTGATTAGAATCCTGCCTAGAATTTCTGCAGGCAGTTGGTGGGGGTGCAATTTTTGCCATTTCCCCTCTCTTGTAGGACAGGGAATCAGCAGAAATCTCCCCCCCCCCTTTTACCAGTGGAAATTCTAGGCAAGAGTTTTTTTGTATTCTGTTTTCTGCATGCTTTTGTTGTATATATGCAAGGATGAACTTGTTTGGTTCATTTTGCTATGTATGTTTATAGGGAGGAAGAGTGGCTTCTTTCATCTCATGATGCCAAAGACAGGCTGATCTAGAACAGGCAGCACTTCTGGAAAGCAGAACTTTGAATCCTCGATTGGGAGTCCAAAAAATTATTGGCTGGTTTTGGAATTGAGAGTACCTGTGCTGTGGGATGGTCTTTCCAAGTTTGTGAAAAAGGTCCTGACACTGGCTCCCGTCACACGGGCTGGAAAATGTGTGTGGGGGGGAAGCGTGGCTGTTTGCCCCGGAGCAAACTAACGCACGGCTGCCGGATCACACGTCCCGCTGACGTCCCGTGGTTCGGGGGGAGGTGCCGATCACACAACGATCACACCACAGGCAAATAAGCGGGGCAGAGCGGCAAACGGGGTTGTGGGTTTTTTTAAAACTGAAGTGTGCGCATGCTCCGTTGGGTGCTTGTGCACATCCCATGGAGACTTGGGGGGGATCCTTTTTGTGAGGGGACATGGGCGGGCGCCGGATGCCACCGGAAACGTGATCAGATGCCCGCCCTTGCCCCATGGTTTCCAGAAACTAGTACCTCGGAGGTACTAGTTTTTTACCCCACATCTTCGTCAGGAAGCCTCGGGTGAGCCACGGGAGCTCTACGCTTCCAAGATGTGGCGGTGTGATCGCGCTCGAAAAAACCACCTATCTTCCATCTCTGTAGCGTGGCTAATGCTCAGTGTGACCACAGCCACTGTTGCATTTCAGAAGTGTATGCAAGGGGAGTATTTAGCTAATGTTTATGATGGATTTTCAATTGTTATTGAATAGGCTTTAATTTGTTGGCTTTTGCTGCTTGCACGTTTCAAAGTTGATATTAATGGGTTATCCTGAGTCTTATTTTAGGAGGAAGGTGGCCCATAAATACTATAAATAAACACATCTGTAAATGATACTTATCATTAAAAGCAGACAAATAAAGCAGTTACTTTTATTGCTAGGTCACTTGTCTATTATTTTGTGGAACAGCAGTACTACATTCAGGAGGGTACCTTGTACTGATAACAGTGAGTGTGACGGGACATACCTCTTTTGATGCACAGCTTTGGTTTATTGGTGGATAAGCATTTTCACAAATTTCTGACAGCTGGGAATTAAAAGAGGAGTTGTAGTTTATGCATCTCCAGGAATAACAAACCTCCTGCATTTGCTCTGTGGAGTACTGGGAGGAAAGGGAGGAAAATGTTGATGTGTGTGCTGTGGTATCACTTCTGGTTGCGCACCTGGAACGTCCTTGACACTCTATTGCAATTGCCATAGATATTGGAGGAGTTCCTAGAGGTCCCTAGATGCAATGACAATTCTTCCAGCTTCTCAACTCAAGTGATGTCATGATCAATGTTCCCTCTAAGCTGTGGAGCCTTGTGAGCAGAAATTCTACTTTGTGAGCTACTGGCATTAAAGTTGTGAGTGAGCGATTTGGCTACTGCATAAATTAGTTAGCTCTGGAGCCATCCTTCCTGAGCTAAGACAAAAATGTCTGAGCCAGAGGCTAAAAAACCTGAGAGCTAGCTCACACTAAATCAGCTTAGAGGGAACACTGGTCATGATACTCCCACTTCCTAGAGTCTGCCCACATAAAGTTCTCAGGGATTGCCAGCAGAGTGTAAGCAACCCTAAAGAGTACCCATTCTCAGAGGAGCCCACCTTATGTTTCTGTATGGCTCATTGTTCTGGGAGTTGTTCCTGACTGGAAGGGTGTAGGTCCAGAGCTTGCCAAAACCCAACAGGCAGCAGCTGCCTCTAAGGGCAAGTAATGCTGCAGTGTCTTTAAGTGAGTAGTTCCAGTCACCCCAGAGGTAGACCTGGGTCAGTAGTATAGAAAATTTATTGAAAAGGAGAAACCTAGTTTTTGGATGGGTTCATTACTGACAAATAACTAGTCAAATGATTGTAGTTGTTCTCTAACTAGTTATTTAGAGAAATCACTTTTTATGGCATGCCGCTTAGAAATTACTGTGGTGGAGAACGTGCCCTTAATAATATAGTGTTGAACAGTGCAATCTTCTGCAGAGTTGACCACAATACTTTGCCCTGTAAATCTCACCTTGCTTAGAACTATAGGTTTTGATAGATAGTGGCTCTCCAAGGTCTTCTCGACGCAAGCTTCTTTCTACATCCTGAGTTCCTACAGAGCCATGGCCATTCTCTGTCTCTGTCTCTGTCTCTCTGTCTCTCTGTCTCTCTGTCTCTCTGTCTCTCTGTCTCTCTGTCTCTCTGTCTCTCTGTCTCTCTGTCTCTCTGTCTCTCTGTCTCTCTGTCTCTCTGTCTCTCTGTCTCTCTGTCTCTCTGTCTCTCTCTCTCCCTCTCTCCCTCTCTCTCTCTCTCACACACACACACTTGAGAGGCAAAGGACCAATCCTGGGAACTTCTGTGTGTAAAGCATGTACCCTTGCACTGAACTCTGGCTCCTTCCTGTGTGAGATATGCATGTGGGCTTTATCCTTGCCAGGAAAGGCAACAAATTCATTCCAGTTCTGTATGCCTGTAGACCCAAAGCCATAGTGGATTACATACAGATAACTTCAATTTTTAATCTTCAGTGCTCTATACTGGTTCCATCTGTGTTTATATAAATAAGTGTCCTTTCAAAATAGGTTACTAAACATAAATGGTCAGTGTGCCAGTATATCTCGCCCAGTGTCCCCGAGCTAATTTTCTAGACGTGCAGTTTTTAAGAGGTTGTCAGTGCATGTGGTAGGATCGTTACCTTGCCAGGTTTTCCCATTACTTGTTTAGAAATGTACTTTAAAAAATATCAAACTTAGACAGGAGGTATAGAATTGTAAGGCAGTTGCAACACGATTCATTATATTTACATCTTCTTTTGATTTGATAGACTCATATTCGCTAAATCAATCATGTGGGAATCACAATCAACAGGCTTCAAATTATTGTAAGTTAAAACTTGTTTAAAAATCTGCAAATGGCTTGTCTCATTGCTCAACAGTTTTAGCTGGAGCTGCTGGAAAAAAAAATCCAGAATTTGTTTTGTAAGCTTGCGTGGTGTCAGATTTGTTTGTTTGTTTTTGTTTTTTTCACATTAATACCGTGCCAAAAAAAAAAAATCACTCTGTGCTGGAAACAGTGTAAAAACTGAGGGTTGCAGAACGCATATTTACTGACAGAATCATCTGCTGCCTTGGCACTGACAGCGCCGGAGTATTTTTTTGTTCTGTTTCTTTTCAGAAGACAGCGAAGGGCTGTGGCTCAGTGGTGGCACTCTCACTTTTCATACAGGGGGGGTTCCCGGGTTCAGTCCCTGACATCTCCAGTGGCAGGTGTTGGGAAGGATCTTCCTGTATCTGAGTCCCTGGAGAGGGGCTGTCAGTCAAAGTAGACAATGCAAAGCAAGATGGACCTTGGTATATACTACTGCTTCATACGTTCAACTATGAACTTCTCTTTGTCAAAACTGATATAGCCAGACAAAACATGGTTCAAAGAGTATTTGGAAAGGAACTAAATGCATCTGCAAGATAAAAACAGAAAATATCAAACTGTGGATTGCATGCTCACTGACAAAAATGAAAAGCAGTGGGTGGAAGTATTTATTCATTTTATTGATTTAGATATTAATAATCCAAAACTGGTTATAACATTAATCTGTCCGCTTCCACATTACCTTACAACAACAGCCATGTGAGGTAGCTTAGGCTGAGAGAAAGTGACTGGTCCAATACCACCCAGTAAAAATTCATTACAAAACGGGGATTTGAACGTGGATCTCCCAAACCCTAGTCCAACACTATACCACACTGGCTTTTTAAACTAATTCCTGTTTGTGCTTCAACGAGAAGATGGGCCAAGGCAAGAACTGTATTGCTGCATTTATTGACCACAGGTGATGGTTAACTTACCTGTAGTAGTCCCATATGGAGCAGTATAAAAGTTGCATCTCCGGAACAAACCACTTGGAAAGCCTGAAAACTACAGGATGGAAAACTGTGGAGGTGAAGGTAAATGTGACCTTTTCAAAATTGCCCTGAAATCCATGTGAAGGTTGTTCTGATGTTCAGATCCTGGTCTGGATTTCAACGTGCATAGAACTCTGCATACATGGTATTATCCTGTTGGAAGTTCTGGCTGATTCTTGTGAATGAGTGACCAAAACATGACTCCTGGAAAAAAGGAAGGCACATTCAGATCTAGTACAGTTTATACGATGTCTGTATTTTTAATTAGTAATGTCACTAGATTTTTATAATTACATGGCTCATAGTACCTAATTGGCCAGCTTGCTGCAGTTGGCCACACTGCAAAGCAAATGACATGACCTTGAGAGTTCTTTTTTAGCCTGTCTCTCTCCTTTCCGGGTGCTGTGTATGCTGTAATGTCTGCTAGATGCTGTGGAAACGTGGTCCTCCTAAGTCACCTGGGCTATTAGCATGGACATTAGGTCTCTTGGAAACAACCTGTCCCCTGGTTCCTTGCACCTGGGATACTGCTGAGATTCATTGTTGTGTGATATCAAAGAGAACAGTGGTGTTGGCTACCATAGCAGGAGCAAGGCTGAGAGTAACCCTGTATCTACACAGTTGAATCATTGCACTATAGTGGTGATTCACAACTGGATTTTCATGTGTGGACAAGTTAATTCAGTTGTTAATATTGTTGTAGTGCAATGTTCAAAGATGTTTGGATGTAGCTTCAGAAAGAGGCACCAGCAGTGACACCTCCTACTCAGCAAGAACCGAACTGCAGGAACAGAATAACGGTAGTCTTAAACATCAGAGCTGGTTGTTATGATCTTAGGTACTGTGCAATGTGAAAGTCCAAGATCAATATACCAGCATTCTTGCACTTTTATTGGTACTTCCCTTAACCCCCAAGAAAACAAAATCATATTGCACATTCTCAGGGTTATACAAAGGTCCCTTTTTAAGTAAAGTAAATACTTTAAGTAAATGCAGTAGCCAACATGAACATCTGTTGCTATACCTTAGAATAAATGTGTTTGTCTGAGTGAGAAAAGAGACAAGGTTCTTTCAGACTTTAACATACTTTTTCTTTAAAATCTGCTTCTCTGCTTAACAAAAACCCAATGGTGATCTGCCATGCTGCTTCCCAAGTCATATCATGTGTGTCACTTGGATCACTTTTGAAATCAGAGCCAGCCATGTTGGCATGGGGATACCTACATGATCTATGTGACCCTTATAATATAGAACTTGTTACCAGTGCAGTGTGGCAGCACACTTTGATGGCATGCCAACTACACTACAAAGGTAATATTTGAACAGGGTCTAGGTTTTATTCAAAGGCAGTGGTTAATAATGGATGAATAATGGACCCTATCATTGACATTTATTTCGTATTTTTTAATTAATCAAGTTAATTTGTTTAGTAGAAAAATTATAGGAAGGGTGTGATACATATTGATTTTTTTCTAACTGAACTCTTAACCCTAAAGCATGGAAATTATTAGGCTTGCCAACCCCAGGTCTGGGCGGGGTTTCTCCCGTTTTGGGGAGTTCCAATCTGCCCCTCAGCTAGCTGGCTGACAGGGGAAGCCCCAACCCCCAAACCCCGCCACATGGTCCCCCCAATCAGCTGAAGCCCTTTAAATCGGGCAGGAGGGGAGGGAGAGGAGTGGCTGGGTGGGTGGGTGATCATTCTTGGGGGTGAAGCACCCCTGGAATGCCCCCCAAATTTCCCCACTGGAGGGACCTGGCAACCCTAGAAATTGTTATAAGAACAAATAGTACAAACCAAGGTTCTGGTTTCACTAACCACAGCTAAAATTTCATTTTACGCTTGGGATTTGTAAGGTTTATTAAGATTCCAAGCATGGCAGAACATGGTGGGGTGCGTGTGTACTGCTGGCATGATATCACTTTTGGGAAAAACCTGAAAGTGGCATCACACCCCTCTAGGGATCACTGGCAATTTCGAGAGATGACTGACATCACTTGTGGCTTCCCCCCAGAAGTAATGTCATGACGTCACATGTGCATGTAAGCTTATACCCAGAATAAAACTCAAAACTTTTTTCTGCTGCTTCAGACCCACCTGAATCAACCTATATTAACTTACTCTTTAGTTGAAGTCAAGCTGTATTTTATGTAAATGCTGCACACCTTGGCAGTTTGAAGTTAGCTTTATGTCATGCAACATTTCAGTGTGGAACAGGTCATCAGGAGTACATAGGGTTGCCAGGTCTGGGTTGGAAAATACCTGGAGACTTTGGGGGTGGATCCAAGAGAGGGTGGGGTTTTGGGAGGGGCCTCAGCATGGCCCAATGCCATAGAGTCCACCATTCAAAGCAACCATTTTCTCCAGGGGAGCTGATCTCTGTCAGCTGGAGATCAGTTGTAAAAGTGGGTGATCCCCAGGCCCCACCTGGAGACTGGCAACACTAGCAGTACATCAGAAAAAAGTTGGTAACCTGATTTAATCTGTATGAAGAGTAATATCACATGATTAGCAAATATAAACTTTTTCCCCGTCAGAAGACTCTGGTATTATTCTTGTGATTTGCATCACAAGTTCCTAGTGGGGGAAAACCTGTATTGTGTAGAAACCCATAGGTGTTTTTCATTTATCAGAAGTTGCTATTGGAACTGGGAATTCATCTTGTCCTTCTCCAAAGTTACCCAGGCTTGGAATCATCAGAGGAGGCATCAGGGGCTGTTATACTTAAGCCTGAGTCTAGATGGATCAATGGCACCCAGAGAAGTGGGTCAAGCATTCCAGTTAGAGACAACTGATAAAACAAAGGTATATGATGATGATGAGGAAAATATTGTGTTGTCCTAACAAATCTGTAAGGGTTATCAGAGTACTAATAGTCTCAGGTACTGGTCCATGGTAATGGAAAACAACTTGTGGAAACAGGAACATTTTGTTTGAATTAAAAATCATATATTTTTATTTATCGTTCAGAACTCTGCCTTTAAGGAGTTATTCATCAGATGGCAGTCCAAATACTTGCCCTTAAATTGCAGATGTTCTCTTATATGATAAATATCATAAATTTCAATTGTTAACAAAACATGAAGGCCTAATCTAAGTATAATCACACAACTAATTGGATATAACAGTTGGTTAGATGCAGATGTACATCAGAAGATGCATCTGGGCAACTCAGTAGAGCTCAGACGAGCATGGTGATATAGATGAGAAAGTGCATCCAGATGTGAATCAAGTCTGGATGCCCGCAGTTCTCTTTTGCTTGATCAGGGCGAAAATTCTTTATCTTCTGGGTTTTTATAAGACATACATTTGGAAAGGTCTTGTCCTCTATGCCTTGTTTGTTGGTCCTCCGAGGACAGCTGGTTGGTTGCTATGTGAAACAGGATGCTGGATTAAAATAGACTACTGGTCTGATTCAGCAGGGATCTTCCTATGTTCTTGTGCAGCTATATGTATTTCAATTTAACACATCCCTAAAAATATGTTCCCCCCCGAACAATATTGACCTTTAATAGTTAAAAAAAAGCACACCTGAATCTGATCTTATATATATGCAAATAGACTCATTGGTATGATTATATTATACTGCTTAGTAACAATATATATAACTGGGAAATCTGTGCTGGGTGGTGTCAAGGTTTGTCTATGCAGATTTCAAATAAAAACTAGTTATTAAAATTGTGCCTTTAATTTAGCTTTAAGAGAAATTTTATTTCAGTGTATGCATGGAGACATTTCTGAGGATTTATCCCTATTAAATTAACAGAATAATACAGGACATCATGTTGGAGCATCTTTGTTCTGTGTACTTTTTCTCAGGCTGCTAATAGGCAAAACTCAGACATGCACACACTTGTCCCCATGTGTGAGGGAATAAATAGCAATTCGGTGGCTGCAACATTGCAGTCCTATGCCAAATGCTAAATTACTTGTCTAAGCCCATTCAAATCAGTGGGTTTAGACTGGAATAACTCTGCATTGGATTGCATGGTTAAGGGTCCTGCAGACTCAATCACTGAGTTAGTACAACTTTGCTTAGAGCAGACTGCTAATGAAGGCAGAAAATTTGCAAGATAGTGACTAATAGCATTAGAATCACTTACATTACTTATGATATGCATAATATTTTCCATCCGTATTAGGACAGCATGCTAATAATTCTATTACATGTTACATATTGCCAGAGAGCTCCTGGCTGCAGTCTAATTTCCATATTTTTGTTTGGAGATTTTTTCTTCTTCCACTCAGTTCCATGCATTTCTTATTTTTCGTGGCCCTATCATGGCCTTATCTCAAAACTTCCTGATCTTGTTTACTGGGAAGTTGTTCTTTTAGCTGAAGGAAAGCTCGTGATAAGCAGCTGAAATATCAGCGGCAAAGCTGTGGCTACACAGCTCAGCAGCAAGAAGACGACTTGCCTGTATCTCCAACTGCCTACTGTATGTGACAGTGTTTGCCAGTGTAGGTTTGTGATGACTAGATTAAACTGTATCCTGCTGTCCAAGTGCCTTTCAAAGTGGCTGTGGCTGTTTGCTTTATTTTAAGTATGGTCGCCACAAGTTTATGGCCACCACAGATTGCAATTGAAAGCGTGGCAGGAATCCAGAGCCGTATGCCTTTATCTCCATTGCATATCTAGAACATCACTCAGCATTGGAGGGAAATTTTTGCAATGCTCCATTAGGGCATTGGAGGTGAACTGAACTGAAAAATACAGCAAATAATCTAAGCCTTGTGGATTTTAATGGGACTCAGATTCACATAATTTCCCCCCTCCAAATTGCTCTCAAGATGTAGATTTTGGGGGGCAGGTGTACATTACAGGCTTTTGTTTTATAAATCAGTGAAAATACACAACTGTGTGTTGTGCCGTGAATTGTGGTAGTAGCTAAAACAGAGGTTCAGATGCTTCTGGTTTTTTTGTTTTTTGTTTTAAAAATATTTCCGTGTTATGAAGCATTTCAGATCAGAATCTACTTTGCAAAGTGCTTGAGAACAAGTTTTTGGAACTGAGGTGTGTGTGGGGAGAAACTGTTACCTTGTGATCTTCTGTGGTTATCCATCTTCTTACTTTATTATTAGGAACACCATGGATGGCACGCCTTTAACCTCATTCATGCAATGTGTAGCTTTCCTTAAAGGTAAGAGAGCTGTGTCAGTAAATAGCTGATGTCAGCCTAGCTCTGTACTGAGATAGTTTCTCAAACATAATCCATAGCTATGCAAATGTAGAATCCATGATGAGGCTAATCTGAACATCTAAGGAGAGGTATTAAAAAGTGCCGAAAAGACACATTCAGTAGTTGCTATGCACCAATTAACAATTTGTGCCTTGGATTCTCCTCCCCCATTGCCTTTTAGTGTTTGAATTATGCTTCTCTTTGTTTCATAAAAGAGAATCTTCTAAATTCATTGCATTTGCAACAAACTCCTCTTTCATGTCTAAAACCATATTTCAGGTGTGTATATCGGTGACCTTTGGTTGTGTTGTAGAAATGATAGCAATGTCAGGAGAAACTGTAGTATTACTGATCTGCCTGTGAGATATATGAGAACACATATTAAAACATGATCACAGAGGAACTTGGCACGTATCATAATTTCATGATAACAGGCAGTAAATGTTGCTCTGGCATTTGTGGTATCCCTGTTCAAATAATATTTATGAGAGTAACTTTTTATATGACACCTCTTGCATCTTTGAGTACTCTTTGTTTGTCATAGTGAATCCTGTCCGTGCCCTGAGCAAAATTTGAAGCCTTCTTCCAGCCGAAGGAGACTTTCTCCTTCTTAAGTGGCTCTTCTTGGAGGAATATCCACTTAATTTGGAGAAAGTTTTCTTAGCTGGAGATGTGGATTCCTTAGAGGATGGTTGTATCCACTCCACTGTTACCAAGACAAAGACAGCAAAACAAACACAGTCACGCCACACCACTCCTGCAGGTGCTTTTTCAAGGAATGGGTTTGACCATTCTCTGTGGTGAACATGGCAGTTGACTGTGCACAAAGCTGTGGAGAAAGCTGAAATATTTTGCTCTCTATGCACATCTTGGCCTCTCCCTCCCAATCTCTCTTCCCCTCACCTGCCTATTCATGGACTGTAGTAACCATTCCCTCTAATAGTAAACTGTCTGGCCTCTGTCCTGACCACTAATCACCCAAACACGGCCAGCCTCAACAACCATTTTCTAAATATCAGATTTCAAATTTACCCTGCAAAAGAGGAGGAGAATATTGGAAAACAAAGGTGAAAAAGGTCTTTGCCTATGCAGTACCATGGAATGATAGTCTCTGTGTTAGAGAAGAAGAAGAAGAAGAAATTGGATTTATACCTCACCCCTCACTTGGAGTCTCAGAGCAGTTTACAATCTCCTTTCCCTGTCTCTCCCCATAACAGTCACCCTGTGAGGTAGGCGGGATTGAGAGAGCTTTTTTGAGAACTTCTCTTGAGAAAACAGCTTTGAGGGAACTGTAACTGACCCAAGGTCAACCAGCAGCTGCATGTGGAGGAGTGGGGAATCAAACCTCTTAACCACTACACCAAACTGACTGTTAGGCATTAAGGTGAAGGGATGTATCTCTTCCTGCCTACGATCCTTAGGTTTTAAGTGTACCATCCATGATTTCAATGTCTCTTTGGTATGGAGTAACAGGGTGAAAGAGGCCTGTTCAGACTATGAATGGGGGCAGCCATTTGTCTCCCTTCTAATAATGGTCTTCATGGTCAAGTGTCTGTATCAGCAGGACACCGAAAACGATCACCCAAAAACTAAGGAGAGGTTTCTACATATTTGATAAATTCAAAAATTTTAAAAAGACCTTGGGCTTGTCCACATTCTCATCTCTGTCACTTGTGTGCTCCTATTGCTTTGGTGGGTTTTTTTTGCTTATACACATGTGTTTTGCTCCCTCTAGTGGTTGCTTCGATATTACATCGCTGTATCTCCAGCATACTTCCCTGCACTTTTAAAACTGCAGGGGAAATTGCTGGAGATATAGTGATGTAATAACAAAGCAACCACTAGAAGAAGCAAAATAAGTGCAGAAAAGAAAAAAAATGCTGAAGGAATCAGGGCACACAAGTGGTGATATTGAGACTGCAGAAGGGTTCCTTATCTCAACAACAGCATCAGTAATCAGCCTGATAAAGCCTCAGCATGCTCATTGCTCTCCAGGAAGCAAAGAATGCTGGGAACATTTGAGTGTCTGCTAAGAAAAGAGAGGGTGGGTCTTCTCTGCATTTATTTTCCCACATTCTGTGATTCCTCACAGCCCCTAACTTGTGAACATCTACTGCCAACAATATTGTATTCCCTACCAATGGCCTGATGACTCCAAATTCCAGGTGATGGACTTGGGAATGACCTCTGCTTTAGAAATCTGGAGACAATACAGGACTAAATGGACCAATATAGTATAATTTCCTTTTTAAAAGAAATAATAATAATATTGCATTCAAATGGCACGACTGATTCTATTTGAACAAATTACTTGTGGCTTACATATATCTTTTTTTTAAAAAAAAACCAGGCTGAAGAATGCTATTTCTCATGAGGTATCAGCTGTGCAAGGTTATTTCTAAATGAAAATGTATCCACATAAAGTTATTTATCTTGAATAAGAGAAAAGGGCAAACTATTTGGAAAGCACGATCAATAGACAAAATAATATTCAGACTGATTTCTTGGATCTAAAAAGAGGAGTGTTCCCCAAGGCGACAGGGATTCTGTAGGCATCTGTCGTAGTATTTGATATATACAACCAGTGTCATGAAATGGTTGATCAAACTGAGAAACCTGCTATTTGGCTGCTGACATGAACACAGATGGAGGATATATATGAACATATTTACAATGTTTAGAAATATTTCAGAAATGTTAATTTAGTCTTAGCATTCTCTCTTTTTCCCCCAGCCTTAAACCATCCACATCTCATCAGTGTACTGCAAATTTAAATGAGTGTTATGGACATAATGATTTTGCCACAGAGTTCCTTGTTCTCCTTTGTGTTAAACTGTTACATGAACATACCTGCACATAATTTCTCAAGCTGTCACTAAATAGTTAAGCTCACAATGTTGAGGCCCATGGTGTTATATCCCAGTTAAAATAATACTTCAGTCCAATCTTAGATCTATTTGCATAAAGTTGGCTTGCTCCAGCATGTTCCAGAGGCAAACATCGACTTGTGACAGAGGAGGACTTAGTGGAAAAGAGCCTGGGATCCATCCCATGCTTATTAACTTGTACAGTCTCTAGAAAGAATAAGGCATATAATTCCTACTGGAATCCATGAAATATAAGTATTGAAATGCATGCTTATACAACATACCAAGTGGCTTCCAAGCCTATGCCTTCTACATAACACTAATTTCTATAGAAGAATCAATCAGTGCTTAACCCCCTCATCCCCCGTGTCTCCCGTGCAATGTCCCTTCCCTTCCTCCAGCCACTGTTTTAATTAGTCTCACAACTGGCTCTGAAATTAACAATAAATCCAGCTGGGTAAAAAGGGGCCTGGATGACTGGAACTGGGTGGTGGGAGAAGGTTAAGTACCATCCCTTATGCCTGCCAGTTCTCCCCTTCAGGTGCCCCCCAACAATTACATAGCAAACAGATGTGGGGAAACTGTGGAAAACCTGTGTTTGACAAGGTAGCATGTAGTTACAATCTAACAGTGCCATCTAAAGCAGAATTAAACCCTTGGAAGGTCCATGGAAGGCAATAACTCTGCATAGCATGGCTCCGTAAAACATGTTCCTTTCTCCTCAGTGTTCTCATTTATCGCCATATTCCCTGTTATAATTTTCTATTTCACTTCTGCTTTCTCTTCTTCTTTTTAATTTTACTTGATTGCTTGAAGAGCCAGTTTGGTGTAGTGGTTAGGAGCGTGGACTCTTAATTTGGGAGACCCGGGTTTGATTCCCCACTCCTCCACATGCAGCTGCTGGTGTGACCTTGAGTCAGTCACAAGTTCTGGCACAGCTGTTCTCTCACAAGCATTTCTCAAGAGAGCTCCCTCAACCCCGCCTACCTCACAGGGTGTCTGTTGTGGGGAGGGGAAGGGAGAGGAGTTTGTAAGCCGCTCTGAGACACCTGCTCTGAGACTCCTTCGGGTAGTGGTGGGGTATAAATCCAGTCTCTTCTTTTTTTATAGTAATTAACAGAAATTATGTAATTATTATTTTTATATAGGTGTATTTTAAAAAATATATTTAATATTTCTCCATCATATTGATTTCAGTAGCACTTTTTATTTTCTCGGTTACTGGACTAAAAATGTTGCCTTTTCAGGGTAACAATGAAAAGGTTCATGTGGGAGCCATTATATGCTATAAGTTTAGTAGTGGTGGTGGCGGCGGTGGAAAGTCCTTTCAAGTCACAGCCAATTTATGGTGACCCATCATATTGATTTCAGTAGCACTTTTTATTTTCTCGGTTACTGGACTAAAAATGTTGCAGTTTCAGGGTAACAATGAAAAGGTTCATGTAGGAGCCGTTATGTGCTATAAGTTTAGTAATGGTGATGGCGGTGGAAAGTGCTTTCAAGTCACAGCCAATTTATGGTGAACCCTGCAGTTTTTTCAAGGCAAGAGACATTCAGAAGTGGTATGCCATTGCCTGGCTCTGCATAGCAACCTTAGACTTTTTGGTGGTCTCTCATCCAAATATTAACCAGAGTTCACCCTTTTCAGCTTCTGAGATCTGATGAGACCAGGCTAGCCTTGGCCGTTTAGGTCAGGGCAGTTTAGGATTAAATGTCACAGGATGCAAGCTGTCATAATCGCACAGCAACACTCTAGCATTGTGGGGGGCAAAAGACTCCCAGAGAGGAGCCAAGAGCCACCCACTGGACGAAAGGTGAGATCTGGCAACCCTACAAGATATCCAGCTGTAGTTTCTTTGCCACGACAAGCCACTTGAGAGCAAAAGAACAGGGCATTATCTTCCTATATAAACTGTGACAAAACGTACAGTCAATACGTATAAAGCTATCCCAAGAAACAGCTGGAGAGGGTCAGCTGCATCAAGAACAAAGCTCAGAGGTGGTCCAGAAATGAAAGGAGCAACACAGCAACACACATGGCAAGGCTGCAGGCTGACTTTTCTTGAGCATCTTCTCTCAACAGGTATTGAGAAATAATAAAGAGTCAGTGCTCCAAAGAATGCGAGTGCTAAAGATTCCCTATGTGACTAAGTCTGTACTGCCTCAGCAGAATACATAGAAAAATGTTCTAAGTAAGTAGTCTGTGTTAATGTAGAAAAGAAGTGCTGTACCTTTAAAGGTAAGCATTATGATAACTAGTTCAATCAGCCCCTGGGTCACATGCTTACAGATAGCCTTCCCATTGGTTTAGATAAACTCATTTCCTGTAGCTAAAAAAGTGCACAAATGTTTTAGTGCTCTTTCCCCCTCTTTGTTATAATATCTACTGCAAGGAGACAGGGAAACACAATCTCTTTCTTGCCATAGTCATAGAATCAACTTGGATCATTAAAGATGTTCAGTGTATCAGTTTGGATGCAAAGCAAAACCTTAGTTTATTTTAGGTCTGACTGTTGGCTGACAGACACTCGCTGAATCTTAGTTTATCTCCAGACTTCCTGGTTTAAGGTTCTTCATTCTTTCCCTTGCCTCTTTCCCACCCTGTTTTGTGCGGCCCCCCCATCCAGTTAAGGGTGGTGCTTCATTGTGTCAGTAACTCCCTTACCACTGAGCAGTGTTAATGCAAAAGAAGGGAAGCTGTGCTTCGGTCACTCTCAGAATATGGTGAGCAGCCATTGCGCCATGACCCTGTTCTTGGAGGCTAGTGAAAGAAGCTTCCAGGCACTCCGGTTGACCATTGCATCACAAATAACTGAGGAAAACAACCTCCCACAACCAATTTCAGTGTGCACCTCCTGGCAAATATTACCTGCCAACCACAAACCTGGAAAGCAGCAGACACACAAATAAATTGCATTTAATGAACTTTACTAGGGCCCCTGCCACACGGGGGGGGGGAGTACGGCCAAAGTGCGGCTTTTTAAAGCCGCACCAAAAGAAACACGCGGTGGCGGATCACATAGATCCCCTGAGCCGCCACACAGTTCCTCCCCGGCACAATCAGATGCCGGGGAAGGAAGCCACTGGAGGGAGAGGGAGCCAGCCGGCTGTGCATGTGTGTACCTCCTGGTAAATATTACCTGCCAACCACAAACCTGGAAAGCAGCAGACACACAAATAAATTGCATTTAATGAACTTTACTAGGGCAAGCAAATAAGGGGCAGGAAAGAATGGGCTGAAGGCAGCCACAGTTTTCTTTTTGAGTTCCTCTTACCACACATCTCTGTGGGCAGGGAGGATGTGGAGTGCTGATGGAGAACAAACCAGGAGTAAACTGTGATGCTGTGTTTAAATTTAAAACAAAATTCTTGTTAAGACTAATTCTGGAGAATAAGCCAGCTTCAAATCCTGCTATCAGATCTTGATTTATGCTAGTTAGTACAGTATCCAGAATTCAGATGAGCAATTAACTGTGGTTAGTTTAACCAAGGCTTTGTGTTAAGTCTGTATTGACCCACTGGCTCAGCAACCTTGTTCAGCCTCCCATGGCATTCTTTATCCATTCATGGTAGGCAGAACTTTAACCAGCACAATTAAAACTGAGTTTTGGTGATGTTACCAAATTTTGTGACTGCACTGCTTTTGTTTGAAAATCCCAGTTTCTGACTCCCCCACCCTGGCACAGATTAAATTCAATACAGTTCTGACCACTAAAATTACCTTCTGTTTCTGCTTGAAAATACTATTAAAATAAGCAAGTGAATTGGGAATGCCAGCAATGAAAACGAATGAAATGAAACTGCGTACAACAGCATGCAAAACCAAAGTGCTTATTTGTACATTCCAAGTTAGCGTCTTCTTTCCTGTGTCTTCCCCCAAAAAGATTCTAGCTCCAGTCTAAAATTAGTCTAGATTGTCAATGCAATCCTAAACAGAGTTATATCCTTTCAAATACATTGAAGTCAGTGGGGTTAGAAAGTTGTAGCTGTGTGTAGGATTTAACTGTAAAGCAGGCAGGTCTGGCATCAGCATATCCTGAAGGTAGGGCAGGTGCCAGGCCCAGGTCTTCTAGCAGGGCCCACTGCCACTGACTCCCTGCCCACATACCTGCCTTGCCAACTGTCAGTACACCTTTCCTCATCCACTCAGAAGCACTCTGTCAGCCATGCTTTCGGCTGCATGTACTGCCCAATGCTGCTTGGGAAGGTTCTGCAACTGGTGGTGCTTTTGGCAGCCACAGCAGAAGCACTCCTTGTCATGTACTGCCTAGCACCATTGGGGAAAGGGACTGTGGGCAGCTGTGAGCTTGCAAAGTGGAAGGGTTAAGAGGAGAAGGATACACAGAGGCAGGTGTGGAGCATGCAGACAGGTAGGTGGGAAGAAGGCTGTAAATTGGAGGTTGGTGGTAGGCAGAGGAGGAGAGGACCTGGAACTGGCCCTGAAAGCAAGTTAGATTAAAGACTCCAGTCTAGAGGAAGCCTTACTGGGGAAAACTAAAAAAGAGAAAATGTTATCTTTGTTTTATTCATAGAATCCTTGTGGCTGATTGTTTTATCACAGCATCTCTTATTA
The DNA here is from genome assembly GCF_001447785.1 of Gekko japonicus. Taxonomy (NCBI): domain Eukaryota; kingdom Metazoa; phylum Chordata; class Lepidosauria; order Squamata; family Gekkonidae; genus Gekko; species Gekko japonicus. The sequence continues at coordinate 157,319 of NW_015170890.1, forward strand.
TTTAATCCTTGGTCAGACCTGCTTTTTTTCTCCCTGTAAGTCATGGCTTCATTTACCATCTTTTTTTTACCATTGTTTACTTAAGGGACTTTGTGTGACTGAGTTTGAGAGAGGAAACAAAGAGTCCTTTGATCCTACTGGAATTTTTTTTTTTTTTGCTGTAAGTAGCCTTTGCATGGTGAGCTCTTGGAAATCTGGGCAGATCATTGTTCCATCTGTTTCTGCAACTTTGTATGATCGCCATCCAGCAAGAGCGCTTTAATCTGTGGAGAATAGATGTTTCCAAAGTTAAAAATGTGCTTCCCAGGTGCTGAGAAGGTCACAAAGCCATACCACTGACTGAAAATGCAGGAAAAGCCATCCACAGGAACTGAGCATCCATGGAGATGTTTGGTTACAAAGGCCAAGTCCCTTTTTTTTAATGCAGTAGGGTGGAGCTGAGAAACAAGAGGCATGCAATGGTTTAAGGTAACATGCTGATAACACATCCTGTGTTTGGCTCCCACTGGCAAATGTACAAGAGGAAGAGAGAGAGACTCAAGGGCATTGACAATTACGTTTAGAAGTGGATCATTTTTGTTTTGTTCTTGTGTTAGAGAAGCTCAGAACAAATGCTTAAACATTCTTCAAGAAGTTTGATTAAACCAATTCCTGTAGCTGACATTCCCATTTGGGTTTGTCCTTGATTGTTGAAGAGTAATCCATCAACTGGTTTTGCTGTTGGTATATGGAATTACTTTCTATCTGTATGACTTACAGTGCAACCTTTGTTTAGGATTGCACGGTTAGAGCTCAATTTATAAATGCTTAATAGCCTTTATATGTGCTAATAGCCTAATGTGAATTCTTTATTGCTAGGAATGAATAACAATAGAAGTGGATAGGTACCTTGCAGTGCTGTGGATCTGTTTTTCTGCTGGAAATAGTCCATGTTGCTACAGATATTCCATCTTGTGTTTTAATGAACTCTTCCAATAGCTTTGTTGTTGGAGTTTGGGGGGGGCAGTGGTTTGATCAGTGGTCAAAATATCTCATCTATCTGGCTATTAGCTATTGTAGGCTTCTGGAGCATGGCAGGTGCATTTGACAGAATGAAGACTAAGCTTAGTAAGAAGAACTGTATGCAACAGTCTTAGCACATCATATTTGAAGAGAGAATGAGAATGTCTCATTTGTGAGGGCTAATTACAGAACTCCTCTTTTGGAAAGGAAGCTACTTTGGAATCTAGAAATCTCTGCCTTTACACCTTCTTGCTTGCAATCTTCTCTACCCATGCATTTGTAAGTTAACAATTTATTGCAAAATCTACCAGAAGGTACCAAAGGATATTATTACATTTGGTCCTTCAGTGAAATCCACAACCTTCATCTCCTGATTCCCTTCAATTTAACAACTCCCACTGGCCCTCAGAACTAGAGATCTGACAGTCCTCCTCAGCTAGGCAAGTAGCCAGACAGTTATGGGAAGAGAGGGGGGAACCATAGGGGCTCTTGAGCAGAGTGGCACATAATTTTCCAGTTGCCTTCGAAGTAGACATTCCTGGGAATTTGTTTCATTTCTTTTGTTTTTGTTATTATATCCAAAAGGGACTATTTCATTGTTGAGTTATATTTTTTGTTTCATTGTTAGCAGACATTGCCTTAAAACAAGACAATTCTTTCATGTAGAATTCTTTCATGTAGAAAAATCCAACAAGTATAGCTAATTTTCAGTTTAGCTTGTACTACTGAAAGGTTTTTTAACATTCTGATTGTATTTCTATTGTATTCATCTCACTTTCTGTTTAAACTCATTTATTGATTCATTCAGATACATCTGTATCTTCATATCACTTATTATGTTTGTATTCCTGTAAATTCTTTAAAATCACTGTGTTTTTCACTACATTTAGTTGACCTTACGCTATTTGGAAAGATTTGTTGATGCATCTCTTCTCTCTCTCGCTTAGAATCAACAATCTCTCAACAAAAATGGGAAGAGACGTAGAGGACTCAGATTTAGATTCCATATAATTTTGTATCCCAGAAAGAGAGGCAACTCATTCACAGCAGTGTGTTATAAATCACATGTGATAATATGTGTGAGGCAGAGGATAAACAGCATTAGTATCTAGACTGTTGTCTCCCCCCTTCCTGATATTAGGAACCAGATTACACTTTATGCCAGGGATTCCATTATTCCAAACTTTACATGTAGCCAATTTGTCCCTGGAAACTAATGAGATCAGGACATCAGCATGAGTGTTTGGGTCTTTTAACCCTTTCAACACAGTTTTCCAAATTGAAATTGCCAACATGAGCATCTGTATGCTCCATGCATGACGGATGAGAAAAATGCAGTAAATAGCACAAACAGTCCATAAATCATGATAATGTTGTTGAGGAAAGGGTTGGATATCATTGTGCCAATTTCCTAATCAATCTAGCAGCCCTAGTAGCTGCAATAATGTATACTTATTAAAAATATGTGGGAGGTTCGTCTCAGATCTTTTAGTAAAATGTGTAGTTTAGCCTTTAGTTCCCCTCCCCAAAACTGAAGACTCCGCTTTTATATCAGGTGTTTTTTTGATCATCTAGAACATTGACATTCTTTCCTTGTTTTTTTTTTGGAGGCTGAATTAGATTGACCTTACCAGCAAGCCACCCAGTGAACAAAGGCCTTCAGAATAGAACACTGATGAACCAATTCATTGGTGTTCCATTCTTTCACAGGGATAGCCCTTGAGGCTAAACATTCTTGCATGAGAGATTATTGGCTGGTGCCCACAAAGGCCAGAAGATTTGGAGGGATGGCTGTGAACAAGGGAGCTTGATGACTTTCTCTTTAGTTAGTTAACTGAATTGTTCATTATTTTTAGGCAAATAAATACTAAATAAACGATGCATATCATTATTTTCTGAGCTTGTTAGTGAATGGCAGAATTATCTTTAACAATCCTTCTTATGTAGTGGCATAGTCAAAGATGCCTGGTGTGATTGAGATTGTTCCCCAGTATGCACAGCCTGGAAAATGAGACTAAATGTTATCATTGAGGGACATATTACAGTAGTAAAACTGTAACTACAACTGAGCACTCTGTTGTGGTGAAAAGTCTATAGGCTGTTGGAAGAAGAATAAAGCACTCTGTAGGCTAGTGGAAGGCCTTCAGCAAGTGTTGATGTTAATTCTACAGCTGCCACAAGATGGATGCCGCTGACCTCTTTGGTGTGTCACTGATATGGCCTGTTCACGTTCTTTCCTTCTCACTTCAGATTGTAAATTTGTTTGATATATTTTAAATTGTTAAAGCTTGGTGTCTACCTATGCCATTGCTCTGAGCATGAGTCTTGTTTAAAGGTTGAATAACGAACAATAGATGACAGTGAGCCATGTCTCCAGTAAGCATTCTCATTTCAGCATTCTGTACCAATTGTCGTTTCCAGACACTCTTCAAGGGTAGCCCCACAAAGAGCATCTTGCAGTAATCTAATCTAGATGTAACCAGGCATGCACCACAGAGGTTAGATCTTGTCCACCCAGGAAACACCACAGATGGTTAACCAATCAAAACTGGTAAAAGGCATTCCTCTGCCACCTGCATATTCAGCAGTGGGTCTAGGTCCAAGAGCACCCCCCCACACTCAGGACCTGTTTCTTCAAGGGGAGTCCAACCCCATCCAGAATCAATGACACTTTAAATCCCAGGTCAGACCTTCCTCTAACCAGTAGCACTTCCGTCTTGTCAGGATTAAACTTCAGTTTGTTAGCCCACATCAAGTTCAAAACTGCCTACAGGCACCAGTTCGGAGCTGAGTGTCAGCTGCATATTGGTGGCAACCCAGCCCAGATCTCCAGATGACCTCACCCACTGATTTCATGTAGATGTTAAAGAGCATAGGGGATAAGATGGAGCCTTGCAGGACCCCACAGGCCAAGGGCCAATGAGCTGAGCAGCACTCCCCCAGCACCATCTTCTGAAACCTATTCTCCAGCTAGGATTAGAAACACCACAAAACAGCCCCCCCAATCCCATCCCAGAAAGGCAGTCCAGAAAGATAACTGAGAGGTCCAAGAGAACCAACAGAGTTGCATTCCCTATGCCCATCTCCTGGCAGAGGTCATCCATCAGGGGGACCAAGGCCATTTCAGCACCATAACCAAGCCTAAAGTCAAATTGGAAATGATCTGAAGAAACCACTTCATCTAGGAAAGCCTGTTGTCCAGCCACCACCCAATGAATCACCTTGCTTAAGAATGGAACATTCGAAACTGGTTGATAGTTATTGAGATCTCCAGGGTTCATGGTAGGCATCTATAGAAGTGGAAGCATCAGAGCCTGTTTCAAGACTGAGATGACTCCCCCCTTTCTCAAGGAGGCATTAAGTACTTCTGGACCCAGTTAGCCATCCCCTTCTCACCAGATAAGTAGCCAGGAAGGGCAAGGGTCATAACAGCAGGTGGTATGCCTCAAACTTCCCAGGATCCTGTTAGGGTTGCCAGGCCCATCAGACCCATGGGCAAGGCAATGAAGGAAGCATTCTGTGAGTGGGAAGTGATGTACCCAGAAATAAATGCAACGTGCCTACATCACCCGGAAGTGACGTAGGCACATTGGTGTTGTCAGGGATGACGCTTTGGGTTTTGGGGAAAACTCTACGGTAAAATTGGCTTCAAACTATAGCGTTTCATCCAAAAACCAGAGCATCGCCGCCAATGTCACCTATGTGCCTACGTCACTTCCGGGTGATGTAGGCACGTCACATTTATTTCCTGCTTCTTCCCTCCCTGCTTCCTATAAGTCACATTTATTTACAGCTGGGGGGGGGGTCTGGTGTCCGTTTCCCCCCAGTTCCTGATGGCCCTGAAGTGGGGGAGGGGCTCTAACCTGGGGGATCCCCTGCCCCCAACTGGGGACTGGCAACTCTAGATCCTGTCCATCTCTTCAGAGTAAATAAACTGAAATGTATCCCAAACAAGTGGACAAGTTGGCAACCTGGCAGCATCTGACCCTGTCACTACTAATGTAGAGTCCAGGTTGGCACTCATGTGAGAGATTTTGTCTGCGAAGGGTTGAGCAAAATGGTTGCAATGCACAACTGAGCAGTTCCCTCTTCCAGGAGGCAAGATCCCCGCCTAATCATATTGCTTCCATGTCCAAATCGCCTCCTTGAATCACAAAGAAGGAAAGAAATAGGAAGAAAGAGAAAAGAGGCAGAAAAAGCACTGCTATGGTGTTTTATATTATAGTGTGCTTTAGGGCGTCATTGGTTTAAATCCAGCCAACTGTTTGTTCAACTTGTCCAGTTCCCCTTCTCATTAAAGCCCCCATCCCAAACGGCTCTTGTCCATGTAGGTCACATGATTCCCAACATAGACTTTTGCATAGTCAAAGGGGATCACCTCCTCCCTCTTCCACAGCTGGCTGGATGAGTGAACAATAGTTTTCTCCTGGCATTTATCCCCAGTATCACCCTTTAAATTGGTTCATTCATAATATAGTTTCCTGAAATCCTTGTAACAATCCTGTGGGATTATGAGGTGAAGCACCTCAGCCAAACTTCACAGATAAGTGAAATGTAATTAGAAAGTGAAGACCAGATGCTTTTCAATGAACTATTGTATTCAAGCCCCTTTGAGGCATTTTAAATTTTAAAAGGAAACTACTGTGGTATTTTAATAAAGAATGTATGACAAGACTTTGTATGAGATATTCCATCCCAAAATTTACAAAAGTGCGACATTGCAGTGGAAAGCAGTTAGAGTTTCCACAGTATATAATCATCTAGAGCAAGTAAGTTTATTTGGATATCGGGCTTGGCTGTGGGAAACACAGTTTCCTATTCCTGCTCAACTCAAAGCATTCAGCCCGTCCTTGAGGAAGTTGCTTTGTTTCAGGGCATTCTGGGCTCCTTGGAGAGAAAGTGGTTTAGATATTCTTTGCAGTATTTTTTCCAGCAAAACAGTCCATGTTATAGGGGGAATGTTTGGTCACATAAAATAGTAATGGAATGTTCAACAAAATGGATATGTTTTGTGTGCAAATGTAAAGTCCAATACTATGCACACTTATAAATGCAAATGCCATAGGGGGCAATTCAAAGTAAAAACAGATTACACTACATGAATTGAATCAGTAAAGAATATTGGTAAAACACTGTACATGGCTAAAGAAATAGTATCTCTTCCATTAAACACATTAATGAAGTCATTTTTTAAAAAAACTGTTTAAGTTCCTTAAGTGATTTTTAGTCTCCTACTTGGAAATTGTTGTCTATCCTCACAGCCAGGGCTTTTTTGGTGTCGGTATACATGAGCCAGTTTACACCAGCAAGGCGGGTATATAAATTGAAAGTAAATAAATAAATACTGAGTATGAGCACCTTTTTTCAGGTCACTCCCAAGTTCTGATCTTCGTGCGCATCCCTCTCAGCCAGAGAACGAGAAGGAGGAGATCACTTGGGGTGGGCATACAGGGACCTGAGCCACCACAGCCACGGTGGGGACAGAGACCTGGTCACACCACAAGCTGATCCGCTGTGAGTTGCCAGGGGTCATTTCCTGCAGGAGAGCACAGGAGCAGAGCTCCAGCAGTAAAGAGCCCATGGGGCGGGCACATGCAACAAGCCCCGCCCCGCCCCCCACTCCTTCTCTCCCTCTTTCTTTCCCTCTTTCTTTCCTTCTATTACTTTCCTCTTTCTTTCTTTCTTTCTTTCTTTCTTTCTTTCTTTCTTTCTTTCTTTCTTTCTTTCTTTCTTTCTTTCTCTCTTTCTCTCTCTCTCTCTCTCTCTCTCTCTCTCTCTCCCCCCCTCCCCCTCTCCCTCTCCCTCCCTCTCTCCCTCCCTCCCTCTCCCTTTCTCTGCATAGATCTGTGTGAGGGCAGATCTGTGTGCCCCCCCCCCAGCTAACAATCCAAAACAGTCCATTGGCACCTTTAAGACCAAGTTTTATTTAGGTACAAGCTCTCCCTCTTCTGCGAGGGCAGATCTGCATGTCTGCCTCCCCCTCCCCCCATAGCTAGCAATCCAGAACAGTCCAGTGGAGCCTGAATAGTGGGTGTTGCCTTCTGACACACTTCCAGTGATGTCAGGGGGTGTGGCATATGCAAATAAGTTATGCTAATGAGTTATACTAATGAGCTCCTGCACCTCTTTTTCTATGAAGTGACCCCTGGTTGTGGCCATGGACTTGGGCAGTCTTTAAGCTATTGCACCTGAACCACATGGAAAGAACAAGGTCAATGCCACCTGGCAAGCTGGGTGGGTGGGGAGGTGTAAGCAGGATGAGATATGGCAGGCCAGGTGACTGGGTGAGTCACCACGGGCAGCCAAGAGCCTGGAACTGCCCCACAAACCAGATGGGCACAGAGCCCAGCAGCAGTGCAGGAGTTGGCAGAGAAAGAGGCCAGGTGGGGGACGGAAGTCAGTGGCAGAAAAGTTGCCTGCTCTTCTTTCCTTCCTCCCTCCCTCCCTCTTGGGGGTGTGGAAAAAGAAGTCTGGGTAGGCAAAGAGGCTGGTTGAGGGAAGGCAGGCCAGGCAATAGAGTGAGCTGCCACAACCCCAGGTTTGCTGCTGCTGCCCTATAAACCGTGTGAGTGCAGAGCTTGGTAGAGGAGCTGGTGGGGGAATAGGCTGGGCTGGAGAAGGTGGCGGCAGAATAGCTTAGCAGAGGAGAAGGAGTCAGTGGGGTTCAGCTGCCTGCTGTGCTGTTTGCAGGGCAGCCTTAATGTGTGATGAACAGTTTAAACTACAAACTTTCTGTCTTTTAGTATAATACTCTGTGAACAGTTACATTTGCCCAGAGTCAATATTGTTATCACACTGAAATTGTAATGAACTAGTGTGCCTTTTGCTGTCTAGCCATATCTGCACATTAAGTCTTGAGGGTGCTTCGCCTCACAAGCTCCTCTCCTTCCATGCTGGTCTTCTGGAACTGATACTTATCCATTGATTTATGTGGCTGACTGGCAGCAGAAGAGAACAAAAAGAATGAATCTCATCGCTAATGGTATATTACACAACTTGGAGAATACTTTTTACATTATTGTAAAATAATTGTTGGTTTCACTGAAGAAATTTATCGAAACAAGTGACCCTATACCCAGGATCCTCATGTGATGACTGGTGACTTTTTGATGATTCTTCATTGACAGAGAGTTCTTCCTTGATATTTTCACTAACTGAATACCCATTTTCAAGTTTTTGCCATTCTGGATTTACCTTGTTGTTTGAATTATGTTATAATTCATATGGTAAACTTACCTGTTTTGTAAAAATATTGTAATACATTAATTAATATTTAATTAATATTTAATGTTTAGCATCTTATTGCAGTGTTTCTTCTAATTTTGTGTCACAGTATCACTCTGTAATCCTTCCTATGCTTGTTAGTTGGATAAAAGGCCAGTTTTGTGACATCTGTTGACCAAAACTTAATTTCACAAGCAGAGATGGATCAGGTAAGTTTCAAGGATGTGACTCTTAGGTTCAGTATTCTGACATGTACGCCTCCAAGGTGGACAGAGCCCATCCATATTTGATGGTCTGTCACAGCACATAGCATGGGAGACCTTTGCACTTGACTCCTAGCTCTTTGTGCAACCACAAAAGTGTTGAGCTCAAAACCCTCATGGTTGTAGGGA
>NW_015170890.1:165956-178214 GCF_001447785.1 Gekko japonicus
GGTCTGAACTTTTGAGAAGGTGGCATTTGTGAACAACTTTCTGATTGGTCAAGGACAAAACTCTCTCCTTGCCATGACATTTCCTGAAGTATCACCATCTCGTTATATATATATATCTCATCTCATATATATATGAGACTAGAAGTATCGCCATCTCATATATATATGAGACTAGAAAGAGGGAGGCCTTTATCAGGTTTCCAATATAAAGAGGCCTTTATCAGGTTTCCGTTATAAACCTGGCCCACCTGTATAGAAGACCAGAATTTTTTAATAAGTTTTTTTATATATATATAAGTTTTGAATTAACTAGAAACTGTACTTCTGAGTTTTCTATTTTTATCCCCCAATTTGTCTATTTCTACATGTGCTTAGAAGAAATGTGTTTTTTTAATTGGATCCCAGTCCAGGGAGCTTTTTAATGTTAAACTTCCTCTACGGCCAGTTGCCCCGCCCATACTACTTAACATACCGGAAGGCTGAACAGGAAGAGGCAGCTGCCTTAATGGACTTATTTAGTTATCCCTCCTGGGGCAAATTGTGTCACACTCACCATTTGGCAGCTGGGATAAAGGACTGTTCTGCAGTAGTCAATCAGAGCCTCAAAGAATTAACTCCCCAGATGGTACCCATTCTGTCAAAGAGCAGAGGACCCAAAGGGACTGGGCGTTGTGCATAAAATCTCCTTCAGTGCATGCACCCCACAGTGCATCCCCTGTGTCCCCTTTCTAAAGTGTAACTGTAAATCACTTTGAGCCCACTTGTGGGGAAAGCGATTAATAAATCGAAAAGTGTTATTATTATTGTTGTTGTTGTTGTTATTGTTGTTGTTGTTGATGTATTTTACTAAAAATGTGAATTCCTGGGAGTTGCTTGGGTGAATCAAGGACAGAACACAGAGAGTATCCTTTGTACCTAAGCTGTGTTTCATTTGCTGTGTTTTCGGGCCACACATACAGAGATGATGACTTGCAGTGACCATTTATGTTGGAAATATTTAAAATGTAATTGTTTCCTAGTTGGGTAAGTGTTTTTGCACAGCAAGGGACCACACACTGCAAATGAACGTACAGCTATTTTGGTTCGGCCACTTTTCACGGCAGGATGCAGTTTTCTTCAAAGACATATAAACTATCATTTTAATTAGCCCCTGTTATTGCCCTTAATTATTAGAGGGGAAAAAAACTTTTAAGGAAGATAATACAGGTTATAATGGGAAAGAGAGGTGGTCCATTTTACTTCTTGTATGTCATATCATTGCTAACAAATATCCCATTTATGTTCTTACCAGACAAAAACCCCAATGTGTGCAAAGTGCAACTGTTTCTAATTTAAGGAAGACTTTATTGCCCACCACAGTAGCAATAATGGATTTGCTTCATTGATACTAATGAGATTTTAGGCCACATAAGGTAACAGCATGATGATGATGATGACTAGTGTTATGGTTAAAGTTATTTTAAGGTGATCCACACTGTCCCTGCATCATTTTGTTGAGTTCTTAATGCTTACTTTTAGAAATCAGTCATATTTTTTCCAGCCTTGAATTATATATCAGTGTGGGGCTGTGCTAGAGTTGCCAGGCTTCCTACTATAGCGATTTGTAGAGTGACATGATGTCACTTGTGGGTTTTCCTGGAAGTGAGATCATGGCATGCACCCCCTAAGTTCCTTGTTTGTCATGCCTGGCACTCCTAGCTGTGACTCAGTACATACTTTGCATGAAGAGAGTCTGCCTGAGACTCTGAAAATCCTCTGCCAGTCTGATATAACATTAATGACCAAGACGGACTAATGGCCTGATTTTGTAGGACTATTCCTAGGCTAATATATTTTAGCTGTCACTTGACTAAACTATTTGGTTACTTAAATTTAAAATAAATGAGTGTGTTGCCAGAATCTCAGCGTAAGTGGTATTGAAGAAAAGACATTCTTCTTTAAAATATGAGGTCTTGTCAGATTGAGAGAGGTGGAATATCAGATTACAAAAGGGCTGCAAAATTTGAACATGCTAGAAGAACCATATTTGAAAAAGCAGAATTGATGTTCATTATAAGAGCATGCTGTGAAGTCAGTTATTTGTGGTTCTAGAAGGATAACCATGATAGTTTATAAAGGTAAAGGTAAAGGTTCCCTTGCTCGAAAGCCAGTCGAATCCGACTCTAGGGTTGCGGTGCTCATCTCCGTTTCAAAGCCGAAGAGCCAGCGCTGTCCGAAGACGTTTCCGTGGTCATGTGGCCGGCATGACTAAACACCAAGGCGCACGGAACGCTGTTACCTTCCCACCGAAGTGGTCCCTATTTATCTACTTGCAATTTCTTGCTTTCGAACTGCTAGGTTGGCAGGAGCTGGAACTAGAGACAGGAGCTCACCCTGTCTTGCGGCACCCGGGTCTTGAACCGCTGAACTACTGACCTTCCACAGCCTGCAGTTCAGCGTCTTAACCACTTGAGCCACCGCAGCTCCATGATAGTTTATAGTTGGATCCAAATGTATCATCTACCTGCTTTGAGTGTCCAGAGAAAGCTAAACTAGAAATGTTATAATTAATATTCTTTTCAAAAAATTAAGCTCTCCCCTCCTGTGTGACTCCATAGCTGTGCCCTTTAATTGTATATTTTAGAACTCTATGGTGCAATCCTAAAAACACTTTCCAAGGAACAAGCTGTCATGAACACGGTACCAGGCCAGGCAAGAGCAAGGTAGTCTAAAGGCAGTCCAAAGTCAAAACCGGGAAAGCAGCAATACCAATTGATCAAGTCCAAATCACCAACCGTTAGAGTAGTCGTCAAAGCCAGAATCCCAAGAAGTCAGAGGTCTGAGGTACAGGTCAGGAGCGTAGTCGTACGAGCCGAGGTCAGGAGCCAAGAAGTCAAGATCAGGAACAGGAACATGGGTGGTGAGGTGCAGAGCTTCGTCCAAAGTCACTAGTTGCTAGCACAACTAGTCGGCATGACTGCTAAATAGCCTGTAAGGCTGTCAGCAATTAGCATGCCCTGATTGTGTCCCGGCTCCCGCTAGTACTCAGGGCTAAAAGAGCGCCTACCACGCATGCGCACATCCCACTGTCGGGATGCCATGTCCCATTGCCGTTGTTCCCGCAAACGGGATACCAGTGGGGGCGAGTCAGGAAGCGTGTTGCTCCAGCGTGTGTCTGCTTCAGCTGTTGCTGGAGCAGCTTCTGTGGCTTCAGTCCTGTAAGGTGCAGGGTTTTTAGGAGCCAGGAGCTCATCCCCAGCAGTACTTAGGCCTTCTGCTGGGGCCAAATGCTCATCCCCAGCAGTACTTAGATCTTCTGCTGAGGCCAAGTGCTTGGGCTCAGCAGCAGCCATGACACAAGCCCAATTGTGTAGTCCTGAGTGGGATTTTGAATAGACCTCCTTAGGATTGCTCCCTTAGTTGACTAATATTACAGCTAAATTAGTTAAAGTTTTAAAAACTTGGTTTAGTTTTTGTAGTTTAGTTTAGGGGTCCCCAAACTTTGGTTGCTTGTGGGCACCTTTAGAATTCTAAAACAGGGTGGTGGGTACCGCCACAAAATGGCTGCCACAGGAAGTGGAGCCAACTGAAAATGTCAGGGAGGAAGGTCATGCATAACTCTAACTGTAATTCTTCAACAGTTCAGACAGAAACTGTGTTTAATAGGATGCATTTTAAACTAAAGATATTGTTTAAAATATTTTCTTGGACATACACAGCTTACCAGTCGTTCATTGAAGATCCTTGTGCTGTGATGGCGGTTACTGTTGAAGCAATTTTACAAAATTTGAACAGCCAATCAGTTCTTCAGTGGAGAATCAGAAGCCCCGCTGGGCAAAATCCCCACCTTGCCATGTTTACTTCCTAAAAACGCTTGGCAGGCACCAGGAAGGGTATTGACGCAGGTCCCCCACTGAAGAACCTTGGTTTAATTTTTTTCTGATTATTTCATCATTACTACTCTGACCTCTCACTAGTCATTCAATATATTTTCCACTACACCTCAATAAATAACATGCTTTTTATTATTCATGCACAACATAAAATGTAAGAAGTTTTTTTTACTTGAGGCGAGGAACTGGAACAAAATGGCTCAACTAGTAATGTTTCTTAAGTGCTGTTGGAGTTTGTTTTAATTTTTCTAAACATATTCTTATCATAATGCATAAAGTGTCATATTAATCAGTGCATAAAGGGAGAACATTTTGTATGCTTGTAAACCATTTTTCCAAAGCCAAGTATCTGCCCTGTATTCTGCAAAGTTTGCTCAAGCCCTCGTGGGGAAAGTGTAATGAGTTACTCTTCCATTTGGTGGGAGTGATCTGTATGACAATCCTACTTAACATTTTTAAAGAAGGAGGGACCATTATGCACATCTGCATTGTGTGCCCTGAAATGACCCTTTTTTCAGCTGAAAGAGGTCCTGTATAATACTGGCTCCCAAAGAGCTGTGTGTCACTGGCACAAGACTAATTTTAGAAAGGGTAAAGCTATAGCTTGTGTTCTCATGGGCATTTCCCATACTCTAAAGCACACAAAGTCCTTTCAGTGTCCTTTCAGCATTTTTTTTAATGGGAGGGTTTTTGCTTCAGACTGCACAAAAGCTCATAAGTAAGAAAGAATATTTTGACTGATTATGTTTTCATCACTGATGTGTGCTTTACATAGTAATTTGTTTTGGAAACTTGCTTAATAATAATGTATTTTCTTGCACACTTGGTTAAGAATATCAAATATCCCACAGAGTATAATATAGGTGGCTGAAGGGAGATCAGAACGAAGATGAGAGTTAGCAGCTGAGTAAAATGTTGTGAGGTTGCGTCTGCTGTTCTGAAAATGGTATGTAGAGAGACGCTGGGTGGATGACTATAAGGTTATATAAAACAACTTTCAATTTTATTTTTGATTCTATGCTCTCCTTCTAAGATTAAGGGGAAATTAACCCCTTTCTTTAAATACCTGAAGGACTATTACATGGAAGAGGGCAAATACTTGTGTTCTCTACTGCTCCTGAGTGCAAGGCCATTGAGTTTAAATTAAAGAAGGGTAGAGTTCATGTGAACTTTAGGAGGTGGAAGATCCTAAAAGTAAGAGCTTTTTAACTGATTGCCTAGAGGGTAGGTGGGCTCTTCCACTCCAGGTGCCATCAAGCAAGAGGTTGGACACCCATCAGAGTGCTTGGATGTCCAGCATGAGCTAGAGGATGGAGAAGATGGCCTGGAATGCCCTTTCCAGCTCTAGTATTAGGATTGCCATTTGCCATTCATGGTGGGCAACCCCTTTCCCTCAGCCCCAATCACCTGACCTTCATGATTTGAGGAGCAGGAGAAAAAAAATGAGGGGATAATGTTGATGCTAAACACTATGGATATTGTTGGGGATTCCTAGAGCACTGCTTCGAAGTGATATGACATTCTCCAAATCTCCACCTGGAAATGATGTCACATCTTTCAAGACACTTGGAATTTTCCCATCTTTGTGGTCTACAGGGTTGGCAACCCTATCTAGGATTAACTCCTCTATTTATTGTGAGACTTTTATTTCATTAGAAGAAGGAAATGCATACATATATTTATACTGTTCAAGATTTCACAGAAGAAAATTTGGATGCTTGATATTCGGATACTTCTAGTAGCTTTACTAAAGCTATTTTGTAGATCTGTAAGGAAAACATATATAATTCCATTCATTATCCATCAGGACTTCAAAATATACAGTGTGCAGTGGCACAGTGTGTAACATGATGTCTTTATGTTCATGTAAATGCATGTAAATGGTCTAGAATCAAGATGCATATACCACCCACACAGAGATTTAACTTCTCTAGAGATTTTGGATAGGAAGCTGAATCCTGAAAAAGAACAACCTTATATAATCACACTAGCAAAATTTTACTAAGGCATCCACAGAGGACAAAAATAGGGTCAATTACTACTGGGGAGAAGTAACAGAAATTGAGACTGCCTTATGGTACTATTACACTGTAAGCTATGCTTAGCTCATGGCAGGCTGTATATCTAGGGCCAAAGGGGTGAATGAATGAGTGATTACTAATGAGCAGGATCAGGTGGGCGGGGAGGGGGATTTTGTAAGCAAAAGTCTCATCTTGCACCATAACTCTCATCCTTTTAATTAATGATGTGATTCTGCCCTGACTTCAAGTGAGCATGAGAACAAGTACACAAAAGCCCTGTAATTTCCATTTAGCAATTCCCATTAAACTTTCCTGATCAGGTTTGTCAAGCAGGTACGCTCTAATCAAACATAATGACATTTTGAATGAACTGGTAAGTGCGGAGGACATTTTTCATATTGGCTCACTTGATGAAAAAAAAAGGCAGTTGCATGCTTTGAACTTTTTTTAAAAAAAAACCCCTCACTCTCTGTCAGTCTGTGTTTGTTATTGTGAAACATGACAGTTATCTGAAGAAAAACAGCAGGATTTAATCTGACAGCCCAGTCAAGGAAGAGTGCCACCAATCTAATTATCCAGTAATCTAGTCAGAATGGGAGTAATTCTGGGCCTTTCTCAGACTGCTAATCATATTTCCTGTGCATTAGGAGCCACACATCCTGAGCTTTTAGGGATGAGCTTTTAGCCCGAAGTCGTCCCAGGTAAACGCAAAAGGAACACCATTTTTTTTTTTTAATGGTAAAATGTATGCTAGGACGTGTTTGTTTTCCCACTCATCCCTTTCATCAGCAATGTCTTCCTGGCTCTCTCTGTGAAAGGCTTTAAGGTTTTCCCTTTTGTTTATTTGAAGGGATCTCATAGTATCTTTACTTATATTTGTGGTTCGAATGGCATAAGCTCGTATTAGGACCACATGTACAATTCCTTCTCTAGTGTGGGAAGGTGCACAGGGAATTATTGTTACTATTAATGGTGATAACGATGACTGGGAGTCAGAGTGGCCCATGTGGAGTGCACATGTTGATTTTTCCTTTCTAGTGACAGCCTCACATGCCTCATGGAATGATGTTCTGGAGGTCCCTCTTTCCTTGGATAGCATTCGGTGGAAAGAGGCTGCGTGTAGAACCCAGCCAGATATTGATAGCCATCTTCTGCAATATGTGCTTTGGCCCAACTGTTTTGGTCACCCGGAATTGTGCATTTGCATTGTTAGAACCCTCCTCCTTAGCTCTTGCTCTCTAGTTGTGGTATATTGTAAGTAATGATAATGTCCGGATGGCAGATTCATTTATATATTTTGCACAAAACTGTGAAAAAATTAGAGCTGGATTCAGTTTGTCATTTTAAAATACTTGAGTAATAATGTAAAAAGATCAACTCGTCTTAAGGAATTGACCTAGCAGTTGTTCCCCTTCAGTTTCACAAAACAATTGGGATGAAATTCTTAGGGACCACAACCCTCACCCAAGGGATGCTCCTTCCCCAGTTTCAGGCAGATAGGACCAAGCATCCTTGATCCAAGGCAAATAAAATTCTCACTTATAGAAGAGACATGAGGAGGTATGAAGTGGTACATGACTGTGTCCCCTTCTTCTCCTGTGTCTTCAAGTGTAGCAAGAGAGGATGGGTCTTTCCCCCCCCAAAGATGGAATAGTCCTGGGTACTAAAGCCTGTCCTGCCTTGTTCCTTGCCTTGTTCAGTTTCTTCCAGGATTTTTCTATTAGTCTGACTAATTTCCTTTATTGAAGTCTGGCTGGGGGACAATATGCTTCCAGTGGTGCAATAGAGGGTGAAACAGGTTGCCTTCCCTTATAGACCTGCCACACGTTATATAGATGGATGGGTGGTCCTGTGTATATCACATGAAGCTTCCCTATGCTGAGTGAGTATAGGTCTATCAAGGTCAGTATTTTCTGCTCTGGTTTACAGCAGCTCTCCGGGGTCTCAGGCAGAGGTCTTTTCACATTACCTGCAACCTGCTCTTTTTAACCAGAGATATTGGAAGGGGGGATCTTTCACATGCAAAATGTATGCTTTAACATTCAATCTTGACCACTTGCCTAATTTTGAAGAAAAGGAAGAGTTGGATTTATACCCCACTCTTCAATACCTGAAGGAGTCTCAGAGTGGCTTACAATTGCCTTCCCTGCCTCTTCCCACAGCAGACACCCTGTGAGGAAGGTGGGGCTGAGAGAGTTCTGAGAGAACCGTGACTGACCCAAGGTCATCCAGCTGGCTTCATGTGGAGGAGTGGGGAATCAAACCTGGTTCTCCAGATTAGAGTCCACTGCTCTTAACCACTACACCAAACTGGCTGTTTTTTGCAGTCTTTTTAGATAAAATAAGAGATCCTGAAATAACAATTTCATATAGACATCTCTAGTCTCTCTCCTAAGTGGAAGTGTTTTGTCTTTACTATCACAGGAGTTATAACTTCTGAATATTCATAATCAAAATGGCTAATGAGGAGATTGAATTGTGGGGGATTTTTTATCAATTTGCAGTCCACTCTTATCCTTTAATGGATAGTTTTGTAATTATTCTTGATTAGTTAATAAGTTATGTTGTACAGAAAACATATGTTTACATGTTGTACAGAAAACACAGCTGTTCTTTAGCTCTCTGTTGTGTAACGTATCATCAGGAGGCTAACCCAAGAGGCCTCAGTGCAAGCAGGTTTTTATGAGAAAATGAAGAAAATGGTTTTATTTCTTTGCTGGTCACTTTGCAGGAGTGCTGGGCCTGCGCACAAATTGTTCAAAACCAGGATAGGACAGGTCTAACCCTAGGCAGACAGGGAAGACAAAAGTCTTTCGGTTTTTGTGATTTTTTTCCCCTTTCAAGCCAGGTTATCTCCCCTGGGGTTCTCAAAGTAGTTAAGAGTAATGCATTGATTTAAAGGAAGCTGGGTCAGGGTTGATTTTCTGTTATGTAATAGACTCTTTTTTAGGGTTGCCAGCCTCCAGGCAGGACCTGGAGAGCTCCTACAATTATAACTGATCTCCAGACAACGCAGAATAGCTGCTTTGGAGCATGGATTGTATGGCATTATTCCCTGCTGAGATCCCAGTCTGGAGCTGGCAAGCCTGCTTAGTTTTGCCTGATCTAAGGCTGATTTGAATAATCACTATGCAGCTAGAGTTGCTAGCCCCATGCCAACACATACTGGGCTATATTGGGGGCAGTGCCTGCAGATGGTGGAGTTTCAGGGAAATGTGACATCCCATCCAGGAGATGCTCTAGGAATTTCCCCAATCTCTGTGGTCTTTATCATAGAGATAGGGAACATTCCTACTGTGTCGCTATCAAGACCCCCTCATTTTTCTCCCCCTCAAATTATTGCGGGGGGGGAATGAGGGTTCTAGCTAGAGCTTGCCCACTGCCCCCAGGTAAATGGTAAACCTATACACTCTATTTATTAGAACTCAAGGGGATCCATTGAAGCTGATGGGCAGTAGGTCCAGGATGGAGAAAAGGAAATACTACTTTACACAGAGAGTGATTAAAAAGTGGAATTTGCTGCCAGATGATGTAGTGATGGCCACAGGAATAAACAGATAAGTCTATCAACTATCTACAAGCCATGGCGACTGAGGGGAACCTCCATATTCAGAGTCACTAAGCGTCTGAATCCCAGAGCCAGGAGACAACATCGAGGAAGGCCTTGCCCTCTATGTCCTGTTGTTGGCCATCCAGAGGAACTGGTTGACCACTGAGTGAGACAGGATCCTGAACTAGATGGACTATTGGTCTGATCCAGCAGGTTTCTTCTTGGTGATTCTCTTTTTTCAGCAAGTAGGTCTTTATAATAGCCATAAATATGTCTTCATAATAGCTATAAAATGAACAGCATATATTTTCTCTGCAATACTTGAAATTTTCCAGCAAATTAAGCCATTTTTCATAATTGAGAAAGATTACTTTGGATGAAGAGAAGTATGAAGGTCAGTAGTTCAGCAGTTCGAGACCCGGGCGCCGCATGATGGAGTGAGCTCCCATCTCTAGTTCCAGCTCCTGCCAACCTAGCAGTTCGAAAGCAAGAAATTGCAAGTAGATAAATAGGAACCACTTCGGTGGGAAGGTAACAGCATTCCGTGCGCCTTGGTGTTTAGTCATGCCGGCCACATGACCACAGAAACGTCTTTGGACAGCGCTGGCTCTTCGGCTTTGAAACGGAGATGAGCACCGCAACCCTAGAGTTGGATTCGACTGGCTTTCAAGCAAGGGAACCTTTACCTTTTACCTAACTTCCTTAGTGATTTTAGATTACGGAAAAAGAGAGAATATGGCCAATATTTTTTTTTTTGCAGTCTGTTAATCCAGAATAGATATCATCCCAAATTAGTACTGAGTTCACAGACCCAAACTTGCATCCACATGCTAAACAGAAACACACATTTGAAGGGAGTGAAATATATCCCTTTCACAGCCTTTAAATACTCTGATTGCAAATAGTAGAAGGTTAAGTGATCAGGGATTACTCACTTATTCGCCTACTTCCAGCCTTCTGTCTCTAAAGAGCCAGCGTGGTGTAGCCGTTAGGAGTGGTGGGCTTGAATCTGAAGAACTGGGTTTGATTCCTCACTCCTTCACATGAAGCCTGCTAGGTGACCTTGAGCCAGTCCCAGTTCTCTCAGAACTCTCTCCGCCCCACCTACCTCACAGGGTGAATATTGTGGGGGGAAGAAGGAAAGGCAATTGTGAACTGCTTTGAGACCCCTTAGGATAGAGAAAAGTGGGGTATAAAAATCGACTTTTCTTCTTCAACATTAAATATGAGGTGGATTTATATTTATTTTATGAAACATAGTGGTGGAACACTTTGCTTTACGCACATATGTTTCCAGGTTCCCTCTCCACTGCCTCTAATAACAATTTGAAAACCTTTGTGTCTGAGGCCCTAGAGAGCCACTGCCGCTCAATACAGGGCTAAGTCCAAATATAACCAACCGTATACCTGGTTAACAGCTTCATATATTCATGTTTTGTTAAGGTGAAATGAATCTACATAAGGTAAAAGTCAGTACTCTCCTGCCTGTCTCCTGCACCATACTTGAAGCTTTGCCTATGCACGTAAGGTGGTAAAGTAAATGACATGTTGAAAACAACCCTCCCTAATGATCAGTGTAAGATTGCCATGTTGTCTGCAGGCCAGTTGTCAAGCAATGTGACACATCTCTATGGTGCCGTGTCAACGTTAGTAAGCGTTGAAGAAAAGCATTTAGTGTTGTGACAAAATTCAGATTTATTTTTTATTTTTTTTAAAAAACCCAGTGCTCAGGGCATGATTCTACTGCTTGCTGGCAGTGTGACAGCCACATTTATCCTGCCTGTCATTTTCCTCCTCCACTACCACCCCCATTTTGTTGTCAGGCTGTGAGGCAAATTATTTCATAATTCTATCCTCAAATGTATAAGTTGCTGAAATGATACTCTGAAATATCCAGTGTGTGTGTGCATGTGAGTGAAAATTGCTGATCCTGGTTGTTTAACAGTTTTTGTGCTGGGATAGCAAAACCTAATGTTAGTTTTGTTTTGTTTTTTTAAGAAAAGTTGCCGCCACCACAAAAAATGTAAAAAATTATTCACACCTATGGTTGACATTTTCATTGTCCTGCCTCTTTAAGTTCCCATACTAGAAGAAAGGTCTCTTAGGTTTTTACAGAAATCGGTTTTAAAGACAGCTCCTCCAACTGATTCATTTTTCCCCTTATTGGTTTTCTTTTATGGTACACTGCAATGAAAATTCTGAATATGGAAATCTATTTTTGTATAAGCACCTAGGCTAAAGTGAATTTGGCATCAGATTACTCTAGCATAATATCTCTGTTCTGAAAACTAGTGAAATGAAATTAGGTTCCAACAAAAGTCCGCATGGTCAAAGCAATGGTATTCCCAGTAGTCATGTATGGCTGCGAGAGTTGGACCATAAGGAAGGCTGAGTGCCGAAGAATAGATTCTTTTGAACTATGGTGCTGGAAAAGACTCTTGAGAGTCCCTTGGACTGCAAGAAGATCAAATCAGTCAATCCTAAAATAAATCAACCCTGACTATTCCCTGGAAGGCCAGATAATGAAACTGAAGCTCAAATACTTTGGCCACCAAATGAGAAGGGTGCATTCACTGGAGAAGACCCTGATGCTGGGAAAGATTGAAGGTCAAAGAAGACGGGGATGGCAAAGGATGAGATAGTTAGACAGTGTCATAGATGCAGCGAACATGAAATTGAGCAAACTTCAGAGGACGGCGGAAGACAGGAAGGCCTGGCGTGATCTGGTCCATAGGGTCGCGAAGAGTCGGACTCGACTGTGCGACTGAACAACAAAAAGGAGTTAGGTAAAAACATTCCATGGCATTTGTAGGGA
>NW_015170890.1:179297-179652 GCF_001447785.1 Gekko japonicus
TTAAAAGTTTGGTTTGCATGGCTGTGTGATGATAATCTAGAATGCTGGACTCAGACAAGTGATATGATTGGTGAGTGACAGAGAGGGGGAGGGGTTTTGGAATGGATGCTGTGTGGATGATTGGAATGTCTATCTGGAGTGACTGTTAGAGTTTAGAGAGTTAGGCAGACGGTTGATGTTCAGTTAAGCAGTTTTGTTCGGATTTCTGTGAGAGAAGCAGAAGAGGAGTTTTCTGTCTCTGAGTTGGAGGAGACTCATCCCTGTGTGTGAAAAGAGTGACATTTAGTTCTGTGTTATAAGAGTTACAATTGAAAGCTGAGAGTCTAGGAAAAAGTACAGTGAAAAGTGTTACAAA
>NW_015170890.1:179721-247496 GCF_001447785.1 Gekko japonicus
CAACTCGAAAGCATTAATGAACAAGTTAAAAAGCATTGGACCCAGGACTGAGCCCTGTGGTACCTCCCCAAATAAGAGGTCGTCACATGGACAATTTAGTGTCATCCGCAAATTTAGCCACTTCACTGCTTACTCCCAACTCGAAAGCATTAATGAACAAGTTAAAAAGCATTGGACCCAGGACTGAGCCCTGTGGTACCCCACTGCTTACTACCCTCCACTGTGAAAATTGCCCATTTATACTCACTCACTGTTTCCTATTAATTAGCCAGTTTTTGATCCTTTTATCCCATGACTATTGAGCTTATTTAGGAGCCTTTGATGAGGAACTTTATCAAAAGCTTTCTGGAAGTCAAGGTAAACAACACCTATTGGGTCCCCCTTGTCTACATGTTTGTTCACCCCTTTAAAGGTTAGTGAGACCTTACAGAACCCATGCTGAGTCTGCCTCAATAGTTTTTGTTCATCAATGTGCCTACTAATTCTCTCTTTAATAACCAACTTACCCAGTGTTGACATCTGACTGACTGGCCTGTAATTTCCCAGATCTCTTGTGGAACCCTTTTTAAAGAGGGAGTGACATTAGCTACATATTTTTGTCAGGAGATCCACAAGTTCACATTTGAGTTCTTTCAGAACTCTTGGATGTATGCCATCCAGGCCTGGTGATTTATCAGTTTTTAAGTTGTCTATCAGTCATAGGACCTCTCTCTCATTATCTTTGATCTGTTATGTAGCATGGATTTCTTGTAAATGTAAGTATAAAGTTTATCTAGTTTGCATCAGTTGTAATGTGGGATTGTTGAAGGTTTTAGTCTAAATTCGCATTGTGATGCATGCTGTGTGCAATTGGCCCCATTTTAAAAAACAAAATAAAATTCAGTCTTGGGATGGGGATTCCTTAACCCTTATGCTTTTTTTTGCTAAAAATTGCCCCAACTGTTTTTCTTTTTTCTCTGTAAGAAAAAATATTTTTGTGAGGCAAAAAAAGGACCCAGAGGCTGATTTTAGCATGTAAAGTGACCAAGAGGAAATGGTTAAGAATGCCCTCAAGATTTGCAGAACACAACTAGGGGGTGGACGAGCTGGTATGACTTTCATTAAGAATCACTGCTCTGATGTGCTTTTGTCTTCTATTAAATAAAAAACACAGAAAAAATAAAATTGTAGAAAACAGGAATTCAGTGAATATATATGTTTTATCCAGTGACTGAGAAAAAGGATATATATTATATCATAGACCTTTTGAATTGAATAGAGTTGGACTTCAGCATCCTTAGTTTGAATTACAGCTGAGAAGACCTAATGTCATATGCACATTAGTCTCTCTTTCCAGATAGGACACTAGAGAGGACTTCCTCAGTGGATCTTAAGGAAGGATAGGCTCATGCAGAGATTTATTTTATCTTAATATAGTTTTATGACTCTTAGTGTGGCTGGAATGTAAATTTGAGTAGTTCCCAGGGCAGACATTTCAGATTTGTTCAACCCCTGAATGGATTTTGTGCAACCACCAGGAAAATCATTACCACATGCAGTAGATCACAATTGGTGTGAACTACAGTTATATGTGTAGATGGCTGTATTTCTTAACATGAGAAATATATAGATTTTATTTGTATGTGTGTGCCCACTTCTCCTATATAGAGAATGCTTAGGGGGATCCTCTTTCCTAGTGGCCCGCAGGATTCTATCATTTCTTGGAAGCATAGGAGGAAAATTATGAAATATTTTCTCTTTTGGAATCAATGAAGAGCTTTAAGACAAGGTCTTTCTTCCTCGAAACCATTGCTACTATCCTACCCATTTTAAGCCCATCTTTCATTATTGTTTTACTGCCATGACCAGTTAGATTTCTAACTACATGTTCCTCACCTTCATCTTTCCAGGTTGAAAAAAATATAGTCACAGAACCCAGTTTCTCTTTTTATGCTCCTTACCTCAATTCCTGCTTTCTAACTGTCCTCAGCCCCATCCCTTGCCATATGTAACTGGCTATTAATTGTATTGCAGTTCTCATATTTCATTGGTCTATATTTTGAAGTCAGTCTGCCAGGTGAAAATGCACACCTATCTGTAATATAATTTTATTTATAGTACTTATAGTCTGCTTTTCTAACTGAGACTAAAGGCAGATTTTATAATATAGGTTAATGTACTCAGTAGGATGAGATATTTAATTAAACCAAAGGTCTCCAGTGTGCATGTGAGGATCACGGAGCCCACCAACACCTTTGCTGGTGCCTGCCAAGGTGATTGGGCCAGGTGGGTCTTTTGCCCAGCAGAATTTCTGACCAGCCATTGGAGATCTGACAGATACTACCTGATGAATGTTTCTTAGCAGGCTCAATCAGTATACCTGTGTGTATGAAAGAAAATATTGTTAAATGATATGTTTGTTTTAAAAGATAGTCCATTAAACAGAACTTCTGCCTGAAATGTTGAAGAGCTTCTGTCCGACTTAGCATAACCTCACTCCCTGACATTTTGTGGTTGACGATGCCCAGGGCTTTTTTGGTAGAAAAGGCCCAACAGGAGCTCATTAGCATAATAGGCCACACCCAACAGCAAAAACTCATTAGCATATCAGGGCACACCCCCATGCTTTCCCTTGGCTCGCCTGGGCAAGCCCCCGTTTGGAGGACTTTACCTCTAATCACTAAGGTAAGACCTCACATTGAGCTTTATCAGGAGGAAGCACATATTTATATATTGAAGGTTTATATCCTGGCTTAGACCAATAGGTCTGATTTTCTACTGTAAACTTGATATGTTTGGTTATTGTGAAATTTAGCTGTTAAAATTAGTATCTGCGGAATGACCAGTGCATTATAGATGCTTAGCTTCTGTCTTGCTCCTTCTTTGCCATGGTATCTGGTGGTGGCAGAGGAATTTTCCTGATGACATAGGGTTGCCAGACTACCACTGGGGGGGGAATCCCCTATTTGGGGGGGGCACCTCCCCACCACTGGCCAGCTTGGTGACAGGGGGAAATCCCAATCCCAACTGGCTCAGATGAGGATGTGATGATGTCACCCGGAAGTGATGTCATCATTTCACCGACCTCACACAGTGACACTCTAGTTTTGGGGCAAAACTCTATGGTAAAATAGCCTACAAACCATAGTTTTGCCCAAAAACTAGACGGCCGCCCCTTGATGTCAGCAACATGATGATCTCTCTTCTCGGTGACATCATCCCAGGAAGGAGCCAGGATCCCCCTGCCAGCTGCCAGGTAGGACCTGACAATCCTGTGATGATAAGAGGATTTGTAGAGGAGGTAAGATAAAGGGATCTAGGTGGTATATATGAATTCTCAAAGTGCTGCTGTGTGCAAAGAAGCAGCCATGCATTTCAAAGTCTGGGAAAATATTATATTGGGGTACTCTTATTAAGGGCCTCCCTTTTTGTGTTCTGGGTTTGTTTTTGTTTTTAGAAGTGCTTATTTTGAGTTTCCTATTGGGACGGCATTTTACATAAAATGGATTAGAAATTCTGGCACAAATTCTGTTTTCTTGGCAATTATAAAAGTTGAATTCTCAAATATTTGCCCTTCATCAGATAATCCTGTCTAAAGCAACTCAAGAATACATAACACACACATGCACATTTTCTTTTGCTCAATGCTGCTTTCAAAGCATAAATAGCAACATTTTGAACACCGCTACCATCTTTTAACTTTTCAAATCACCAAACAACAAACTATAATTTGCTGTCTTCCCTACAAATCAGAATGTGGTTTGGGTATAATAATGGACTACATTTTAGTTTGAAAGCAGAAGTTGCTAATTACAGTGCTGCGTGTCAAGGAATGATGGAGAGTAAAGGAGAACTTGAGTTCAAGGATCCCCAAGGCTCATTCATGTAACATTTCAGCATGATGGTGAGGTTATATCCTTAAGAGTTTGCATCTCAAACTGAGATGCTATCCTCAATGGGCAACAGTAATAGCAGATGGAAAGCAACTGTCAGTGACAGATCCCAAGGCTGAGAATCCTGGATCAAAATGAGCACATAACTGAATAGAACATATTGCTTTCAAACTGACAGTGACCCCAAAGGTACATGTATCCTCCTTCTGTATTGTTCAGATTGGGCTTTGGGTGTTTATCTACTTATTTACGTTAAAGATTCATAAACCTTTTACCCACTACAAGTGGCATGCAGCAGATTGTGGACAATATTGTGAGATAAGATTATTAACAAAACCGAATATGGCTGATTTCTAGTAAAACCTTTATATTAAAGTTTAAAGAAAGGCAGAAAAAGAATGAAATAATTTTCTAGTCATCCTGTGCAAGCCAAGTGTAGCTACATCTCATCTTCCCCTAATCTCCAACTCCTTTCCATGTCTCAGTTTCCCTCTGATTTTGAACTCTTGTCAGCCTAATCCTTTGCAGAGTTACTCCAGGCTAAGTTCACTGATTTCCGTGGACATAGTTTGGAGTAACTGCATAGGATGCCCAAATGTTCCAAACTGTGTGTAGGTTTAAGGGCTGATTCCCATGTTTCCAGAATCTACCCTAAATATAATAAGCTTGCAAAATCTCCTCTGTCTCCCAGAGAAGTTTTCCTACTGTCTTCTTTTAAGATCATTTGTTCATCTCACTCAGTATTGACTGTGTTGATTCGTGGCAAGCTTCCAAGGTCTCAGGCAGGGTGGAAATACCAAGGATTGTATCTGGAGGGTCACCCAGGATGGACAAGCCACAGCAGAGAACTCAGACAAAATGTGATCCACTGGAGGAAATGGCAACCCACTCCAGTATCTTTGCCAAGAAAACTCCATGGACAGTAACAAAAGGCTAAAAGATATGACACTGGAAGATGAGCCCCTCAGGTTGGAAGGTGTCCAATATGGTACTGGGGAAGAGCAGAAGGCAAGTAACCCCAGAAAGAGTGAAGCGGCTGGGCCAAAGCCAAAAGGACGCTCAGCTGTGGATGTGTCTGATGGTGAAAGGAAAGTCTAATGCTGCAAAGAACAATACTGCATAGGAACCTGGAATGTAAGATCTATGAATCAAGGTAAGTTTGACGTGGTCAAAAACAAGATGGCAAGACTGAACATCGACATCTTGGGAATCAGTGAAACTTGTTTCCCCAATGTATGATGTCTCTTGCACTTATTTGGTGACAGCAATCAAACTTGTCCAAAGGCATCCAATGTTACTTTGGCAGATGCTACAGTATAGCAAGTTTGTTATATTTCAGGCAAATCAAAAGGAACTAAAATGAATGGCAAGAAAAAGCAATGTCACTGCAAGGCTAATGAGGGACAGCTGAAAAAATTATGCTCAAAGAAGGGTTGCTTCATATTACAGAAATTATTGTTCTTGCTTTTCCACCATGGAAGACAATCCAGTATGATCACATTTTCAAGTCTGGAAGCCTGGGGGTGGCACACAAGGGTATGCTTATTATCTAGAATGAGAGGGAGGGTACAACACTATCACACACTTGTTCATTGATCAGTTCAGAGTCACTCCTTTTACTTTCTCATGTTCAGATGACCTAAAGGTTCTCGTGTTGTGGGTTACAGTAGCATGAAAACCACCCCCTTCAATTTCTCACTGCGTGAAGCATTGTAAGGTATCCCATGACTTTTCTCTTGAGAATTGTGTGTTCTGAGTGTGATTATCTACAGGACCCTCGAAGAGTACAGTTCTGGGACATTTGGGATTACATCCACACTCCACTACAATGTTCCTTGCATGGCTTTGTGTCCACTGCATCATAGGTATGTTCATTTAAGCTGCCACTGATCTATAGTCACTTAGCTGCAGAGTAGTCAACTCAGCAAATGTTAACTCATCTTTATATTAAACTGCAGGGGTGTGTTAACCCTTGAACTGAATGGAAAAGGTCCCAATAGGCCACTGCTCTGGAGGGCCACAGACAGCTAGGAGCAAGTTGAGTCAAACCCCAGTAACACTGGCAGTGCTGCAGGGGCTTTGCGACTGATATCTGTGTGCTGCAGTAGTATAGGAGGAGTGAAAGTTGAGTCTACCATTTCGATTGCTGCTGGATGGCTCCAAGCTCAGTAGTTCCTGCCATCCTGTTATTGCCACAGGAACTGGCCAGCTCAACTTCTTCCTGGGCTGTTGTTCTGATATTCCAGCATTCCCCTAAAAGTCTCTAGGGCTGTACATGCATTTCTTCCCCAGCTGCAGGTCAGTCTGTCTAGAACTGGTGCTTTCTTTCTTTCAAAGATTCCCAGTATGAACAAAAAGAAGATGGTGTCACAACAAAGGCATATTCAGAACAAATTGATTTATAAGTAGTGGAAATATTTAACTGCTTATTGGGGGGGGGAGACTCATAATATTAGAAAATATGTAATTATGGCATACATGGGGTATGCACATACCTCATTTGTTCCCATTGCTCTGCAAAGCCTCTTTTCCAAACAGAAACCGTTTCTTTATTCTTGTGAGGAATTTAATTTTTTCCTCAGTCCAAATTCCACTTTCTTCAAGGCCAAAACTAGAGACGCATGTTAAGATTGAATACTGCATACAGAGTTAATGAACAACGTAGCCTAAATAAAAAAGATCTTTGGGCTTTTGCAGGTTCAGCAACTGAAAATATTTTTATTGCAAGCCCTGTCAGCTCTTGCAACTAATTAAAAAACACACCTCTCTGGGTACAACACTTAAAACTGCTGGTTATTTTTCCTAGCTCTGTCAGCATTCAAATAGTAATTTACAGCCCAGCTCTTGTAGCCAGATGTCTTTTTCTGCAGAACTTGTTTACAAAGATGTACCTGTGGTGGAGATCTAATGGGACGCAGTGCTGGTGCAAGTGTTTAATTACTCCTGCCTTCAAAGTGATGAGCTGGCTGATTTAGTTATGGAAGATAGGGGCAGAGAACTTAGAAGAGGCCATTTTATGAGCTCAAAAAAGATTGCTCTCCAGTGAGGACTTTTCACTTTGAAGAGTATGAATGGAAAGAGATATGGAAGTCTATATTTGAACACAATAGCAAGTATGGATCAGTGAAGATCTTTCTGGAATCAACTGAGAACATGTTTTTATTAATAAAATAGCAGAAACTAGTCCAGTCATGAGCTACTGGGAGCTTATTCATATCTCATCTGTAATTTTAGTAGTGTTTAAATAAAAATGCAGTGCAGGTGGATTAGTGAGTGTAGAAGCCGTAACGTTCTGAGTTCAGATGTTGTTACCTAAATGTCCATGTATATCAAGGCAGAGTGTGGAAATTTGCTGGCCATTTGCAACATGAGAGTCATATAATCCAAGCTCATGGAATTAAAATTCTTTAACGGGTGGGTGAATTTTCACTGAAGAGCCTGTATACTAATGAAGGCAGCAAAGGTTGTAATTGGCTAGTTTGGAATATTCATTCCCCCCTCCCCATCTCAGAATGCTCAGGTGTGTATTACAAACTGAGTATCATTCCCCTATGAAGTTCTTCTGTGGCTTGGAATGTGACAAGAAATTCTGCACATGGGCCTCCACAGTAACATTCAGGCTGATTTCCAGGTACATGGTGCAAAATGGTACTCTGTGCAGGAGAACTTTTCATGGAATGGCTAAGCAAATGGGCAAGATAACTGAAAATCTTTGTCTGCTTTTTAAATGTTTGGAGCAGCCAGTGTGCCAGCTAACCACAGCATGAAGGTTTTCAGCTGAAGAAGAAGTATAATCTTTTTTAGGAACTGAAAAGAGCTGTGGAACTGATTAGATTCTGTGCTGGTCCTTTTTCTAGGTATGCTCTGTTTAATTTCTTTTTTTGTATTCATATGTTGTTATCGTGAGCCTCTTTGTCCTGTCCATTTTGTTTGTGGGTTATATATGTCATTGAAATGCAACTGGTGCCGAAACAATGCTTGAGGTTACAAAGTGAAGTAAGACTTGTGGTTTTGAGTCACTCAATGGACAAACAAAATGGTGCTGTTTTATTTTAGTTGACCCTACAAGTATGAAATATATTGAATGTTTTTTCTTAAGGCAAATCAAATTAACAGTCTATAGCATGTACTTGGGCATTGTCATGAGAACACATGTGTTTGACTGTGAAGTTTTCAGTGGCTATGTGAGAATTTGCCATCTCTGTTCATTTGCATATGGAAATGTTGCTAGAACCTTTCTGGAAATTGTCACAGTGGGGAATGAGGAAGATCCTACAGGATTGTTGGCAGCAAGTTTGCAGTTGATGTGGTCCATCTAACCTGATGGTTTGTCTCCTTTTCTCTTCAGGTATTTAACCTGAGTGGGGCCAGAGGTGTGAGCCAAAGGGTAAGAGCCAAAGGGCTCCCAGCCTTTGACTTGCCCCCTGGGACCTGTGCAAGACAGTTGGGGAGAGCTGGACCCACCCAGATGTGTCTGTTGCTTTTCTTAGTCTGCATGTTTAATTTGGGCTTTTTTTTCTTTTTTGACACTGCTTTGTGTTGCTCTGGGGAGAAAAGTGACTTCAAAATTCTCAATTAAGTAAATATATAAATGCCCAAATGTTCTCTAGAGTACTAGGGTGAAGTTAAGTGCAAAACCAGTTAGTGCTTGTATTGCTTGTAGTGCTTGTATTGCCCCTCCCAGTATCATATTTACCCAAATGGAAGACTATCTGGAATCATATTTACCCAAATGGAAGACTATCTGGAATGTTAGATGACACTCCCTTAAATATGTTACACACAAAAAGGGTTTTTTAATTTTTTTATTACTCTACATAACATCATCATAACCAAATGCAAGATGACCCCCTCCTTTTCTAGGTGGCACACCTGGGGGAAAGCCTGGTCTTCCTTTTGAATAAATACTGTATATTGTCATTCATTTTGTCATTCTTTTGCTGTCATACACTGGCATACAATGTGTATAACAATACAAGAAATGAGCAGGAAATCCTGTTCCAAGGCTGTGCGCTCATCATTTTGTAAAGCTGTGTCTTCTGTAATGGATGGACATTTGAACAGTTGCTCAATGCAGTCAGGGTTGCATTTGACTATCTGGCAGAAATATCATATATATTCATTATTACTTAATGCACTGCTGACTGCAAAAGAATTCCATTTGCTCCTTTGGGTAGAGAAGGGTTGCGTGGTTAGTAATGAGTAAGTGGGTTATGATAACAATACAAAAGGATAAAATTATACCAGTATTCATTCAGTGCATCTCTTGTGATTGAATAAATTATATGTATTGTTTTCAGTTTAAGCTAACGGTGGCTACAAGACTGATTTATGACACGTAAGACTCAGCTAGAATATAATGTGTCAGGCAAGTCCCTGTATTGACATCTTTTTCATAAAACCTAATATCAACATATGAAAGGGGAATTATTTCAGAAATGTTCTCATGATAATTGTGTTTCATACAAACAGATAAATCATGCAGATGGGTCACTGCTTGCATTCAAGTTAAGTACAACTAGGAGCTTGTCGGTATAAATCATATACCATTTTCCCCAAGTGCTAATGGAAATGTGTTCTTGATAACTGAGAATGCATAAGCAATTCTTGTAAATAAGCAGTAGTTGTTTGTGCTTAGAGGTATGGTGGGAATGTGGGAGGGGAGAGAGTGCATAATTTAAATGTCTTCAACAATTTCTTAGATCATTGGCTAGTATTCTTGAGGCTTCAATAACCAATGTATTCTAAATAGCACAGAAATCTATTTTGTTTGCCTCTTTATAATGTGTTTCCTTGTATTTTAGGCACATTCTCCAATTACAGTCCGTCTGCTTCTTTTAATATTGCTTTTTAACAGCGTTTGTGGCTCGAATAACAACTCACATTTGCCAATTTCTGGTCCATGATTTTGAGACTGGGATTGTGCTGTGGGTTCACAGGCTTCTTCCACTTACTTCACACACAGATTTTCTCCTCCCTTCTATGGTCTTCAGTAACCATACTTTGCCAGGTCTTCAAATCATGACTGACAGTGGTTAGAGCTAATTAGGATTGCCTTAGCGTCAAACCATGGTTTTGAGGCATGGTCTTTGGGCAATCTTGGGTATCTCAAACCACTAGATTGCATAATGGAAAAATACAGTTCCAGCAAACCATAGAAGAGAAAAGCAAATATGGCTGCAAGAGGGAGGGAGGTAACAAAAGTATGCAGACTGTTTCCTGATTTCACAATCATACTTTGGATATTGTGAAACATGATGTCTGAATTTAATCCAGGATCTTCAGCTCATTCAGAACTTGAAGAGGTTTATGAAATGTCCTGACAAATAGTCTTTTAAAGGTTAAAAGACCATCTCTGATAATATACAGTGAGGTTGTCTGAAATTATCCTTGATGATATTTGATAGAATAATTAGCAGAGGCTTGGTCTTGGCCGTGGCAGGTTGGTGCGGGCAAGAAACCGGAACCGGTGAGCACCTGACGGCAATTTCCCCATTAGGGAACAGGGGGTCATCAGGAACTGCCTTCGGATATTCAGGTCCAGTGTGGGGAATGGTGATCACCTCCTCTGGGAACCTTGTAGGGTATGCTCCTCTCTGCAAGTTGTCAGGCTTCAGGAGTAGGCGCTCCTATGTGGTGACCAGTTTGCTGGGCTGCCGGTCACGAGCCAGATCGATGTCTCAAGACCGGAGCTGGGTGACCCGCCCGAGAAAAGGGCAAGGAGGTTAGTCAAGTGAATGACACCTGCCTTGCCTGTTCCGTGCTCGCCTAGATGGTCCCTTGCTGCAATGTTATGTTAAATAGTTAATAAAGTGGCCCTTGTTTACTTCCAAACTGTTGTCTTTCTCGTTATTCCGACTGGGGGGGGCAAAAGCAAATATGGCTGCAAGAGGGAGGGAGGTAACAAAAGTATGCAGACTGTTTCCTGATTTCACAATCATACTTTGAAGATTGTGAAACATGATGTCTGAATTTAATCCAGGATCTTCAGCTCATTCAGAACTTGAAGAGGTTTATGAAATGTCCTGACAAATAGTCTTTTAAAGGTTAAAAGACCATCTCTGATAATATACAGTGAGGTTGTCTGAAATTATCCTTGATGATATTTGATAGAATAATTGGCTGCTTTTGCTTCCTGCAATACATGCAATGGGCTCAATGTACTTCTACTTTTTCATATTTTCTGTGTTTTGCTGAGAATATGTCTCCTTACATTTTTAATTAGATTCAAGTTCTTCCAGTCCCAAAGTCTAGACCTGCTTAAGGTATCAAAGTCAATGACGTCATGCTTGTCCAAATATATCTGAACTTTGTCTAAACTTGAATTCTGCCCAAACCCTGTAGATTTGTGGGTAGAATTCCTGTAAGACCTACTGATTGCAACTATTCAAGGGTTGAAGGGAAGGCCTTTCCAGGTTTCTAGGACCGAATATGATAGCTTTCCCAATCTGTATCAACTGCTTATATCTAGAGGTCTCAAGCCAGACATGGCAAGGGAGAACTCATGATGGATTTGAGTAAATTAATAAGAAAATCAAGGGTAACTTCCGCCTCCATTAGCCTGAAACCATACCAGAATTCTTTCTGGAACAAAATTTACTGGCCTTTATTGTTATAAGTTTAACTACTTTTGTGCTAGGTATGTTCACTTTCAGTGGGCATTTATTTCATAAATATGTGTCAGACAGAGGTCTCATTCTTCACTTGCACACAGGTACTTTCAGGCCAGTTTTCTGTACTTTTTCTATTGGATTTAGGGTTGCCAGCCAATGGCTAGCACCTGGCAGGAGACGAGGGGTATAGGATATATGGGGGCTGCCATTGGGCTGACAGTATGATATTTCCAGGATGAACCCAGAAGTGGCATCACAGGGCTCTCAGAATCAACTGAATCTTTTGCATCCTCAAGTAGCATGACATTAGTTTTTGGATTGCCTAAAAATGACATCACATGATTGACACAATGGCTTTCCCCCCCCTTATTTTCCCCCACCAGTTTACCAAGTGGCAGCAGGGGTCAGAGGGCTGACAGTGGGAGCCTGTCTGGCAACCATAGTTGGACTAGAAGTATCCAAGATGCCTGGTTAGGAACATTGTTCCTTATCACAGCTATAGAAATGTATATGCTTGTCCCATTGTAACTCTGTGTTGTTTGGGGTGGTCTTTAAGAACATGTTCCTATCACCATTACTAATGTTCAAAAATATCCCCAGAGATGAGATTTGGCTGTTCAACTTCATTTTGTAAAAGTACAGTTTTGAAGTTTGAAATAATTAACTTGAAAATGCAGAGAATGATGCCTTGAAATCAGACCAAGGTTGCGATCACACACACTAAATAATCCACTTTCAATCCACTTCCACTTTCCAACTGGATTTTACTGTATGAGCTGGCAAAATCCAGTTGGAAAGTGCAATGAAAGTGGATTGAAAGTGGATTATTTAGTGTGTGTGACCACGGCCCAAGTGTATCTTTATTTTATATTCCAATGAACTGATTAAATGCCAGTATACAAAAAGCCCTCCCCCAAGGGTTAAGGAAAAGGAGTGTAAGGATACTTATTTCAAACAATTCCAATTTTAAAAAATCAACAGTACTTCAAAAAATTAGATAAACTGATACGGCATTTTATCTGGCAAGGTAAAAGACCCAGAATAAAGATGAAAGTATTACAGGATACAAAAGAGAGAGGAGGATTTGCATTACCAAACTGGTATACATATTATAAAGCAGCAACCTTGACTAAGACGAAAATGTGTGAGCCAGAGGCTAAAAAACTCTGAGCTAGCTTACACTAACTCAGCTTAGAGGGAACACTCATGACCTGAAATTAGGTTGGCATGCTTTGGTATGGTATGAAAAAAGTAATACACATAAATATTTTAAACATATTTTAAGAGCAGCATTGTTGAAGATATGGGAAGAAACTAATAATCTGTTTTATATAAAAATACCCAAATGGGTCTCACCACTCGAAGCCTTTACAAATCCCACCTTAATTACGAAATATCAAATGTGGAGATATGAAGATCTTCTAGATAAGAAAAACAACTTAAAAACACAAGAAATCCTCCAAAAACAGAACACTTGTTTGAATTGGTGGGAAAGAGCACAACTTGACTCTAGATATGCTAAAGATAAACAAACTGGATTTTATGAAAAGCCTATAGACTTGGACAATATCTTATTGTATACAGATGAAAAACTTATAAAATCATTTTATACATTGTTAATAGATATGAAAATGCAAGATGAAGTAGTGAAATCTTCAATGATTAGATGGGCACAAAATATAGGCCATAATATAGAATTAGACCAATGGGCTAAGGTATGGAAAACTAATATAAAATATACCAAAGCTATAACATACAAAGAAAATATATATAAAATGTTTTATGGATGGAACATAACACCCGACAACTTAGTAAAATTTTACCCAAGTATGTCAAATGTATGCTGGAAATGTAAGCAAAATACCTGTTCTTTTTTTCATATGTGGTGGTCTTGTAATATAACTTTAAAATATTGGGTTTGTGAAGCCTAAGTAAAGAGTGTGTTATAAGGCGATTAAAAACCAAAAGAAAAGGAAAACCCCGGGCCCAGATGGGCTCCCGGCAGAGTTCTACCAAACTTTTGAAAATCAAATAACATTACCATTGAAATATACAATACAGAAATCATGGGACAGAAGAAAATACCAGAGACATGGAACCAAGCATTGATTACCCTAATTCATAAACCAGACACAGATGAGAAAAAAATTAGAAATTATAGACCAATCTCATTGTTGAATGTGGACTATAAAATATATGCATCTATTTTGGCTACCAGACTGAGGAAAGTTCTTTTACAAATAATTCACCAAGACCAAGCAAGATTCTTACCTAAAAGACAAATTAGGAATAATGTAAGAACTATCTTGAATCTACTTGAATATTTTGAAGCACACCCAGAAAGACAAATGGTGTTGGTTTTTCTAGATGCAGAGAAAGCCTTTGACAACCTTAGTTGGTCCTTTATGTTAGAATAACTATCAACCTGGCAATATGGAGAATTTTTTTTTGCAATGGTTAGAGCAATTTACACTATGCAAAGGTTATAGCAAATGGGGACCTTTCACAGAATATTGAAATACAAAAAGGAACTAGACTAGGGTGTCCACTGTCCCCACTATTATTAATTTTTGCTCAGGAGATATTGAATGATATAGTAAGAAAAAACATACAGATAAAAGGTCCTAAAATCAAGGGAGAAGAATATAAATTACAAGTGTTTGCAGATGATCTTGTATTCATTTTAGAAGAACCACAAACATCAATCATCCAACTTTTGAATGCTCTAATGGAATATGGACAGCTAGCTGGTCTGAAAATTAATTTTAAGGAAACAAAAATATTGACAAAAAACTGTACTAAAGACCAGATACAACAGCTACAAGAGATTTCTGGTATTGAAGTTCATAAGAAAATAAAATACTTAGGGATAACCCTAAGCAGAATTAGTGCAATGTACAAGTGCCCAGCAGAACCCAGGGCCAATGTAGCAATACACAGAAGGCCAGTCATGTTTTTCTTCCAAAGCCAAGGGCAAACACAGAGAAACCTTATACACAATTTCCCCAGAAAAGGCCTCAGAATGTGACAGGGAGGGAGTTGTGTCCACCCTGATCCTCCTCTCTCAGCAGTCTGCAATGCACACCATTACTGCCTTAGTGGAAGCGCCTTAGGTGCAGCAGCTGCCTTTCATCACAGGCTCTCCTTTCCCTGCCTCCCACCCCTGCAAAGAAGATGTTTCATTGCATTACACAGTCAATTAGCTTCATTATTTAGGGTGCTCCTGTGGGTTCTGCTGGTTTCTATTTGACATACAGGTCTTTCTATCCTACCCTATCCCTTTCATCTCCATCAAAATGAAGAACTTGGTGCTTGGGTGCTTGGGGGGGCCAACAGTGGGAGGTCTTAAAGGGACTAAGAATCTCCACAGTCTGAGAGATGGTTAACCACTTGTCCTGGTTGATCCAGCTCTCTTCCCAAACTACCCCCATCTTAGAGATCAAGGCAGTCAGGGCTCTCTCCTGCTTCACCAAATGCTTGAGCATGGCATAGGTGGAGTTCCAGGGAGTGCTCATGTCACTGATCAGGTGGTGCACTCGAACGCCTATCAGTGTCATGTTCTCACACAGTAGATGGGTATCCTTCACACTGCAAGAGAAGTGACCAGTGGAGGCATTTCTGGAGGAGATGCCTGAAATCACAAGTCTCAGTGTCCAGACTGGGATTCTCTGCAGAAGCCAGCCCAAAGGCATCCTTAACCAACAGGTGGAGAAGATGAGCTGCACAGCAAATGTGTCTAAGGCCCAATGCCTGTGCTTCTGCCCTCATATTTGCACTGCCACTGGTTACCATGAAGCTTATAGAGATGTTCCTGTTTACTCATGCCGCAAACCAGGGCTCTTTTTGTAGAAAAAGCTCATTAGCATAATAGGCCACACCCAACAGCAGAAACTCATTAGCATATTAGGTCACACCCCTGACAGCACAGCTCATTAGCACATTAGGCCGCACCCCCATGTTACCAGAAGTGTGGTTATCCAGCCACACCCACCTTTTGCTTGTTTATTCTGTTTACCTTGTTTGTTGTCCAAACCCAGGGCTTTTTTGTAGCAGGAACTCCTTTGCATGTTAGGCCACACACCCCTAATGTAGCCAATCCTAATGAGTTTCTGCTGTTGGGTGTGGCCTATTATGCTAATGAGTCCCTGCTGGGTGTGGCCAACTTGGGAGCCAGCTGGAACTCTGATCCTGTGCGTTCCTGCCCAAAAATAGCCCTGCGGCAAACTGTTTCTCACTGGCAGCAGAGATGTTGTCTGCTGTGTGCACCTCATCAAAAACCTTAGTGTGGAGCAGAGCCTGGCAATAGCTGGCCTGGCAGTCCTCACCCTGCCTAAAACTGGTTTCCTCATCCCCACTCACAATGTTGTTGGGTTGCCACCAGTGTGCAGTCAGCTACAGGTACACCTGATGCACCTGAAGGCAAGTTCAGATGTTGGATGTGAAGTGCACAGTTCTCCCGCAAGCGCAGGACAACTATGGACTTCACATGGTCCCTGGTAGCCCTGTACAATGAGGGCAACATACTCCTGCTCAGTGTGCAGGGGGTGCGTACCACGAATAGGCATCCTGGAGTAGATTGCAGAAGCCGATGTCTACAACCGTGGAGAAGGGATGGCCATCTAGAGGGATCACCTCACCCATGAGGCGAGTGACCCTCTTCCCTGCCTGCTCTCCCCCCTCCCCGGGCAACCTAGTGCCAACCTCACCTAACATTTCTGTCAGAGGCTTAGTGTCCCTTCTCTGCCGCAGAACAATCTGAACAATCTGTAACAGCACTGGAGGTGGTTGCAGGACAATTCACCTCCTGGCTTTCTGGTGGCCTCTCAGGCACCCCGGCGGCAGCCTCCCCCTCCCCCAAAAGAAGCATCACTTGGTAGGGTTTCTTCAGATGGTTCTGTGGTCCAGTAGTCAAGTGATGATTAACATCTCTCCCTTGACTGATCTGGGCCTTACACAGCCGGCAGTGTGCAAAGTGGAGATCCTCTGTGCACTGAAAATACTTCCATACTTCAGGGTGACTGTGGAAGTACTCTGTGTACTTCCAGTGCACAGAGACTGATCTGGGCCCTACACAGCTGGCACTGTGCAAAGCAGAGAGCCTCTGTAATTCCATACTTCGGGGGTGCCCGCAGCTGCTAGTCAGCAATTTTAACCTAAAGGTGTAAATGTGACTAGCAGCTGTGGGCACCCCTAGAGCTGCCTCCTGTTTTGGGGGGACAGGAAGAGATCCCCAAGGGGGAAGGGGTTCAGATAGCAGCACCTTGGGATGCACCTCCATATCTTCATCTTCCGCCACCTGTGTCCTCCCCTCCTGTTCCTCCTCGGAAGGTCTGCTGGACTCTGGGGGAACCAGAGCAAGGGCACCCAGCCTCTACTCTACATCCTCTAGCAGCCTCTGGGTCCCTGGGGTGAGCTTCAGGTCCAGAGAACTCTTGTCCTCAAAGTTCACCTCAAAAGCTTAGGTAGGTCCTCCTTACGCTACTGAGCCTCAGCAACACCAGCTGGAGGAGGGGCTGCCTGAGCAGCAGACCCCTGCCCAGTGCTAGAACCTGGGTGTACCTCCGCAGGTAGCACTCCAGCAGCTGCCTCAATGAAGAGGGCCTTGCATGGTCTCTTCCTCGCACCACTCCAGCCAAAGGATGGAGTGGTGGAAGGATGCTGTGGAGCAGGTCTTCGCACAGGTGGATGGAAAGCTGCAGCCTTTCCCCCTAGTCTTCTCCTTAGCCTTAACCTAGGGCCCAGCTATGTTCCCTTCCTGCCACTCATTGTTATCCCAGGCCAAACTCTTTCTAATTTCTACCTGGGGGAAGGTTCCTAGCTCCCTGCACTGCAACCTGAACCTAACATAGGCTGTGGTCACACTGGTGGCTTGGCGCAATATGGTGCTGCCTCTAATTGAACCGGTTTAAAGTGTTGCAGGGCATATCAGCCACACAGCACACCCTGCTGTGGGTTACCCATAGAGTCATCCCATGGTAAAGCATCCACATTATTGCAGCGCCTCAGGCACGGAGCACGCTGCAAAAAGCCTTCAACATTCATGCGCACGCATATAGCAATTTTAAAAAAACAAACACCCTCCCTAGCAACAGAACGAATCTGCAGGTTCAGACTGCCAAATCCATTCTGCGTGTGCTCCCCTGTGTTCAGACATCCGGCCATGTGCAGGGAACCGAAAACACCACTTCTGATGTGGTGCCTTTTTAACCCAGCTCCAAGTCATCCTGTGATGGGATGAGTATGGCTGGGGAACGCCTGACCGATGTGGCTGTCTGACTGCACCTATTTGATCCGGAGGGGAGGAGTGGCTGTGTCGGGCCAAACTGCCCATGTGATCACAGCCATAGTCTGACACCTTTTCATCAACCCTCCCACCAGAAAACTAAGTTTTTGTTTTTCAAAAGCACCCAACCAAACCTTGCTTCAGTTTTTTTCTTTTCTTTTTAAAATTTTTGTAGAACTAGTGACTTTCTATACTGAAACCTGATTATAGTTTAATAAACTATCTTTGAGGTGGAATTAGCAAAACTTTTAAAAAGTTTAAGGTTCTTATTAAACTTCTCCTGACTAGGTTCTATTGGAGCAAACTTGATTTCCTTTATGCAAACGCAGGAGCTTCTTTCTGGAAAGTGAATTACAGGTCAACCTAAACGGAAATTTGTCTAAAAGCACCTGCCGTCAACTACTGAAGCTCAGAGCATGCACTGGAAAGGGTTTTTTAAAGTTAATATAGGCTAATTATACTACTGCTTTGAAGACACAACCTTGCCTCTTTTAATAGCCTGGCACTGGCCTAGTTAGGGAGGAACTAAAGCCCTGTGCAGAAATTTAATTAGAAATGTTTAAAACAATTCCTAACAGACCCTTATTACTAAAAGCCTCTATTTAACACCTACCACCAGATAAAGAAGTATATTCAATAGCCATTTAAATCAGAAGCACACACTTTAAATGAAACACAGAATAGTGAACCTCCAACACCCTCCTCCAACCAGCCTTCTGGAAATTAAAGGGGTGGAAATACAGGGGGAAGGGTGGGGGGAAAACAAACAGAGAAAGCAGGAACCTAAACCAAAAGCCCTTCCACACAGACACCAGACCCAAAAAAAGAAAAAGGGGGGGGACAGAGAAAGCAAGCAACGAAGTCTCAAGGCCACCTCCGCTAGACCCCCCCCAAAAAAAGGGGGGAAAGCAAAGGATGGTGAAGGGCAGACAGCAAAAAAGAAAATTCAAGTAAAATAGCTTTTTAAAAAACCAAGCAGGACTGCCCCCCACAAGCCCAAAAAAGAGAACCCAAAATGAAAAACTACAATTTTAAAGCCGCTCCACAAGAACAACTGCAAGCCAAAGAAGGAAACCAAAAGGAACCAAAACCAAAGAAGGAAACCAGAAGGAACAACAACAAAAAAGGCCCTTGGCCTCAACCCCCCCCCCCAAAGACCTACCACCCAGCAGACTTAAAGAACACCTAATAATAATAAGTAAGAAAAATAGATGCTAAGTCTCAAGCCACTCAGTGTCTTCTCCAGGGAGGCAGGTCAGTATCTGAAGTCCACAGCAATGTGTGTGTCTCTCAGGCCACAGCTGAAGCCCAAGCTAGACTGCACTCTCCAAAACGCTCTCAGCCAGGTACTACTCTTTGCCCATGCACAGAAGAATTTGAAAAAGAACCAACTTCTGCGATTGGGTAAAAAGCAGTGTTCCCCCTAGCCTACAATCCTATTTGCCACTGCTTCTTCCCTCTCCCTCCTGTTCCCTGGGAAACTTAGTGTGGTTGTTGGAAAATAAGGTTGTTGGACTTCACATTTGAAGCCAACAACCTTGCAAATCCTCAATGCAATGCCATTTGAAAAAGCATTGCAATGATTGTCCCTAAAGTGCTACAGCTCCCCGTAAGGTGCTTTTTTCCACTGGATTGCAGAGATGCCTCTTCTCCACTCCCTCCTATTGTCCTGGAAGCCAGAGCAAAAGGCAGGAAAGAGCCAGAGCCAAACTGTGCAGCCCTTTAAACCCCTTTAACTCCAGCTATTTTGTATTGCTGAATATAAACCCCCCCCTCCCAAAAAAGAAAAAAAGTATTGGCTTTTTAAAAGGATTGGCTATACTGGTAGCCAAAAAGATTCTCTGATCTGTATTTGGCTGAGAAAATACCCTACCAATAAGGTATTTTTCAGGTGTTTCCCCCCCCAGCTTGGATATAGCCGAATGCACACCTCTAGTGTGTAAAGAACACATCCATATTCATGAAGTGCAGTAAGTATGATTTTCCATCCAATGCAGATGGTAAGGTTTCCCCCACACACACACTTTGGAGGGGGCAATACTAAATGTGCCCAGTTCAGTTATGAACACAGAACTGAGTCAGTATTGGTAGTACCCTTACTTTGCCTCCAGCAGTTGGTAGAATGCTAAGAAATGCCTGGTTAAATACAGAATTTAAAGGGCATTTTGGATATTTGTTAGGACTCTAAATAAAAGTCTGAAATGCTCAGAGTTTTAATACTAATTTTATTAAAAGTGACATAATTCATTAAAGATTTTAATACATTTACATCTGTAAATATGTAGCATCTGTTCAGCTCTGTCAAACACTGTTCCTTCAGGGAATGAATGGAAACGAATAATGTGTTGGCTTGCATCGTAATGATCTTATTGCATTGGATCATGCCGTCTAGCTATTTACACAAAGAGAGCTATTGTGTGCACCTGTCTCAGTTCCTGAAGCTCCTGCTCCCTTGTCCTCTCTTGGACTTTAGGGACTTTCAGTATGATTTTGGAGCAAATAATGGGTGGAGATGTGGAAGTGGCCTAAACCAGAATATGCAAATTGTTTGACTGTATTGAAACCATGTGCAAACAGCACAGACTTTTAAAAAAGAGAGACAGCAAAGAATAAAAATGCTTGCTTTGGAC
The DNA here is from genome assembly GCF_001447785.1 of Gekko japonicus. NCBI lineage: Eukaryota > Metazoa > Chordata > Lepidosauria > Squamata > Gekkonidae > Gekko > Gekko japonicus. The sequence goes on from NW_015170890.1 coordinate 200,120, forward strand.
CCACAGAGTAACAAGCAGTAAGCAACAGAAATGATTAATCTTTGCTTGGTGAAAGCTCTTATTAGATGGTATTTATTTTAAAGAGAAAATCTCTTGAAGTTGCTCAACTTTAGCAACTTATGCATTTTATTTAGCATCAAAGTACACCACAGAAGGAGCAGTATGGTTGTAACTAACAGGGAACATGGACTATCCATCATTTCTCTCTGGAGAGGAATGGAAAGATGGCTACATGTTGTGTCACATAACAGAGTCCATAAATCTATTAATTCCATCCATTTATATTCCACTTTTCCTCCAAGGAGATCAGGGATTTTTCATTTTTTCCTTTGTAACATCCCTGAGACACAGATTAGGTTGACAGGCAAAGTTTCTGGCCCAAGTCATCCAGTCAGCTTTATGTCTTGAATGAAGATTCAGTGCTGGGATTCCCTGGTCCAAGTCCAGCACTATAACCACCATGCCACAGTGGCTTTTGCCATGCAGGGAGGGAGGGAGAATAGTGTATCAATGGGCAATGGTGCAAAAGAGGAGGGTTCAAACCATCATTCATGGTCCATCTGAAGGAAATTTTAAAGACATTTTTTTTTTGCCTTGTTAGTCAAAATAAGCTGCTGAGTTTTGAAGAAATGGACTTGTGTTTTCTTTCCTAGGTGATTTTCTGTCCTGAAATGATTCAGAACTGTATATCCAGTTAATAAATAAAAAGTAACTTTGAAATGAGTCATGCATGACAGTTCAGCTAAAAAGAAGTAGTAATGCTTTCGATACTTGTGATTTTCATTTGTTTGCTGATTTTAGTTAACTTTTTCAAGTTATATTTTCCAAGTTACAGGTGGTTAGGGAAGAGGAAAGAATTCAGTTGAGAAGGGAGAAATCGGCTCATATCATGACATTGGTATGGTCAGAATTGCTGATGGTAGGGGGCTTATATTGAAAATGTATCCATTATTACTTGGGACAAGACACTGCAAACTTTTAGGCTATCAAAATGCATGGCATAAAGATATACAGCAAACTCTTACGAACGGTCAATGGGAAATGATATGGAATACTCAAGCTAGAATATCCAAATCACAGATAATATAAGCTGTCACTTTTAAGGTACTACTCCAGTGGTATTTAACACCAGCCAAATGAGCACATATAATTCCTCAAACCTCTCCATTATGATGGAAACTTTGCAGACAGAAAGCAACATTTTATCACAATTGGTGGGGATGTAAATATATAAAACAGTATTGGAAGCAGATTATTATACAAATTAAAAAACTAACAGGACATACATTACCCTTAGATCCTGTTTTGCTCTTGTTAAACCTGTGGCCAAAGGAATGACCAACTACGATTAGAAGAGAATTAATAAATATACTATTAACTGCGGCAAAGTCAGTAATAGCACAAAAGTGGAAAGATTGCAAACCTCCCACTGTTAGCCAGTGGTTACATAAGGTGTGGGATTTCTTTTTGTTAGAACAAAATTCAGTTTATATAGACAAAGAATACAATGACCAGGAGCTTCTTAATCCAATGGATAAGTGGCATCCGTTTCTAGAAAAAATGGATATAGACAAATGGGATTGTGAACATATTTTGGTAACTAAATATAAAACTCTTTTATTTGGATAAAGAAGCTATAATTCCATCTAGACAGTAGTTGTTGTAGATATTGTTCGGTTAATAAGATGGTTTATTCTAAGCTTTAAACTCAGTGGTGATCATTTCAATCATAGTCTGAGCCACAAGATCACCATCCTATAATAGCAACTCCTGGGTTTGTTTATTGACTGATATAGAACCTTTATCTTATTGCAAAAGCTATGCTATAAAGTGTGTTTAAGGTTTTATAATATTAATGCAAAGAGTTGAAGTTTGTGTTTCGGTGGCTTGCTTGTACTTACTCTACTTTTAAAAATCAATAAAATCCTGGGGGGGGTGGGGTGGAATTGCTGATGGTGTAGTTGGTCCCAGTTGGAAAGAAACCAAGACTGGTATCCTGGTACTGCAGAAGAAAAGGATGATAGTGTCTCTTGTTCTCCATCACGGGGCTTCTGGGTGATGGGAAGAATCTTTACCTTTGAGTTTCCATAGCTTCCTGTTTGTGAGGGAGGCCCCCCAAAGGAGTGGCGGCATTTGAGTCAAAGAAGCTCTCTTATTGGATTGTCTAATTCTTTTGAACAGAGCTGAACAATTACAGCTTGTGAGTGTTGTAAGATGAATTACTTATTTAAAATGTAACAATATAATATCCTGACTACGTTCATTCTCTCACTTTGATGTGCCTTCATTTTAAAAGATCCTTTTTCTGAAATTGCATCTGACTTCTTCCTTTCACTGTTGTGCTTGCTGCCAAAAAATTACAGAGCAATCTTGTAGAAAACATTCATAAGATTTCACACTCTGCTGTGGGACTGAGCCTTAGCAGCTGCCCTCTCAGCAATGGTCTCTTCTGGCAAGCAGAGTGACACTCTGTCCAAGCCCCCTACCCCCCCACACACACCAGTATTAACTTCTGCTCCCTAACTAACAACGACTGTAACTCCCAGTATTAACTTCTGCTCCTTAACTGATCAGTATTAACTTCTGCTCCTTAACTAAAAACTACTGTAACTCCCAGTTGTAACACCTACGCTGTATCTGAAATGTTGTACTTTGGCCACTAAGTCCAAGCATTTCTCTACATCAGCTGCTAAGCATGAAAAGGATTGGTATTAAGTACTGCAATCACAATGGAGGATCTGCATTGGGAAAAAATGTAGTAGATGCAGATAAAACAAACAATTCTCTTATTCATTCTTCAGGCCCCAGCCTTACTATTAATGTGACACCAGGCTCCAATTCTCCTGTGGCTGTTACATCAGGTTCCTTGTCTATAACTCCAAGACCCGGCAGATCCCGGGCAAAGGATAATCTCCGAAGCATAAAACCTAACAAGCCCTTCCATCCATCAGTGATCCATTGTTCCAACTACACTCTCAGTGATATCCTAAGCAGAGTTCAATCCATTAATGTCCCTGGGCTTAGAAGGGTGTAACTCTGCTCTGAATTTCCCTGTCTTCCCAATAAAGCAGCTGTAGCAGCTGTCTCTGTGCGCCTAGCTCATTTGCAAATAAGGATTCATGGATTAACCCTCTATGTTCTGAATTTCAAATATATAAATGCAGGAATGAAGCTCTTATGTTCCCCTTGCGGCATGCAAAATCCCCTTGCGAAAAGAAAAATCCCAATCTTTCCCTTGGTTGGTTAAACATTTGCAGGGACCCCATTCAGATATTGCAAGAAGCCTCCAACTACACTTGTCATTTTCACTTCTGCATAGGTCCATGCTTTTCCTCCTGTCATGTGTGGAGCATGATCGAAGCCTTCCTGGTTTCTGAAGCCTTGAATTAAGCTTCACAAACCAGGTTTAAAAACCAAGGTTTAATCTCTATTTAGAATCCTAGTTTGTGGTGGGAAAACTCTCTAGTTCGTCAAAGTGTTTCCCTTCAGATCTCATGGCAAATGAAACCTTGATTCAAGATTTCCCAAACCAGAAAACCTTTCAGTCACATTTTGTCCATGGGGGAGACAGTCCAAGGGAACACATGAGCAACAGCCCTGTTTGTGCTCATTACATGCAAGCAGAGTTTTGTCATGACATCTGAATGTGGCCAGGATGAGCAATCAACATATCATTCAGCTCTAACCAGTAAGGAGGTAGGCAGTTGTATGTGATGACTCAAAGGTTTTATTCATCAGTGGCTCTCACTTTTCATATTTCTAATTGTGAAGTGTGTGTTTGTGTGTGTGTGTGGCATGTCACCAGTGTTTCCTTTGGGGGGAGAGTGATCATGTGTGACACCCATTCTGAAGATATATAGAATCTGGGCTAGGTGTTTCAATCTGAAACTCAGTTCACTTCACCAAACAGCAGATTAAGCTGAGCAGCATGTAACTAAAGGGACTGTTGCCCTTTATAGATATGCCTGGCTGCATTCCACGGTTCTACCATTTCAGAACAGGGCCCGCAATGGAGACTTCCCCTTTGTTCAATGCACACGGTCCACCTTTTTTATGAATACACAATAACAAGATTGTCTGTATACTGGATGCAACCTCACTTCTCACAGGTTTTGGGTCTTCACAGTGCCTAAAGATGGGATTGTGTCATACGCACACTAGTAGTTGGCCTTTTATTGTGATAGAACTTTGGTTCTTTTGTGAGGACAAAAGATTTGTTGTTTGCTTATGGCCTTTCTTGTGAGTTCATTTCTCCAGAGATGTTTTCATACTGAGTTGTTTCTACAGTTATTCTGTGCTACCAGTTGTCTGATAATCCCATTTTTAGTAGTGTGAAAGACCACTCTGTCACTTTGACCTCTGAAAAGCTGCCACATGGGCTACTGTATCCACATCCCATGGACACTGTGCCTTCACTGAGAAGATCCATGCTGTGTTTTGAAAACTATTATCCAGAGCTTCTTTCAGTGACATCACCAGCACACGGCTCTTGGGATGTTAGTTAACTAGTCACCCAACTGTGGAGTAGGATGAGATTATGAAGAAGAAAAAGAGGCTACTTTCCTGTTATTGATTTTCTTCCTATAGTCATCCGTGCCATCACACAAACTTCCCAAATTCCACACTGGTAATATGTCTCATTTCACCATTGGCTGAAGAAACAGGAAGGTTTTAACTCCAGCTGTTTAGGCACACACAAGTGGGAACAATCTCTCTATCCAAGGAAAGGGGCAGGAGCATCTGCTCCTTGGCTAGAGCCCAGAACATTTCTGGAGGATGTTCTGCTCAGGTACCAAAGTACCTGGAGAAGATGTTAGGGAAGTGCCATCCCTTTTACATTTCTTTTAAAAGTAACTTTGAAAAGGAAATTAAATCTGCTCCACTGTATGGATGCAGATGTAATGCTTTTACTTAGTTTCCCTTAGCAAGGAAGGGATTTACACTCAACGTGAAACATGAACCTACCTTATAATGTCAGACCATTGATCTATGAAGGTCTGTATTGTCTGCATTGAATGGCAGTAGCTCTCCAAGGTCTCAGGCTGAGAGACCTTTCATCTCACTTGCTACCTGATTTATTGGCTGGAGATTCTGGAGGTTGAAGCTGGGACCTTCTGAATGTAAAGCAGCTGGTCTATCACTGAGCTTCAGCCCTATGACACTGGTAAAATAACACATGGAAAAGGATTAATTCCCTTTCTCAAGTACATGGTCCTAATCCAACTCACCCTTCCCCTCCATGTCTGCTTTTAAAAGAAATTCAATGAGATGGAAGATCTAACCATGGTTCTCAGATTCTCATCTAGTTTGGCCTTAATTTACATGACTGACTGCACAGAAGACCACTTGAAGAACATCGCTTATATGCAATCAACCTGTCAGATTCAAAGACTTATCAGCTGGCCTTCTGTGGTGAGATCAGTAATGGAAAACAATTTGCCCTGAAAGATCACATGGCTACATTTGCTTCTGTTGTGGCACACAACTGTGAGGCAGTGCTGAGGGCACTCTCAGTTCAGAGAGAGCGACAGTGTACTTAACAAGTCTGACTCGTGCCCTACATGAAGAACCTTGAAGGTTCTTTGGAGTACACTTATAATATACAGGGGTTCTTTGGCAAACAAATATCTGTGGTTGCTGCTTTGTAGCAGTTCTGCTAAGACTGCTATTACTGTGCTCATGCTAATTATAAAGCACTCATGCCTTTCTTTACAAGCAGTAAAAGTTACAGAGCTGAATGGAACTACAAAGAGAAGATAATAGAGTACTACTGCTGGTAAATGCTGAATTCCCTAGGTATCTGGGTCTTCGTTTTATGTTTCACTCACCTACATGATACATGAGTACTTCTCCATCTGCTCAACCCATCTCTGCCAAAAATGAGCAGACTAATCAGACAAGCTTGGCAACATGTTCTGGAGGTCAATAGACATTGACACTGCTGAGCCACAGAGGAAGCAATCCAGCCAAACTCCTGGGTTTATGTTCTTCCTTTAGCTCTTGTATGAAGATATGGATTGTATTGTTGAGGGTGCCATTCCAAAATATTGCTGCTTAGGGGTGTTCTAAGCCTGGTATAAAAATTAGTTTTGGTTCTTAGTGAAGTGGTAGAAGAATTAAGTTGATATGTTGGGTCGTTGTTCTTATTTTTTAGATGCCAAGTCTTAATTTTTGATTTAAGCAATTACATAAAAGGGGAGGTGCTTATTAAAGGGGCCGAGTGGTTCATTCGTGTCCTGGTTTGGTCCTTATATGTTTGCCTATGGTCTCATAGCTTCAATAGTGCATTGTACTACCAAGTTTATTCTGTGCTCCAGCAGTCATAGCCAGCCCTTCCCAGCAGGAAGAATTGGCAGAGGTCAATGGGTTATCTGGAAACCAAGGGAAGGTATGTCACTCTAGAGTCTAGAGTCACTATTCCCACATGCTGCACACTGCTGCAATCCTCAGGGCTCCCATGAATGGTGGTCAAGCCAGTAGGCATTGACATGTGACATAACTAATCTTGAATAACTAGACATCCTTTTTGTTTGCTTGCTTGCTTTTGAACTAGAGTGCAGAAGAAAGCTTTCTAGTGCATCATCAACTTAAGCCATCACCTTGTACCCATGTATACATTTGTAAACCATCAGATCCATTAATTGTCATCTTCAGGAAAAAAACTAGACTTGGAAAATGGCCTGTAGCAATGCATAGTACTAATGTGGCTGAATGTTGGTCATCTGAAAGCTCAGTAAACATCTGATATGGGGTTTGAAGAGACAGGTAAGCAAGACCAACAGAGCAGATATTTGTCTTGCCACTGCAAAAAGTTGTTGATAGAATCGGCTCTATTGTTATTCATTCACAGTACTATTGGTGCCTGTTTGGGGGTTTTACATAGACTTGAGTTCAGGTAGGCTTGCAAGCTCTGGACTGAGAAATTCCTGGAGGTTTAGAGGTGGAGCCTATGGAAGATTGTGTTTGGGAAAAGGAGGGATCTCAACAGTGTATAATGCCATAGAGTCTACCCTCCAAAGCAGCATTTTCTCCAGGGGAACTGACTTCTGTAGTCTGGATATGAGTTGTATTTCCAAGAGATCTCCAAGTTGGCAACTCTATGCTCTGGAGACCTGGACTGAAATATGTCATCATTTGGGGACATGAAGTCATTGCTCAGAATCATAGTTCTCAGCCTCATTTTCTCTTCTAAAAATGGTAATAATGCTGATTTCATTCATGAGTTTATTAAGGGGGAGAAAGATAAAATTATATCTCTTACTTGCACACGTACTTTACCCAATTTGAGTACTTTACTAGTTTAAGATTATTATTAGTTCTAAAACAATGACTGTTTTTTTAGCACAGAAAAAAAGAACAGAGAAATTTTGAAAAATTCTTATGGCAAAGCATTTTCTTCTTATAGAAGCCTTGTTTAGAGTATAAAAGAAACCCCTTTCCAGCATCTCTCATTTTCATTTGTCTATCAGGTACCTTCCAGCATCTATTAGAGCCTGTTTTCATATACAATAGATTGCCAGAATGATGATTAAGAAGCTTATTCAAATGCATTAAAAGTGTTTAAATGAAAAAAGACCTAAAGCCGTAATCGCCAAAATTTAATCAAGGATTTAATTTGTAGTACAGACCAGCCAAATGGATTTTGCCATTTTCACTCTGCTGTTTGTACAAGGAAATTAAAAAGTATAAAGAGTCAAAGACTCAGCAGCAGAACCCTTGAAGAACATTGCAGCAGCCTCACTTATTGTCATTAGCTGTATTATATCAAACTTGTTCCTCAGGGCTTGCAGTTTGCAAAGCCAGACCACAGACGGGTGGAAAAAGAGATGATAGCCTTTTTTCCCCAATGTCATAAATGATTGCCAGCCACACATTAGATGATTCCTCCATGCATTGCTGTAAGCATTTCAGTGTTGTGTTAAGTGTCCCTCCTCTTAATGGCACTTAGTAATAAATGCCCTCAACTTTGCATGTCCTCTTGAGTTAAACTGCACTAGCAAAGAGGCTAAGGGGCTCCCCGGTTTGAAATGGGAAAAATAATCTCTTGCATTTACCACTCAAAATACATACATGATTCATTATGCTGTTTTTTGTTTCATTGACACTGCTACATTATTACTAGGCCTTTCATTATGCACTGGAATAGGTTTTCAGACACTAAGAGATACCAAATGACATGCCAGTGTGCTGTGAGAAAAGTGCAGTGTTAAGACTGTGTTACTAAAGAAAGTGAAGTGCAATGTACAGTGAAAAACACTTTCTTGAGCTGAATTGTGTATCTATGAGAAATGCTGAGCACGTGACAAGAAGTGTTCTCGGTCACCATAACAAGAAGGGAAACCTATCTTAATGCATACATGAAGCTGCCTTATATCACATCAGAGCAGTGATCCATGTTGCTCAATATTGTCTGTTCCTTTGGGTTGGTACCTAAAAATAGGTTGTGAATCTCTCACATGTGGGTTGCAAGGTCAGGCAGGAGATGGACAGACAAGGTGAGCTGGGAGCAAAGGCTCTGGGTGACTTGGTGTCAAGTTTGAGTTTGTTTCTGCATCATGTGCAAAATGGCCATCCAGCCTTATGTTCAAAACGCTATGTAATTTTAATTAAAACATTTTTTAAAAAATGGTTACCTGATATGAGAATTTTGCAGTTTATGTTAGGAAATGGCAAAGTAGTGTGATGTTACTCTGCAAGTAGGTCCCACTTCAGTAAGTTTGAAAGCTGTTGATCTGTTCTACCTGGCAGGGGCCCTCCGGGATCCGAGGAAGAAAAAGATCTTTCCCAGTACCTGCTACCTGATTTCCTTTAATTAGCCATGTCACAGACTGAACCTGCGACCTTCTGCATGCGTTCTACCACTTACTCATGGCCCTTTCCCATTTGTAATTCAGAATGGAATAAATTATTTCTTTTCATATTAGTTACTTCCTTTCCCCATCTAAATCAACTTAATTTCAGATTGGGGGAGGGGGGGCAAGGACTTGTTTTAGCAACCAGTGCTGGGTCTTGAAGTGGCTTACTAAGCACAAGATGTTGTAAACAAAACAGAGATATGAATTAAAATCAGTCATTGTAATGTTTCCAAATCAGAAAAAGGACCAACTCAACAAAATGCCCTGAGTAAATAACCTAGTTTTCTTGCAGTTTCAAAAGCTTAACAAGCCTGATGCCAAACAAGTAGATGAGAAAAGGGCATTCCATAAATGGGGTGCCACAACTGAAAAGGTCTCCTCTCCTGTTATTGCTTATCTCACCATTGATAATGGAGAGATCAAAGCGGACCTAAGATGAAGATCTGAACTGAAATCAGGAGAAGTTCCAAGTGAACTGAATGTTCATGGAGTGTCATTATAGCTTTGCCTTTGAGATCGGTAGGCTGCATAAAAGCCTCCCCCTCCCCACACATTTTCCTGTTTGTCCTTTGTTCTGTTCAGGTGACCAAATAAAATTGTGGGGGGGAATGGGCTTCATTTATCTTTCTTTTAGATGTTCCAGGCATGCGTAGGCTGCATAAAAGCTTGCCCCTCCCCACACATTTTCCTGTTTGTCTTTTGTTCTGTCCAGGTGACCAAATAAAATGGTGGGGGGAATGGGCTTCGTTTATCTTTCTTTTAGATGTTCCAGGCATGTATGTATTTCAGTCTTTTCAAAGTGGAGATGGAAGAACACTCTATAAAGAAGAATTCATCTCAGTTTTGTTTTTAAAAAAACATTTTGGGAAAGGAAAATTAATGCCTCTTGAATCCCCTCCGTCTTGATCAAGTACTCTGTATCTGTACAGTCCATCTACCTCAGCTGTCTGTACTTTCTCTTGCTATTTTTATCTGTAAAATATTGAGCAGAAGATACTACCTCAGTAGGATTATATTTCACACATCTCACAGTCTATTAAGGAGCCTTGCCAGGGTCTGGTTAGCCATGGTGCCAACTGTAGCTGAAGCCAAATGAGAGTCTCAGCCACAGTGTACTTATCTGGGACTTTACCACTGAAGCAAATATAACCACATTGCAGCTCCAGATATGGAGCCTATTTTCTTCCTCACAAGGAATGGAGGCAAGGCTACCTTCTAACCCCCCCCCCCCAAACACAGCTCAGTTTTCACTCCTCTGGGATACTAAGCCTGTCAGGTGGCTCCTGCCCGGCCTTCATCTTCTCAGTGGTGTCATGGGGAATGCTACCTGCCAGGAGCAGCAGAGGGAAAGGATGCCAGCAGATGGCTTCAAATGCCCAGCTTGCCTCTTTTGAGCATGCAGTGAGGACCAAATTCAAGCCCAAACATCAGGTCTGCTGCTAAGGTTGCCACCTCCAGGTTTGGAGATTCCTGGAGATTTGGGGGTGGAGCCTGGGAAAGGCAGCATTTGGGGAGGGGAGGGGCTAGGGATGTGTGTTTGGATATTCCCTAGCCAAAAACATAACTGAAAAATACCTTATTGATACTTTCCAGATGTATTTGGGTCTCCCAAATATATCCTGGATTTTTCAGGATACCAAAAAATGGGCCCACAAAATCCTGGAAATATTCAGGATTAACCAGGAGTATCAGGAGCTGGAGTTTGCAGGCTCACAGGACTGTTCCCCCCGCCTTCCCCCCCCCCCCCATTGTTGCTGTGTCTCCTGGGGCTTGGTATTGGCTTGCCAGGCTGCTTTAGGTAAGATTCTGTGAGTTCCATTAAAAAAAAAAGTTCTTTATTGGAGTTGGTTTGGTTTGTATCAGGTTCATTATTGGGGATGGATTCTCATGTTTTACATTGCAATTCTCATGGTTTTTAGGTTGAGATTCTTGCATTTTGCATAGGTTGAGAACAATGCTCCCTCTAAGCTGTGGAGTCTTGTGAGCAAGAATTCTACTTTATGAGCTACTCACATTAAAGTTGTGAATGGTTTGGCTACTGCATAAATTAGTTTGCTCTGGAGCAATCCTTCCTGAGCTAAGACAAAAATATGTGAGCCAGAGGCTAAAAAGCTGTGAGTTAGCTCACACTAACTCAGCTTAGAGGGAACATGAGAACCTTACGTTTTATATATGTTCAGATTCTCACGTTTACATAGGTTCAGATTCTCACATTTAATGTAAGTTCAAATTCTCAGGTTTTGCATTGGTTAGGCTTAGTAATTGTTTGCAGTAGTGTTCCTATGGGGGGAGATCCTCAGGTTTTACATTTTTCCGCAGGTCCCCCCCCCCCTAGGAGACAATGGAGGATGGCTGCTCTCTGCTCTTTTACCAAAGGTTTTATGAAAGCCCACAAGGCAGCTAACAGATTTTTTTTAAAGATAAAGGTAAAAACAACATTTTATATATATATGTTGTTGTTTTTACCTTTATCTTTTTTTAAAAAAAAAATGTTAGCTGCCTTGTGGGCTTTCATGAAGTCCACAGGCAAGATATAAATTTCTTAGATAAAATTAAAGCACAATCTGACTCTGTTCCTGGCTTCTTTGGGGCAGCAAAGCAAGAACAGTTCCCATTATCAAATCCTTTCTATCATTCTAAAGAAATAAAAATGTGGTAAAACTGTCTTGCTCCCTGTTGCATCTCACCGAGCTGCATCAGGGAAACACAACGGAAGTGAAATGCTTCAGGTGATAAGCTGACAGCACACATTTCTGAGAGTTTGCTTTCTGAATTTGCAAACAGCCACATCCTGCCTAACATTGGCTACTTCTTTATTGTTAAACTTAGAGGTTAGAAAGTTCAGGTCCTTGAGATTTAGGATTAACATGTCATAATGTAGTTTCTCTGTAGCTGACACTTCAGAGTCATGCTGAAGCTAGAGAAATAAATAAAATAGTTGTGTGTGTAAGTGAATAAAACAAATAACACCTCAGTTGTGTTAGGGAATCAATCATAAGCTTGAGCTCATTCGTTCCACTACACTTAGTCATATAAGAAGAAGGCTGTTTGTTCCAGGGAGAAAAAAAGTGTGAATAATGTGATGAAACAAAATGAACTGAGGAATATATTCTAGCCAGCAGCCAAGAAATTATTCACACTGACACACTTTGCAGGTACAGTATGTTTGCTGTCTAAAGGATTGTCTTCTATTTTCTTCTACTATATGCGCTTGAATGGTTAGTAGCCCTGCAAATCTCATGTTTACATATGGTTCTGTGTATATACATGTGTAGAGCTAATTCCTATGCTACCAAAGCAGCAATGGTAGCTTCTGAAAAACAGCTCCTTATATTGCTTTGCCTCTTTAATGAATAAACACTGAATTGTGTTGGGAGTGGGGAGGCAATGAACCCATTCCTCCAGTGTCAGTGGCTGGGTTGTATGTGACCCCGCATGATCAGAGTCTTATAGATCAGTGAAAATGTTCAGGCTAGGAGGAATTCTATCTTTTCTGGATGGCCATCAAGAAGGTCCGTCTGGTCTTTGCAGTGTGAATGGTACATAGATGAGAAGTAGGCAACAGAGCATTTTTGGCTGATGCTCTTAAGATCACGTCGCCATGTATAACACAAATAACAAGCATGACCTTGGAATCCTAAGTGCTACAAAGTAGAACATTTATAAGGGTTTTAGTTGGAAGCACCAACAACTTTTTATGTCTTCTCGTGACCTCTCATGGTGCATTATATCATAGGGTTAGTGTGTTTGGAAGTTGTCTGAGACAACAAGCTGAGGAAGTTACTGTGACAGTAGGAGATGTTACTGCTGCAGCAATCCAGCTCAGCAGAACATAATGCTAATTTAAATTTTATAGGCCAACTTTTCTTCCCCCATGCATTTGTTTAAAAAGCAAATATCTCTTTAGGACTTTTGCAAAACCAAACGGAACTATTGTTTGTAACATATTTGCATCTTGCCATTCATCTTTCATGCTAGTTTTGTGTTTTGCTTCACAAAATGTTTGGTTTGGTTTGGTGTCCTTTTTAGCAATGCTAGGGAAGAGTGAGGTCATGGGTTTTTGAAAGAACATCACTGTGTGAGAATTTTCTTTCTGCGTAGCTTTTATTTGAGTCAGATGCTTATTCTGGACTGATTAATTCCTTATGCCATCTCCCATAAGTTGTGTCAATTGAGGACATGGCTATGAACAGTGGAAATAATATAAAACTCAACTACTATGAAACAACGAGGCCAAGTGTTGGGTCTGTCTTCTACTGTCTACAGAGTGCCAGACTTGGGAACGTTGTCTTGAGCAAATCTGGGATCTGCAAAAAAAAGAAGAATAAGGCTCCTTCAAGATTCAGTTCTGAAGCCAATACGGCTGCTGGCAGAGTACCGCTAATAATGATTAAAGGTTTCAAAGTTATTAACATTTGTGTTTCAAGCCAAGAACTAAGATTCCAACTGAGCTGCATGAGAGTTGAAGCTGGTTTCTGCTCATGGGAGGAACTCCCAGATAGGCAGAGCCATGTGGCTTTTCTTCTTCTCCTGCCAAAGGGAGAGAACCCATGAAAAACATGCAGAGTTGGGGCTGTGCATGTGCAGTTTTCAGTCTGTTCATTGACAGGCTGAATGGAAGCCAACAGCTTCCTCTTTGTTCCATTCAGCCTAACTAAATTGCCCATAGAGAGATTCGGGATGGAGGAAAGTGGGAAATAATCTGCCTACTTCCTCTCTCATGTCCATCCAGAACAGTGAACAAGCTTAAAAATGGCTTTGTAAAGCACTGGATCGAGACTTGCAGGCTTGGAAAGCCTAGTCCATTTCTATGAAAAGTTATTTTGAAAGAGACCCCAGCCATTCCAGAGCAACTTTTTAATACTAAAGTAAGAAACAGGACTTTGGGCAGCAAGTGTCCTCAGTTTAGCTGGAAGTTGGAGAGGGGGCAAGTTTCTTAACGATTAGAGCCATTTTGCAGCCTTGTTGGTATTATCACATCTTCACTGCCATAAAACGTAATCCCATTTGTAACTGCTTAGCCTTGGGAGTTTCCCACCACTAGGAATGATTCCTCCTCCCTGCAACTTCATTTTGAAACTCCCCATTCTAATATTGTTTCATCCTTATATGTATCAAATGTAATAGTATGTAATAGTTCTTTATTTTTGTACCATTTTCTGTTTCCTTGCATTTCTCCCATAAGGTGTTTAGACTTTTCAACATTGCTTGTACGTCAATAAACCAGCACTAGACACGATACCTAGAAACCATATATAAGTATCACTTATATTGTGTATAAAAACCATATAATGTGTAAATGATACAAATGATTCTACAAATCCAGCAGCAAAGAGTAGACAACCAAAACCATTGACAAAAATATGAACAGATATAAAAAGAAACGACATAGGAAACATTAGCTCATCTCTGCCTCCCCCGCCATCTCAGCCAATTCTGGGCACCTTCCCATACTTTCTCTGCTGGTATATTTCCAAAGTCACACTGATTCTTCTGCCAGAAGTTAAAATGATAGGGGAAAAACAGGATAAAAATGGAAGAGGGAAGAACCATTCATAGTACCTGGAGCTCCTTGGAAGGAGAATGGAACAAAACTATGATTGGGGGGGGGGGATCCAAACAATTACCTATATAACCAAATTAACCTATCACAGTTCAAACACATCTCAGAAGCTGAACAACAAGGCATTTTTTAAAAAATGCCAACACAACACCTAGTCGAGGTTAATAGATATTTAGTAAAAAAACAAACAAACCCTGCCCAGCCCCAGTGAGTTTGCCTCCCACATGGTTGGATAGTGTTTCAATTGGGCATGGTGGAAATCTTTATAAGATCTCTGTAGTCATGTATCATGATTTCTCCCGGTAATCTCTTTCCCCAGTTAGTTCAGATTTAGTAATGGCAAAAGGTGGTTTCTTCTTGAAGCTTTGGAATTATGTTTTTGATGTCGCTATAGAGGGGACATATTTAGACTCAAGGTCATATGGAAAATGATAGAATCACAGGGGACCTTTTTCTTACAGATGATGCTTCTCATATGTCCCATGAACAAAAGCAGTATGTCTCCATGCATACTCCATGTTTTTCGTCATAGCAATATGGAAACTGCAGCCATCGGGCATTATCCAATAGCCTATGTTTGTTGTTGTTGTTCAGTCACACAGTCGAGTCTGACTCTTCGCGACTGCATGGACCACATCATGCCAGGCCCTCCTGTCTTCTGCTGTCCTCCAGAGTATAGAATCACAGGGGACCTCTTTCTTACAGATGATGCTTCTCGTATGTCCCATGAACAAAAGCAGTTAGAAAGTAGCATGAACCATGTCTCCATGCATACTCCATGTTTTTCCTCAGAGCAATATGGAAACTGCAGCCATGGGGCATTATCCAATAGCCTATGTTTGTTGTTGTTGTTGTTGTTGTTCAGTCACACAGTCGAGTCTGACTCTTCGCGACTGCATGGACCACATCATGCCAGGCCCTCCTGTCTTCTGCTGTCCTCCAGAGTGTGCTTAATTTCATTTTTGTTGCCTATGTTAGCCATTGTCAAATCACCTTTAGAGCCACTTAATGAATTCTGTAACTTTGACTTCATAATAACTGGTAACTTGTCACTTGAGGAGGTATTCAGTGCTTGCATCAGAAGAGCAACTTCTTCTTTTAGTAGACTTGGAAAGCATTCTGTGAATAAATAATCTGATCTACCAAACTTCTGTCCTCAGCAGTGGATTTACCAAACCTCTGTCTTCAGTACCTGATCATATGACTTTGAGGGATGAACCACATTGATACATCAAGAGAAGGAAGTCAGCTCTTCACTCTTACCAAACTAAACTGTAGTCGTGCTTGTTCTTCTCAAATACGGGAGGCTGTGTTGTTTCAGGACATGGATGGTGACTGCTGTATTCTATGAACAATGATTACTAAAGGACATTTCTGACCCGGTGCTTGAAAATCGGATCAAAACAGTTGATGTTTGTCTCACAAAATTCTTGGAAAAATCTGGTATACCTGGTGTCACAGTCTCTAAGCTGGTAAGAAAACTGTGACATGAAATGAAAGCTCCTTGACATTTTTCTTTTAGCATATCCTGTTTAGCATATCCTGACATGCAGGTCAGTGTACACAGTCCTCTTCTCTCTCCCTTTTCTTCCTCAGAACAACCCTGTTGAGTAAACTAGCTTAGGAGATGTGACAAGGTGGACAAGAATAAAGTAGTGGGAGATTTTTTTTCATCCCAAAACTCCCTGGTTCTGGTCCTGTGTTCTCACCACTACAGCACTTCGGCTTTTATCATATGTGGTGGTACACATACATTGTCCTGCTCATAGATTGTCCCCATATAGCCAGAACGAAGCAAAATATTACATGAATGGCAATGTAATATTACATGAATATAGGTACAGAGTCCAAAACGACACATGTTTACTCATTGCAAAGCCTGCCACAACACTTTATTTACTACTTAAAAGAATAAAGTAGTCTTGGCCCAGATAATAACTTGATGAAATTACCCTTAGATATGCTATGCTCACTAAAGTTCTCTCATTTTGATTTTCTGCTTTTCCATTTTTCCCCCTCTGCTAAATGAAATCTCATCATCCTTTGTCTTCCTCCAAGAATATGGAATATTTTTAGTCGCTAGACTTAGCTGTAAAAAAGAATTGCAAGTAGCTTTCCCTTTTCTTCTCCATGTGTGTTTGGTAGTGGAGATTAATATAGAATTATGAAGCATTATATGAATTGCTTCAGGCTTCTAAATGCCTTCCTTTTAGCCTGAGGCAATTTTTTGGCTGTAACATACATTAAAATGAACACTCTTAGGATGGGGCTATCTAAACCTTTCCCCATCATTACTGCTGCTGTTTGAATTCTGAATAGATATTATTTAGTGTTTAAAATGTATTAAAAATGCACAAATGAAGTTATGAGAAAATGTTGCCCTAAGCATATTTTTTATGACCCACACATTTTGAATATTTAAAACTATACTACTAATAATAAAGCAACACATTCTCAGGGGTTTAATTTTGCTTGTGTATGTTGATCTGATGGTTTGTGAGTTTTACTACATTCCATTAGGGAAATTTTACCAGAGAAGTAGAGTTAAATGCACAAAATGGTTTATCTCAAACTGGCAAAATGAACCCTCAGTAGAGCTCATTTACAAGTACTGATTCCCTTGAATACTCCCATTGTGAAGGAGAATTGTACATGTAGTTTATTACTGATACACTTGAAGCAGGACAGAGAGCACAACATGGCTATTAACAATCACTCATTCACTATCCCAGGCTTTGGAACTTCTCTGAGCATCTAGTTACTGGAAGAACATCCTTTGCATTCTAATCTCAGGGACCAACAAAGTGAGTTTCACAATGCCTCTTGCATCTAGGCAAAAGTTGGGCCTAGGGCCTAATCGGCCATGACAGCATCAACTTCTCATAAGATTTCACTTCCAACTCACAAACATTTGGAAGCATCACCAGCTCAGCAATGTTGTGTGTGTGTGTGTGGGGGGGGGAGAAAGTACTATAATTTATTCCCTCTCAGCTCCTCGTGCCCCCCACCCTGTCCTGTCATACATCAGCACAGAGCAAATGTATGTACAGACTATATAAACAAGAAGCTATATTGGCACAGGGTTTCATTGTTGTTGATGACGTTTGTTTACAGAGAAGGAAGGTGTTTGGTCACCCAAAAGAGCAGGTTGTGGACACAAATAGTGTATAATAAATGACTGAAAAATAAGGAAAACACAGTGATGGATTTGGGGATTTTTTAAAAACAAAAACTGTATGTGTGGGTGATGGGAGCAAAACTTTATCCTCTCCCACACCTTTCATAGCTGTGACCTGATGCTTGAAGTATTTTTCTATTACCCTAGCTCCAATATTGGGCTGACGTGGGTTGAGGGTAGGGTTGCCAGCCTCCAGGTGGGGCCTGGAGATCTCCCGCTTTTACAACTGATCTCCAGCTGACAGAGATCAGCTCCCCTGGGGAAAATGCCTGCTTTGAAGGGTGGACTCTATGGCATTGTATGATGCTGAGGCCCCTCCCCTCCCCAAACCCCACCCTCTCCTGGATCCACCCCCAAAGTCTCCAGGTATTTTCCAACCCAGACCTGGCAACCCTAGTTGAGGGGGAGAAAGTCATTTGAACACTGGAGCTCAGTGAGATGGGAGAGTTAAGCTCCTCTTGTTTCCACACTTGATTCCAGTTTAAAAAGAGACCCTCTCCAGCCTCCTCCAAGATATCATGTGTCCTTTGTTCCTTGGTTTAACTAAAGAAAGTTTCTTGTTTTTTTTCCACCCTACTGGGACAAGTAGCAGTGGTTTTGGTCATGGAAATGGTGCAGAGGAGCCCCAGCCATCCACTCTCTCCAGGAACATTAAGGACAAGTGTTCTTGGATCCACTACTCCAATCTCTCACATCCAGCTTTAAACAGCTTTAAAAGGGGATTAGATAGATTCATGGAGGTTAGGTCTATCAGCGGCTACTAGCCATGGTGTCTGAGGGGAACCTCCACATTCAGAGGCACTAAACCTCGGATACCCACAGCCTGGAGGCAACATCAGGGGAAGGTCTTGGCCTGATCTGGTCTGATCCAGCAGGGCTCTTCTTAGGTGTTTATGTTCATTCTTGTTTGGCCTCAAGTTGACCTGTCTGTCTCTGTCTTTTTTCTCTGTTGTTCCTGTCACTGACTGCAAATGTATGTACATCATTGGTAAAGATGGCATTGCTTTACCATTCTTGTTTGGCCTCAAATTGGCCTGTCTGTCTCTGTCTTTTTTTCTCTGGTGTTCCTGTCACTGACTGCAAATGTATATACATCATTGGTAAAGATGGCATTGCTTTATGCTGGCAGGCATCTTTGGTGGGGGGTAAAGTGCACCATTTGCCTCAGTCTCCCTCAGTCTGCTTATATAGAATCAAATCAGACCCTCTCCAGTGGCATGATTGGTGGTAAAGAACCCTTTGAAAAATCAGCATGAGCCTCTTTTGATAGTGAGGTCTGTGGATAACTCTGCTGATTGAAAAATGTCCCTTTTGATTATCCTGCTGGTGGGTTCCTCTCTTCTTTCTGCCTGTGACCCTTTTAAACCCAAAGCCTGAATGATAACTGGATATATAGATTTCTGAGTAATGTTACTGTCATTAATTTTTCCATTTGTGTTTGTAGTTGTTGTAACTAGTCCAAAGTATGTATCTTCTGTTCAGGTTTTGAATAGTTAATATCCTGCTTACAAAGTGCAACCAAAAATTAAGATTGTGGGCCGTATGGAACTTTTCTGTCAATGATGAAGGCTGTAAATCAAACTCTTGTTAGTTTGGGTGAAAGATTTCTAACACACTTTTCTCTTCAAATATTCATCACTGATTTGACCGAACAGTTGACCAGGTCAGTGTATGTACTGGCACCATTAAAGGACTTGTGTTTGAAATGATGCCAAGTGTTATGGAAAATGGGTCTGTATATTATATGTGTGATGGCCCATTCATATGTACATTGATCATATATGTATATATTCTAGCATTGGTTGTTCACTTGGACTGGGAACAACACTTCAAAGTTCCAGGTACAAAGAAGTCTTTTCTAATACCTGCTAACTGAGATTGTTTAACTGGAGATGCCAGAGATTTTGTGATTAAATGAGCTGCACCAGCCTGTCAGGATCTGTGTGTTGTTTACCCAGAAAAGCTACCAGTTATGGTTTAACATTGATAAGCAGAACTATAACATGGCACAGAATTGAGTTGGTGATGTCTTGGACTTAATCACACACCTGCCAGTTTAAATTGTAAATTCATTCTGTAGATTAACATGTAGTGATGATAGAAAACGTAGACATTGAGAAGAGATCGTTGACCCCAGTGAATGTAATAAGGGGTGTGTAAGATCTGTTTAACAACTGTGAAATTCATCAAATCCTCCTTTTTCCATTTGAGTTTTAAGTCTACTTTCCTTGCAAAGGTTTTTTTTTTGTTAAATAGCTTTAGCAATGAACACAAAATTATTGCCATTAGTGGTATCAAATGGCAATGCATCATCTTACTTGAATGAAGAATTTTCAAGTACAGTGCCCCAAAGCCATTCTGTATAAGAAGCCATTAGGCACTCTTAGCGTTATCAGTCTGTTATTGTTATTGGAATAGCAGCTCTTCATAACCACAGAGTATGTAAGCTGGAGAGAAGTGATAATTTTTAGAAGCCTTTGAGCGATGAGGGGGGGGGGAAACCTATGAATAGGAAATCTCTTTTGTAGTGCTTTCCCCCCCTGTTGGTTATAACAATAAGTACTGTGTAATATAAATTGGGATTCAAAATATTCTGATTCCTAGTTTGTATTGTATTGAGCCACGTTGTTCCTTGGAAAAAATTGGCATTCACATAGTACTCAGGTATCCTAAAACCTTGATTGCTGTTAAAAAGCCTGTCTCTTTTGGAGATTTGAGATCCAGCTTCAGCAGATTACAATGGTTAACATCTTCCGTGGTGTCCAAGGATTGTTGTTGTTGGCCCTGCTTGCTATAGCCTTCTGGATACAATTCATAGCGCCAGTTTTAAGCAGTAAGGCTACAAACAGCTTCAGCTCTATAAATGAAAAGTAACATATAAAGAAGGGAAGAGGTTCAGTGGAAGAGCACCTGTTTTGCATGCTGTTAGGGGATGGGCACTTACTTCTCTGGACTGGTGACTACTCCAGTCCCGACACGGATGTGCACATAGTTTATAAAGACTCAGTGCCTCTTCAGCTGATCAGTGGCTGTAGTGGGGTTTGGGTGCAGTTGTACAGCTTCAGGAACAGGAAACACCCAGTGTCTCAAGAGGTTTAGAGTTCTTACAAGAGATCAAAGATCCATGCAGGACCTGTGCAGAGTGCAGTTGTACAAGAGGAGGAGGCCAGCCAATGAGGAGGCTCAGCTGCCTTCTCCATGTTACTCCAGAGGGGCTTGGAAGAAGGAGGAATTGTTGGGTGTTGTAAACCCTTCTGAACTGAAGCCATGGGGCAGGACATGGTCATACTGATGGCATTGACCTAGGCCAGATGGTGGTGGTACACATGCAGTTCCCAGTTCCATTCTGCAGCATCCCCAGGCAAAAGGATCAGGTAGTTGGTGATGTGAAGTACTTCAGCCTGATACTCTAGAGAGCTGCTGCCAGTTGGAGTAGACAGTACTGACACTGATAGACCAGGTGTCTTACTCAGTATAAGATAGCTTCATGTATTGAACAGTCTTTTCTTTCATCCAGCTCCGTAGCTAACAATTTTTTGCTCAGGGAGCCAATGTTTTTCTCGGGGGGTCTGCCATTATATGTCTATGTGGTACTGCCATACCATGCTGATACTTCTAAATAATAACCAAATAATAAGCAAGGGCCAAGCCAAGTCCCACAGCATGCCACACTGGAAACAAAAGCAAGAGAGCAGATTCAGTGGAAACTCCCCCCCATCCATTTCCATCCTTACAGCAACCAAGGTACTTAGAGCCAAATCAGATTTGCAGTTCCAACTAGAGACCCCCACCCCACCCCCTGCTGCCCCCAAATGAGCCCCTCTGGTCTCTACCTGGGCTTGGAGCCCTAAAGGCTCCTCACCGGTGGAGGGAGGAATGGATGCTGGAAATGCGGCAGCACAAAAATGAGGAGGTAATCATAATCCACAAACCCCAGCCAGCCAGCCCCACGGAGAATGATGAACTGAGCAGCTGCTGCTTCAGCTTGACTACGACTGGAGCGGAGGAGCATGGTGGGTGGCACACAGCATTTTACTCCTCCGAGACTGGCTGCTGAAGGTGGACAGAAGCCGGGCTGTGCTGCCGGGGTTCGACCATCTGATGGAGGAGGAGGAGCTATGGCCCAGGGCTGTGCAGGGCAGGTGAAAAGGCTCACGTGCTCTGCTGCTGTAGTTTGCTAGGAGGAGGAAATGGCAGCGTAGCTTAGCTTGTATTTGGCGGGCTCTTTGCTTAGAGCCCCCGCCCACTGTTCCAGAAGCCCAATGAGAGGCAAGGGTAAGGCAGCCAATGGTCCAAGGTCAGGGTGGTGACTCAGGCTCTGCTCCTCTTTCTATCTGTCCCCTCATCCTGCTCTTCTCCTGACTTGGCAATCGATCAGGGAAGGGGGGGCTGGGGGGAAAGCCAAGGATCAGGGGAGGGGCCCATAAAAACCACAGGGGGTGGGCCCCGTGGACCCTGCAGTAGCTACAGACCTGCATTCATCCTTTCTCATGTGATTATTTGGGTTATGTCTATTACAGTGATATCTGTACTATACTTGAAAGGTCATTGGGAGTCACATGACTTGGTAAACATTTTTGATGTTGTGCGTACACACGGCAGGTATCCATGTCTCACCCTTGCTCTTCAAACTATGTGCTTGCAAGATTCATGTGTCTGGAAACACATATGTGCTACAGTTTAAAACAAAACTAAAATTGTATGTACATGTTGAAAATTTAATATAAGAAACACTCACATTTCAGTAGCAGTTGTTTTCAAACATGGTACAGTGAAAAGTAAATTTCAACATGGTACCATAAAATAGATTTTACTTGTTTTTGAAAAAAGAAAATATGGTTAGATATTGAAAAAGGAATTGAATATTTTTTCTGTGTGGTACATACATACATACATACTTTCAGAATGTGTTCAGAGATGCATTCCAGTGACTAGTATCTTTATCCTGTCAAGACTCATTTGAAGAACAAAACCTCTCTCATGTACAGATTCCGGCTTGAACTGGACAATATTGACTGGTTCTGCCTTTTCCTTACTCAAAGACTCCTTGATATAGAGGTGCAAGATCTGAGAAGACTTGTGCACAGACATTGCTCTCCCTTGAGTATGGGACTCTCTTTCAGTCACATTTCCTCAGGATATCTGGCAAGACTGATTCAGCCGCATCTTCGTAGGGCTTTCATGCTAGCTCGGTTCAACATCCTGCCCTCAGCTGTTTTATCGGGAAGGTTCAAGAAAATTCCTTATAAAGATAGATTGTGCCCATGTGGGATTGGGGAAATTGAATCTATTGGACATGTGCTTCTGTACTGTAAATTCCACGATGACATCCATGTTGCTTATATTGAACCTGTAATGGACCCCCTTTTTGGCCAATCTGATGAGTATAAAATTATTTCTTTATTGTCTTGTCATAATATAGAAATTCTTGAACCTGTAGCAAATTTCTTTTATGAGTTATCTATGAGGAGAGGGTCATACTAAGGCAATTCGGAATGTGCTACCCCTCCCCCAGCTATCCTGAGGCTCTATGCTGCACGTTGTATTTTATCTCTTATGCCAATAAAAGTATTGTATTTGTTTGACTGGTTCTGTTCCAGAAAAGGTTCTGCTGAGCCTAACTTGGAAGCAAAGCTTAAAACAGCCACTGAGATTTGCTGGGTGTGAGAAGGGTGGGGAGTTGCCCGGGAACTTCACATCTATTCAGAGGTGTTGGGCATGGGATCAATGATGGCACTGCTGTCTCTAGCTATGTAGCCTACTTGCAGATATGCCACAAGGACCTGTGTTGGTAGGCCATGTACCTTGCCCCTTCTGGACTATGCCTTATTTGCACATATTGTTTGAGCAAATCACAGAGCAAAGCAGGTCATTAGGTCTAATAGTTCACTTGACAGAAATTGCCAAGCAAGGAAAGGCATATTGTTGGAAATAGAGCTATGCTGAGAATATTATATTGGATACAGTCCAAAGCAGGTAAACCTGATAGCAAAAAAAAAAGTTACTTAGAATTAATACGAAGTAAGAAGAAATAAAAAAAAAAAGAAATAAAACCAAAATGGTATCCTATATCCAAGGTTCAGTATGCACCAGAAGGTAAATGCCTCATTTGCTGGTTTTATTGATGGGCACCCCCCCCCCCATTAAGAAAATCCATTAGTGGGGTCCAGCAGATTCCAGAATGCTGCTGATCCTTAGTAGGATGCATTATACACAAACAGAACTCTCTA
This sequence comes from Gekko japonicus, assembly GCF_001447785.1. Lineage (NCBI taxonomy): Eukaryota > Metazoa > Chordata > Lepidosauria > Squamata > Gekkonidae > Gekko > Gekko japonicus. The sequence goes on from NW_015170890.1 coordinate 223,946, forward strand.
GTATATCATATGGGTTGTTAATGTCATTGATCTGTGTTTCCATGTGACTTGTTCAAGCCTCCTCTACGATCATGATCAGTTGTTGTACAGTAGAATTGTACCATCCATTGAAATGAACAGAAAAACATATTCAATCAGTGGATGTTTATGTATGTTTCAAAAACTCAATCCCTGCAGCTAGTCTTTGGATTAGGATATATTTGAGTGCAGAAGCAGTTGTACCCAATGAGAAACGGAAATTAAGGACATCACCATTTGTTTTGGTTTCCTTTTTTTAACACTCGGGAATCAGAGTGACAGGAAGTGAGAGATGGTTTGAAAGAAATTGGCAGGAGGATTAATCAGGTGTTTAACAGTTCAGAAGTTCTTATAATCAAAACAACTCAATTTAAAGCTAAGGTGGAGAAATGTAACAGCAGTAGCCGAGTAGGCTGTTCCACTAAAAAAAGGGGATATGGTGCATGAGTATGATCACATACAAGTTTTTTACCCTGAGGCAGCCATAAATGAAAAGATAAAGGCAAAGGCTGGTCACCGGCAAAAGTAATAAAAACAAGAAGGAGATGTCTGAGTCATATGGGGTGAATCTAGCAGATGATTTATCAGACCTCATTTTGGAATGGAAAGATAAAGAACAGAGAGAAAGAATGAAGAAACTAAGGGAAGAAAGAGAAAGAAAGGATTTAAAAGTATAAATGGGATGACAGAGTGGCAATTTCTGCAGGCTGTGTGAGCCAGCCTTCTTCCAGCCCATGTGTCTTCCATTCCTCAAAAGGAACAACTGCTCTTTTTTACAGAGGAAGCAGGCTAACCATATGTATGTCCTCATTAGTGGTATGAATTAAGTCATGGTAAAGACAATAAAGTGCTTACAGATCTTGGAATATAATGTAAACAGATATAACCAAGCTCTGTTATTTGTATATAGCTAGTTTTGCCAGCTCAAAACCTGAAATGGTTCCTATACCTTTTCAAAAGAAAAGGGAAGAAATACCATCAGGTGTGGTTTATCCCACTGCAGTATCTGTAGATTGTGAAGGATTTCAGACAGCCTATCTATTCCGTTTCAGGAACTGGATACTATTGGGGGTTTTTCCTGTCATTTCAGACAGACCTGTTTTAGTAACCGGCTGTTAACTGAATATATTTACCTGTTCATACAATGCTGGTTGTCTCCCGTTTGGGAAGTGTGCCTAAGGTGTTGTTGACGAAAACTGCTTTCCTCAGGTCTTCAATCCCTTCTTCCTGATCTGAATCGCTACAGTGGGCTGTGTAAAATGCCCCATAGCACTTCCTCCAGTGACGGGGTTTTAGTGCCCCCTCCCCGCACGTGATCTCTCTTCTTTTTTTCTTTTTTCTTTAAATGTACTATTGGGAGCACTATGATGCAGAACCAGGATGTCAAATCAGTGTCATAGCGCTCCCAATATAATATTTTTTAAAAAACAGCCCTCTCAGGGAGATCGTACGTGCAGGGGGAAACGGCAGGAAAATAAAGCAGCACAGTTTGAACTGGCCACAGCACTTCAGAGATGGCTTCTTACTGGAAGGGAAATGCTGTGTGAAACAGCCGTCCGTGTACCGGTTTCCTCCATGGCGGGCCAATAATGGAAACCATGCAGTTTAAAAAGGTAATGTGAAATCCCTCTATGAGAAGCTACCTTGGAAAAGTCCTTCCTGATATACAGTTCTTAAAGGGAAGGGAGCATTTTCATATTTGGCAATATTGGCAGTAGCAGAGGGTAGACATTTCACGAAATCCCAGGCTACTTCACTAGTAAAAAAATGATCCATTATTTCTCTCTTCTGGGATTCCCTAGCGTATCACGATATGAAAATTGTTACTATGGAAGAAATTTTATAACAACTGTTTACATCATCACTTACATCAGCACTGATTGCTATAACAACTGTTTACATCCTCGTTGACATCAGTGCAGATTGTGCAAAATTAGATATGACTGAGCCTCTTCCCCCAAAGACTGATGCTGAACTACGTTGCTGATTCAGAGGTTCCTTTGAAATAGTCAGCCACCCAGATCCCTGACTCCAGTCACAGTCCACCAGGTGCTGTTGTTGCACAACCTCCATTTGGTTCATCACAGAGGCTTGTGTAGGAGCAAAGTGAGCAAATCCTCATTAAAATTAAAGAGACAGCATGGCAGAACTTGATAAATTGTGCCATTGAGGTTCACGTGCAGATCCACTGGCACAAATCCAGCTACAGTATGATGTCCTGAAATGCCTGGAACATAGATCTAGGATGTGGTGCACATGCCAGGTAAGAAGAGGCACGTTGCCCATCCAGAGTGGTGGGCAAGAGAAACAGGCAATGAGACCCAATATGGCTCACAGACCATGGTTGGCTATCCCTGATCTAATGGATAGTCTGACACTGGCAAAATAATATATATGATTGTGACAAACCCTCAGTCTATGAGCAGTGGCACCATAGAAATGTAGAAACATAGAGATGGAAGGGATCCCAAGGGTCATCTAGTCCAACCCCCTGCACAATGCAGGACATTCATGGTTACCCCCCACTCCCCCAGTGACTCCCTGCTATATGCCCAAAGGAATGCAAAAAACCTTCAGGATCCCTGGGCTAATCTGGCCTGGAGGAAAATTCCTTCCTGACCACTGTTCCCTCTAGGCTGAGTTAGTGAGAGCCAGCTCACAGGTTTTTTTAGCCTCTGGCTCACACATTTTTGTTTTAGCTCAGGAAGAAGGGCTCCAGAACAAACTGATTTATGCAGCAGCCGAATCGCCCGCTCACAACTTTAATGCCAGTAGCTCACAAAGTAGATTTTTTGCTCACATGACTCCACAGCTTAGAGGGAACATTGTTCCTGACCCCAAAGTAGTGGTCGGCATTACCCTGGGCATATAAGAAAGGGCCACAAGTGGTGAACACTGCCTCATCCCTTCCTGCTCTCCCTCTCACAATCTGCCTAAATTCATAGTGAGTCATAGAATCAGCTTTGCTCTTAGATAGCCATCTAAGTTCTGCTTAAAAACCTCCAAAGAAGGAGAGCCCATCACCTCCCAAAGAAGCCAGTTCCACTGAGGAACAACTCTAACTGCCAGAAGGTTCTTCCTAATGTTTAGCCAAAACCTCTTGATTTAATGTTCAGAGAGGCCTGGCATGCCCGGTGCTCTGAACCTCCCTGGCACTCCAGACCTCCCGCGTGCTCCAGACCTTCCTGGTCAGACCAAGCTCTCTCCCTTACCTGGGGAACCTGCTGAGCTGAGAGGAGGTTGGGGGAGGAGAAGAGCTGTGGTGGCCCCCTCAGTTATGGCAAGGGAGGGGCTGCTAGGCCCCGCAGGCACAAGCACTGACACGGGAGCCCAAAGGGACACTTGCCTTGCCCATCCCTCCTTGTTTCAGAGAGATGGGGGCCGGGCAACATGGGGAGGCAGGAGCCAGCAGGGAGGTATGGGCAGTGGTCATGGTATGAGCCTTCTTCATCCTGGAGCAGGAGAGCAGCTGGATGCAACACCCATTGAAGAGGGAGGTTGCAGGGCTGAACAAGGTTTGGCAGGACATGCATGGTCAGTTTGGGGACAAGGAGTCTGGGGATGAGACCAATGTTCCCTCTAAGCTGTGGAGTCTTGTGAGCAAAAATTCTACTTTGTGAGCTGCTGGCATTAAAGTTGTGAGCAAGCGATTTGGCTACTGCATCAATTAGTTTGCTCTGGAGCCATCCTTCCTGAGCTGAGACAAAAATGTGTGAGCTGGAGGCTAAAAAACTGTGAGCTAGCTCACACTAACGCAGCTTAGAGGGAACACTGGATGAGACTCACCTGACCCATATTGGGCTGTAAGAGGCACAGGGAAACAAGGGGGCAGGGGCAGAGCTAGGAAGAGCCCCTGTTGGCTTGAGGGAGAAGGGGGTGGAGCAACCTGCCTTTAAATAAAGGAGTTTCCAAGAGACCAAGGAGGAAGAAGGGTGGAGGGTTCTGTGCTTGGAGAGCCTTCCAGCTGGAGTAAAGAAGCATTGGAAGTGCACTTAAACTCCTTCTTTACCCATTCTGAGGCCAGGGAAGGTACCACATCAGAAGGCAGACCAATAGGACGTACCCAGGAAACACCTCACATTTAATTTCAGCCTGTTGGTTCTGGTCTGACCTTCTAGGGCAACAGAAAACAACTCCACTCCATCCTCTGTATGACAGCCCTTGTAATACTTGAAGATGACTATCATACCACCTCTCAATTCTCTCCTTTGCAGGCTAAATATACCCAGCTCCTTCGACCTTTCCTCACAGGACCTCATCCTCAGACCCCTTACCATCTTTGCCACCCTCCTCTGGACATGTTCCAGCTTATCAACATTCTTCTTAAACTGTGGTGCGCCAAAATGAACACAGTACTCCAAGTGAGGTCTAACCAGAGCAGAGCAAAGTGATATGGGTGATACTATCACTTTGCACTATACTTCTGTTGATGCAGCTCCAAATCACATTTAGCTACCACATCACACTGCTCACTCGAGTTCAGTGTATGATCGACTAAGATTCCTATGCACTCATACTGCAGTCCTGTCATCATCTCAACGTAACGCAGAAGTAGAAGAAAGAAACCTTCACTCCATGCTAATTAGCCCATTCTTCATACTCTGTCACCCTGATCCCAATATCTGCTCTAAAGATCCAGGACTTTGACCAGCACACAGAATTCTCCTGCACATTCATACTTCACATTATATCCCAAACATTCCCCTAGTGAATTCAAAGTAGTCTACATAGATGGTTCTCCCTTTCCCCCCTTTACAAGAATCCTGTGAGGTACATTAGGAAGAGAAAGACTCTGGCTTAAGGTCACCCCGTTAGAAGAAGAAGAAGAAGAGATTGGATTTATCCCCCGCCCTTCACTACCCAAAGGTGTCTCAGAGCGGCTTACAAACTCCTTTCCCTTCCCCTCCCCACAACAGACACCCTGTGAGGTGGGGGGGGGGGGCTGAGAGAGCTCTGACAGAAACTGCTCTTTTTCAAGGACAGCTCTTATCAGAACTACGGCTTGCCCAAGGTCATCCAGCCAGGTGCAAGTGGAGAAGTAGGGAATCAAACCCGGTTCTCCCAGATTAGAGTCCGCGCACTTAACCACTACACCAAACTGACTCTCTTAGCTTCATGATCCACACAAGAATTCAAATCCAGGTGGGTCTGGTCTAGCCCAATATGCTGACCACTTTAGGTCACTGGCTGAAGGCTTTGCCTGTTAATTTCATCAGTTGGTTTCACCTCAGCCTTTGTTGCCCCTTCCATTGGAGTGGGTGGATTTAACACAGCCATTGCATTTGAACACAGGATCATACTTGGAGTTCTGTCTCTAGGTAAAAATGTTTTGTACTTAATAGAGAGGGGTTAACAGTCATGCAAGGTGTAAACATAATTTCCCTGAGATATGGAAACATGTGCCCTCTCTTCCATTTCTTACAATTTGCTCTACTTCCTCAAAGAAAATTCCATGTAGCCATATTTTGCGATTCTGTGTTACACACAGATTCCTACCTATAGAAAGGGAGGCTCGTTTTGATTAATTTTTAAAGTCTTAGAATGTCCAGTAACATAGTATCATCCTTCTTACTTATAAACAGACTTCCAACTCTTCAGCATGCATGTATTTATTGTTTTTTAACTGATTTCCAAGACTTCTGGCTGGCTAGGGCACTTGAATGTTGAATCGTGGCTTGCATGTAGCTATCACAGGTCAAATATCCCAAACTGAAAATTGTGTATCACCTCACACCTCCTCAGATGTATTGCACGTGGATGAATAACTGTGCATGCAGGTATTTACTATTTGCACAGTTTCTCTTGTGATCGAGCTGCCAGGGCTAGGCACAGTGAGACCCATTAGGAATGCAGTCGTAGGCTAGGAAGAAGCACAAGAGGACCTGGCTTTCATCTACGTTCTCTTCTCTCTCTACCGAATAGTTCATCATGGCTTTTCTGATGAGTCTGTGCGCACATAGCCCTGACTGCTGTGCTGCTATCCACTTCCACTCTCCCAAATTTGATGTGAAATTCCCTCTGATTGCAGGAGATGGGACTCATGAATAGTGCTATTGGATAACAAAAGATAACTTTTGCTGAAAATAACTTTCATTTCTTTCCGCTGGATTTATTGAAAGTATTTACTTTGTTGCTGTGAATACGTCTGGCACTCAGCCAGCTGAAGGAAGTGTTTACCTGGCCCACACATCTGTTTTGTTTGGGGTAGTGGTGGTTCTTGGACCTCTTAGCAAGTAGACTTGTTATTACTACAACTCAGTTCTTTAAAGGCCTTTAAATGCTAACCCTGTTGTTCCTTAAAAATAAAAAAGAAGCTTCGTTCTGCTGGCAAAAGGGCTCTTAGGATTTGAGAACCAGGCGTTCTCAAAACCCATCATGTTACATAAAGGGAAATGTAAAGTGACAGAAGCGTAAGTCTTGTGAGATGTATATGTGCAAGTTGAGAAAGAGTAAAACGGCTCTTTCAGGTGCTGCCAGGCACTGTTAGTTCGGCATGAAGAAAGAAGTACCACTCATCCGAAAAACAGATAGCTTTGCCTTACATGGCTTGTATGGGTTTTCTTTTCTTTTTTCTTGTTTTAAAACCTCTCTGCAGATTGTCAAAAGCTTTTCAGCGTGGTGGTTAATTTTTGTTTTATTTTATTTTGTTTGCGATTGAGCACCTCCGTAACTGAGAGATGTGCTGCTGAGACCACCACCATGCTCTGGAGGAGCTTTCAAACACTGATACATTTTAGCCTTATAAAACTGGTGTGGGGTAAAGCCAAAGAGCTGGAGATAAAAGACAGTATATCCTTTGACTTAAATAGTTTCCAGAAACCCAATTTACACAGAGGATCTGTCACCTAGTACATTCTTGCATGAAACTCCGAGTGGAGTCATTAGGTGTTTGAGTTGGCAGACAATGGCAGCTCTGCTGTGGCTTTTAAAAGCTTTAATCACCTTCTCTTTACCTTAGAAAGGGTTCCAGATGTCTTTGTTTTTCTTGAAGTTGTGCTTTCTGTGGACTGCCTCAGCCTTCTCAGGTTCGGTGTTCCTCTTGGTCTTTGTAATCTTTCATATGGAACAGAGAGCCCTAAGAGCAGCTCTTCTTGTTTGACTGCATTTGTCCTTTGCACAGTCGCAGGGCTCTGAAATTTTGGCTTTGTGTTCCCATACTCAGTTTTGTTTTCTTCAGAATGTGGACTGTGACATATGAGCATTTTAGAGCTAAAAGGTCTTGCACTGGCGGCAGATTCAGAACTAAGCATAAAACTTTCTTTTTTAACTTTGGCAGTTTTATTTCTCAGTAGTACTTTGAATCCCTAAACATCAAATTTGTATTTCCGTTTGGAGCTGAAATGTAAATCACCTTCAGGCATCAGCACATCTTTCCCCCCCATTGTGGGATTGTGGTTAAAAAAAATTGCTTGCTTGAGACTAGAAATGCTGGGTGCTTTGGGAGAAAGAAACCACTCTCAATAGCAGCTTCATGTTGACTTGATTTTCTGATGCAGACAGTACAAGTCCCTTGATACATGGTAATATATTTGACAGCTCGTATTGCCCTAGTACATTTAGGTATACAGCTAAAACCTAAATGTAACTGACACATGAAAATGCTTTTGCATAGTAAAGGTATGTTCTGTATCCTTTATAAAGGAAGGAACTGTGGTTTCTATAAGCAGCTAATAAATTAATATCACATAATTAGTCAGGATGGTCACTGTAATCACCATTTATAGAAAAGGGATTTGATACAGTCCTACTGAATACAAACTCTGAAAAAGTTGTACATGAAAACACGAGCTATGCACATGAATAGGTAGACAAAGATTCTGTAAGATGTTACATCCTTAAAGAATGTTTCAGTGATCCAGTAGATTTGTGATTGAAGGCATGGACTGGGGCTTAAGCTGGTTAGTTTTCTGGTGGAGAACAACCAAACAACCAGGCCCATTACCTTAGAAGACACAGGCACCACAAGACACTTGCAGCCTTCAGCAGTTCTGGAAAGCATTATTTGTGGAAGCAAAATATAATAATGAACTCACCCTGTCAAATGGCAGACCACCCACAGTGGTAACGGCAGCTGATATACTTGGATCTCTGATCGTATTTGATGAAGTGTGCATGCACATGAAAGCTGATACCCAGAATTAAACTCTGTTGGTCTTAAAGGTGCCACTGGACTCAAACTTTATTCTGTTGGAGCTCTACTGTCCTTGTAGAAAGAACTTGCTGGAAGTAAACTGGATCAGACTAAGGAACAGGGCCTTTGAGAAAGTTCTCTGGGACCAGTCTCTGGGATTCATGTGGTGGAAGCTCACCAAAAGCCCTTCATCACTGGCAGCATCACTTGACCCTCGAAAAGAAGCGGCAGTAGTCATAACAGTGATGGGGCTCAGTATTGCTTGTTACATGGTTTTGTCTGGAAAGCAGGGGCAGAGATAAATGGCTTTTTGATTTACTTGCCAGACACAACTGGTGTATAGCATCAGTCTGTCCTGCATATGGCATTGTTTCTGCAACTTCTGCCACTTTTTTCAGGACAGCATTTATAGTCAGCGATGAAATCCTTCATAGTGATGGAAATGACTGAAAATGAATGATGTAAAATTTGGGAGAAATTTAACTTTCTGAAAAAACACCATGTTTCCCAAGATGTGCAATTATGGGCTATGGATACTCTCATGCCTCAATGAAATATGCTGCAAAAGTAATTGATTCTGTTTGAAAATAAGTTATTCATGTATGCTTCAGCCATCACACTGTTCCCCCCCCCTTCTCTGCGCCCCTAGGAATGGGGAAAGGTATTGCTATGACATCAATCAAGAGTGACACATAATCAGGTTTAGGAAGCTTGAGCAGCTGTACTGATGTGGGCCTAATGTATCCCACTTCCTTCTTTGTTGATGTAATAATTTTGACAATGGATGGCAGGTTCAGAAAATGTCACAAAAGACATCCTAGTGGGAAAACTGGAGTACAGCCATTCAAGGCTTTGTTTCTAAATGATGTCAACACAACATTAGGCAACCTAAGGATGTGGACTGTGTGGTGTGCCTGGAGCATATCAAAAACAGCTGGTGCAATCTCTTTTCCATGGAAAAAGGTACAGTCATGATTAGAGCATTATTAATTTGTTATTCTTTTTCAAATGATTCCCCTATTTTTTTTAAAAAAACAAACTATTCAAGGCAACACATCTAATAATAAATTTCAATGAAACTACTATACTCATTCTGATGTGCACACAGAGCTCTGGTATATGCAGGCTGCTCCTATTCTTAATTGTTGTATGCATAAGCACTACAGGCACATCCTTTTGTATGCGTTCAGTCAGTGCCTTTTTGTTAAAAAAAAAAAAGGAGGGGGGAGTACTCATATGTAATGATGCATCAATTTCCGTAGATTTCCGCCTTAGGACTTGGGAGAGCCCTGAAAAAGGTACTGGTTCTCAGTGCTGGTAAGTACGATCGCGAAAAAATATATATTTTAAAAAGCCCTGCATACAGTTTTACACCATCATGGTGTATAACAGAGATCTTCCATATGGAAAAAGTCCAAAATCTTGTGCCTGGAAAAGATTTTCTAAATCAGGGTAAATATATTTTAGTATGCCAGTTCTGGGAACACAGAAATAAGCATCATGAAGTAATGAGCAATTGAGATTTCAGAGATACTAGCAATTCAGAGATACTAGCACCATCGTCTTTCACAAGAGCAACAACTTGGGACATGCATAGCTATCCAGTTAAAGGGAATGCCGTTCACTGTATGAATATACATCCCCTGCATGCTGAAGATATTAAAAACATATGGATGAAATTCTGTGATCAACATCTGGGAAACACAAGATCTCCATTTAAACTGAATACATTGAGCAGGTGGATGTCAACAGTTTTCCCCTTCCATGCCATTCCCATAAACATTTTCATGTTATTCCCAAGTCTGGAAAACAGTTGCTCAGCAGAGAGTTTTCAGCGCTTTTTGTAGGCTCTCCACTGGTGATCAAGGAACACTGAATTAAACAGAAGAGTTAATTTTACTGAAAATTTTGAAATTAAATATTGCCCTCCCCACAGAGAGGATTCAAAGCTGCTTTATTAATGTGGGTTTTTTTTCTAAATTGCTTTTGCCAGAGTCTCTCATTTCCACTTCGAGAGCCAGTTTGGTGTAGTGGTTAAGTGTGCGGACTCTAATCTGGGAGAACCGGGTTTGATTCCCCACTCCTCCACTTGCACCTGCTGATGTGACCTTGGGTCAGTCACAAGCTCTGGCACAGCTGTCCTTGAAAAAGAGCAGTTTGTGTCAGAGTTCTCTCAGCCCCACCCACCTCACAGGGTGTCTGTTGTGGGGAGGGGAAGGGAAAGGAGTTTGTAAGCCGCTCTGAGACTCCAAGTGAAGGGCGGGGTATAAATCTAATCTCTTCTTCTTCTTCTTCTTCTTCTTCTTCTTCTTCTTCTTCTTCTTCTTCCATTTCATGTGGCATTTCTCCATGTTCTGTCCCATGCTGGGTAATGGCTGGTATTACGCATCAAAGTAGTTGCAAAGCCTCAGAATTATGCTGCACTGGGCCAAACTAGATGTGACAGGGCAGCCATATTTCTTTATTTAAATTGTGTGTAAACCACAATGTTACTATGAAAGGGAGCATGGAAGTTATGCTGGGAAGACCTTGAGTCGTCCCTATCTTGTCTTACTGTATTCCGTCACAGAAGGTCCTATTTGCACATTCAGACTCAAGCTGAGGGGGGAAAGTGCATGAAGTGACAGAGCCAGAAGACAAGGCAGAAGAGGGAGGGAAGAATTTAGCTCCCCACACAAATGTGCAGAGTTTGTAATAATAATAATACCTTTCGATTTATTGATTGCTCAATCCGGCAGAGCTGCTGGCTCTGAGCGATTTACAGTTACACAGGTTTCACACAAGGGACTAACAATTTCATAGGGGTAAGGGAGGACAACATATAATTCTTTAAATTGCACACATTTGCAGCCGACGGGGATTTTTGTTCAGCTGAAGGCTTCAGACGTGTTCCGGACAGCATTCACTTCGGCTTGGCTTGATGACGTTGGTTCTTCCTGGGCTGCTTTTTGAGTCGTAGCGCTGCACTGCCACCACCTGGCCAGATTGTAATTGTAATTGTAGTAAATATTTGACATGAACAACAAACTTGGCTGTCCCCATCCTATCTAGTTTGGCTCTCAAATAGATTTTATACAGTTAAATTTGGATGACAAGATGTTGCCATTCTTAACATTCTTTTGTGGTTACAGCTCCCAGTGAATGCACCTTCTCACACAGCAAAACTGGATCTCAACAACATTTAACAATTTATCGCTGCATTTCACATGGCATCTCAGTTTCACTAGGTCAGAGTGTGTTTATAAAAAGTAGTAACCACTGAAGAACGGAAAGGAAGCATCTCCTAGGGGTGATGATCTTGCCCAAACTTATAAGAAGTCACTCTCAGGCCACACTTGTTAGTTCCTGCAGCTACTGTTGTTCAGTTTTGATAGAAAGGGCCACTTGCTCCATTCTGAAATTTCAGATTCCCAATAGTGAAGAAAGAGTACTGTTTCTCAGTCCCATCCATGTGTCAGCATCTCATGTGAGATGAATCATCCAGTGTTAGAGGGGGCAGGAAGGAAATTAACACATTAAAAGATAAAAAGAAGGAGCCCTGTTGGAAAGAAGCAACACAGAAAGCTTTGGAGTGGAAGCTGGAGCAAACAGCACCACAGAGCTAGAGGGTGCCTGGAAGGGAATGAGGTGTCTAGTAGCTAGGCGTGTAGTATCAGACTCTGGAAGAGTTTTGCACTTGGGGAATGTAGCTGAACCTTGACCCAAATTAATGAAAGTATTCACTGTGTCTTGGGTGTTTTACTTTTCTTTCACAGTTTAGTGCTCACATTGTTATTGGATTGGCACCAGGGGTCATTTCATAGAAAAAGAGGTGCAGGAGCTCATTAGCATAACTTATTTGCATATGCCACACCCCCTGACATCACTGGAAGGCAACACCCACCGCTCAGGCTCCACTGGACTGTTTTGGATTGCTAGCTATTGGTGGTGGTGGGGGGACGTGCAGATCTGTCCTTGCAGAGGAGGGAGAGCTTGTACCTGAATAAAACTTGGCCTTAAAGGTGCCACTGGACTGTTTTGGACCAGGGGGCCGGTGGGAGCTCTACAGCTTACCTGACTGCTTCTTGCTTTGACTGAGGGCTGCTGGGAGCAGGGGGTGGGGCTTGTTGCATGTGCCCATCCCCTGTGCTCTTTACTGCCGGAGCTCTGCTCCTGTGCGCTCCTGCAGGAAATGACCCCTGATTGGCACTAAAGAAAGACATGAGATGTGATGTTAGGATTTCACTGAACTGGAGCCCCCAGAAGATGTACTTTTACAGCAGGGCTACAGGTCAACTCCAGTTGTGATAGAGTTGCCAGCTACAGGTTAGAAAATTCCTGGAGATTTGGGGGTAGAGACTGGAGAGGGTGGAGGCTGTGGAGGGGAAGGTGCTCAGCAGGCGTGTGGTGCCATGACGTTCACACTGCAAAGCTGCCATTTCCTCCAGGGGAATCGATCTCTAGTCTGAAGTCCAGTTGTAATTCTGAGAGGACTCCAGAAACCACCTGGAGGTTTGCAACCTAAGGCTGTGATCATGGCACAAGCGGACAGATACATAAGCCTTTCCACACATTAAATTTTCTTGATCTATAATGTTGTGGGGAATTCTTCTTTTGTAAATATCTTTATGTTTGCCCAATAGGTAGCAGACTTAAAACCCTCACTTCTTGGGTCATGGTTAGAATTGAGTCTCTATCTGTGGTGTTTTTTGGGGGGGGGACCTCTAGGGCTCTACTCACAGAAATCCTAGAATTGTGTCTGGTTTCACAGTAAAAAAAGGAACTCAATAAAAGGAAACAGTACCATTTTGGATTTCACCATGTGAGGGAAAGGGCCATACATTGTAATGAAAGAAAGGTAAGATTCTCAGCAGGGTTTAAAGACCCATCAGAATGGTCCACATCAAAACCATGGCAGAGCATTGTGTCTGAAGCATCCTCTCTCCTTGATGGTGCCCCTGGTAACGGATCACATGGGCCTTGGAAATTACAGACTGACCATTGTCCTAATTAATGCTTTAGATTACTCCTGATATATGCCTGAATAATATTGTATACCAGTGTAGTTCCTCACCGCAGACCAACTTGTTTCCCATTAAATGTGAGAGTTCTTTTAAAACCTTTTTTTTACGTATACTGCCTCAGTTAACAGTTAAGGCTACTCATTGACAGTAAACTGTCTAGAAACAGAAGTTTGACCAAGGTCAAACCAATGGCAATTGTTTGTACATTAGAAATTGTTTGTAAATAAGAAATGAGCCGAGAACTGTGTTTTGTTGTTGGTGATTGGGATTTGGTTTCCAACATCCATTACACTGATAAGTCTTTCTTTTTGTACCCTGGTTCTTGTGAAACAACATCTTGCTCAAGAGACACCTTCTTCCCATGCATCCATCCCATCATGCCTTTTAATGCTGCCCAACCACAATACCATCCACCAAGGCAGCATGGCAGAGATGCTTACTCCCCTGGAGAAATCTGCAGCCACATCAACTTTTAAGAACAGTTGTGGGTTTGTAATTTATGTTGGCTGGCTTTGGGCAGCTAGCATTGAACTAGAAAAACATCTTTAAAAAAACCTTTCACTTATTGTATGGGGTTTTAACTGGCTATATTTGTTTAAATCTATTGAAACCAGCCTTAAACTTTTGGGATTGGGCAGGTTATAAATTTAAATAAGCCACGTGCTAACCAAGCACTGTCCAAAGAGACCATGTTGGTAGAGCTGTGTATCTTCTTAGGAAAGACTAGAACTCCAGAAGATTGTAGAATAAGTGTGCACCATCAGTTCACTGCTTGCATATGTTTATTTGGTTGGTCTTGGATGTTAAATTACATGTGTCTGAACTAGGTGTCCCTGGAGCTGACAGCATGGAAGAATTGTTCCTACCAGCAGATGTGATGTGGAATGATTGATCCCTCTATTTAGGAAGCAGAATGCCTTTTGAAGTTGAGAGCAGATGAAAGGGTTTAATGATTGACAGCAATTTATGCTGCTTTTGTTTTTGTTTTTTAATTCTTTGACTTCTGACACTTTGAGGCAGGCCTTTATAAAAGAAGGATGGTGTATCCTAGGGATACCACTCTACTCATAAAGTGGAGACCTTGAAGTAACAGTACAGACTGACACCCAGATCTCAAATATATTAAGTTTTTATTTAAATACGGGGCAGAAAGGTTTGTGGGCATGCTGTTTCTGTTATTAAATCATTATGCACCTACCTCGGGGGCAGAAGGGAGAGGGAAGCCAACAATCTAACTTGAATAAACATTCTTCACTCACCATAGTGTGAGGCTGCTATATTAAAAATTCTTCAAATAGATGACCCCGACAGGTGTTTTATTTGAGTAAAGAAAACAATAAATAGTAATATAATCCCTGGGGAGTTAGCATTAAGCTGTGTGGGAAATGCATAATATACTTTACCAAGTGTTAGAAGGAGCACGGAATTAATTTTGTTGTATTTATCCTTAATTTCAAACAATTCCTGTTCCCTAGGAGCTGTACACTATTAAGTATTGTAACCTGGTATCAAGATATTATATTTTCCCACTCTTGTTTTTATGTGATATATTATCAGGGATAGCCTCATTTCCTTTTCTCAGTGTTGCTTTTGATGAAGTATACAATCATGGCCTAGTATTTGTCTCCTGAGAAAGAATCGAGTGAGGTGGAGCGGAGAACTGAAAATCCCAGATACGAAATGATAACGATGTTTTGCCGTCGATAGCTGTATAATCGATCAAGGATTGCTGCAAACAATTATTCCTAGAATCTAATTAAGTAGACAGAACAGTCCTGACCCACACCCTGGGCATTATTTTATATATATAGCTAATTTGCAACTGTCCCCTCTGCTTGCAGGTACTTATTTCCACAGATAGGGGGGATACTCTCCCCCAGCTGGTTTTTCTACAGACTCAGGGGACTCCCTGGGTTTGCAGAAAAATCCAAAAAGTTAAAAAAAAACTTGGGGAGGGTTGAATCCCCCCCAATACCTTTTAAAATGGCCACCACAGGAATCTACTCCAGGCCCTACCACATCAATAGGCAGAGAGAGAGAGGAGAAGAAGAAGAACTGGCTCTGGAATTGGATTGGATCTGAGATCAGGTGATTTGGAGCCCGGCCTGGGACTAGGATTGCCTGCTCCAGATTGGGAACTTCCTGGAGATTCTGTGGTGAAGTCTGAGGAGTTTGGGGAGGGGAGAGGCCTCAGCTGGATATAATGCCACAGAGTCCACCCATTTTCTCCAGGGGGACAGATCTCTGGAGTTCAGTTGTAATTCTGGGGGATCTCCAGGTCCCACCTGGAGGCTGGCAAATCTAGGCCTAGCAGCACCCTCTGGGTGACTTGAGACTACCTAACTTGCATGATTCAACTAGGCCTGGCTGCTTGCTACTGTTCAACAGCAGCCACCCTATGAAAGTCAGTACAGCATAATGTTCAGAGCTTCAGAGTAGGGTTTGCGGGACCCAGGTTTAGATCCCCATCTTGCTGTGGAAGCTCACTGAGTAATTTTGGACCAGTCACATACTTTCAGCCTAACCTACCTCATAGGGTTGTTGTGTGGATAAAAAGGACACGAGAATAATGTTAACTGTAATCCACTGTGGAGAAAGACCATAGTTTTCCTCAGGAGAACTTGCAGGGGGAAAGGAGATAGAAAGCTGAAGACAGAGAGGCAGATAAAGGTAGGTTGGCTGCTGGGTGGGAAGGAGATAGGGATGCCAACTCCAGGTTGGGATATTCCTGGATATTTGATGGGTGGAGCCTGGGAATGGTGGAGATTGAGGTGGGGAGGGACTTCAGACAGACATAATGGCATCGACTTCACCCTCCAAAGCAGTCATTTCCTCCAGGGGAACTAATGTTGCCAACCTCCAGGTGATGGCTAAAGATCTCCTGGAATTACAACCGATCTCCAGATGACAGAGATCAGTTTTGGCAGAGAAAATGGCTGCTTTGAAGGGTGTAGTTTATGGAATAATACCCTGCTGAGGTCACTTCCAAGCTCAAACCTTATCCTCCCAAGGCTCCACCCCAAAATCTCCAGGAATTTCCCAACATGGAGCTGGCAACCCTAAGAGGAACTGCTGGAGATCGACAGGGGCAGAAAGAGTGATGGGGTGGGGGCAGAAAGGAAATGACAGGCATGGAGGGGAGAGAGAGTAAGAAAAGTGGTGGCAGAAAGGAGAAAAAGTGTGAGAGAAGTAGGGGGAGAGAGGAAGAAGCAGAGGTGAGGAGAATGGGATAGATGCTCTCGCAAGTTTCTTGCAAGTCCCCACTTGTTTGTTGTAATCCCAAAATTTTTGCAAGGGGGCTCAGGCATAGTTTTAGCCAGTGGGCAACAGTGGCAACTGCCTGGACACCACAGTTTGGGAGAAGCACACATACCCCCCCCCCAAGAAGGGGAGAAGGGAAGAAGAGCAGACTCCTGCTGCCACTTGCACCTGCCCCATATGGGCCCAGGCAGTTAGTTTCTGGTGGCAACAGTAGCTTTTGTGCTCTTCTCATGGAATGAGGGCCACCCCTTGCTAGGCACCAGCAAGGGTTAAGGTAGGGTGGCAGTGATTTTGGGGTCCCATCCTGGACTTTTGCCCAGGGCCCCAGATTCACCAAGACTGTCCCAGAGGGGGGTGGATGCATTCTCTTTGCCCCACCACTTCCAGAGCTGAGACGTCCAGAGCCACTGCTAACATTGGCAAGGGAGAAATCAGCATGACCTTATCGTATCCCTCATCTAATGCTGAAGTTGGGAGAAGTCCCCCAACCCACAGATCAGAGAATGCAGGTTGTACAGGGCTACTTGCAACGGTGCCTGTGAAACACTTACCTGTGAAACAGATGATTGGTGCTGGACTTGTGATAGGGAGAGGGGAGAAGAAACAAGAAACAAAGGGAGAGCAAGTTTAAAAGGTTTGACAGAACACTGCCTTGGGCTGTGGGTAGTGGCCATTAGCACCTCACTCTGCTTGTTTGCTTAGGTAGGTGGATTCAAGTTGGGGACTACACTGACCCACACCCTGTCACCTAGCTGTACTTCCTTTTCCATTTCCACCACTCCGAAACTTTTATTTAAACTACACAGAATTAGTTTCACTCAAGTTTATTGTGAAGTCCCCATTTAGGGAGAGATCACTTTATTCATAATCCCTGGGCATGCGGATAAAAATAGGCATGGGAGCCTAACAGGGCACTTTTAACCAAGGATTTTTTTCCCCCTTAAAGAAACAATGTATTATGAAAAAACCCCATAAAATATTCAAACCTATTACTATTGCAATCTGTTCAACTTGAGGAAGTGGTTTGATTCAGATGTTAACAGACAAACTAATAAATGCATACTTCTTAGCCACCCTGGAAAACTTTCTGTCTGGTTTCATCACTATATTCTTCAGTCCTACCCAGTGCACTTTCAGACTGTCATGATCCCTTTCAACTGCCGTGTCTTCAGCCGTCATTCTTCAGCTGTCTCTCCTGCTTCTCCTCCTCCAAGACGCTAGAGGCCTCCTTGACTGCCTGCAGGGCTATCCATTTAGCCGATCCTGCCTCAGTTCTTGTCTAATAAATAAAGTCCAGCTTCACAGTTTCAGATAACAGAACTCTAAAACACACATTTAAAACATCTAAAACATATATTTAAAACCATATGATGAAGTCCTTTTTCACATTTGCCATGCTAACATCTTTTTCTAGAGGTTTGGTGGAGTGGTTAAGTGTGTGGACTCTAATCTGGGAGAACCGGGTTTGATTCCCCACTTGTCCACTTGCAGCTGCTGGATGACCTTGGGCAATCCATAATTTTGTCAGAGCTGTCCTTGAAAGGGCAGTTGCGGAAACTGCACAGTCAGTCCCACCTACCTCACAGGGTGTCTGTTGTGGGGAGGGAAAGGGCAGTTGTGGAAACTGCACAGTCAGTCCCACCTACCTCACAGGCTGTCTGTTGTGGGGAGGGGAAGGGAAAGGAGTTTGTAAGTTGCTGAGACTCCGAGTGAAGGGCGGGGTATAAATCCAATCTCTTCTTTTGCTATGTGAGAGTGAAACAGGGGAGCTTGTAAGTGAACATCTCCAAAACACTAGAGCTATGACTTTGTTTAAAATGTAGAACTAGTGAATATGCATAGGTTATAATATAAAACACAAATCATAAATAACAATAGATTCAGATAGGTAGCCATATTGGTCTGAAGCAATAAAACAAGGTTTGAGTCCAGTGGCACCTTTAAAGACCAACACTATTTAATTCTGGGTAGAAGCTTTTGTGTGCATGCACACTTCATCAGATACCGTATCAGATGAAGTGTGCATCTGTATGAAATCTTCGCAGCTGAGGAAGTAGGAGGGCAGTAGCCCAGGTGTGAAGCCATGTGCCCGGCAGGACCCAGGCTAAACAAAGCCCAATGAACCAGAGATGCCCATACAGCAGCAGTCACCTCTGGCCAAGGCCACCAGGCGATCCATGGCAGGGTGATGCTGGGGGTTCAAGCCAGAGATCATAGGCAAGCAAAGCCACTCTCATGTGGTGGTGGCTGCCCCAGGCCAAAGGCCACTGGATCATCTGATGGTGGAGCAGACACCCTGCGCACAAGGCCATGCATGTGGCAGAGGCTTCAGGCCACCCAGTGACCAGTATAGCCAGAGATCCCTGGCACCACCCCACACGAGGTGGCAGCCACCTACAGCTGAAGGCTGCTGGGTGTTCCATGGGGGAGGGAGGTCTGGCCACTGAATCATGTCCTCAGTGGCAGCACTAAGCCCCCAATGTGTGAAAGAAACTGCCAAAGAATGCCCCCCCTAGACCAAAGCACAGCTTCCACAGTGTGAATATGGAGGCGGCACTGGCTGCCAGCAGGCCACAGCAGAGGATCAGCTGCAGCTGCCCACGTGCAAATGCTGATTCCTGTGGCCATCTGGGACAGCATCCCCAGAACTGCAGGCCAAGCGAAGAATCATGTGACCTTGCTTTGGAATCCTGAGCCAGCATGAATGCGGCTGCGACAACTCCAAATTTACCAGTGAGGCTGCCAGTGAAGTGAAGGGGTTCTGCTTGACTGCTGCAGACAAGGTTGTTCCACCGTGTTGGAGCCACAATTGGAGTGGCTCTGTCCACTCCCCTCCCCAAGCAGCCTCCTGTTCCCTCCATCGCACGAGTTGTTTGCGGGCTGGATAAGAGCCCTAGATGGGCTGATTCCGGCCCCCAAGACTTATGTTTGACACCCCTGCTCTAAATGGGAGACAGAAAGAGAGAGAGGGAGAGAGAGAGATACACCTGCTGTATCAATAGCACTGTGATGTATCTGTACTCTCAACTTCTCTTGTACTTCAAGGTAGCAAATGTGGCAGAGTGAAGATGGGAATTTACAGCATAAAGCTGTGCAAGTAACCAACTATATTAACCTCATGAATACTTTACCAATAGTATGTTTTGTTTCAGTGATATATATAATATATTAAAATTGCTTTTATAAAATATATTAATAAAATATGTTAATAAAATTAAAAATAAATATTTCTATATTTTTTAAAAGAAGCTCTGTTATTTCAATGTATGTATGCTGTAGTGATTTTCTTTATACTGGTACCACGTTCATGTCAAACCCCCAGTTTGTGCACTTGAAGCCTTGAGGCCTTTGTATTTTAATGTTAGCATGCTGCATGAGTGATCTACTCATGTTATCAGTTGTTCCAAGGAGACAACGGGTGTGTTCAGATGCGGCGTTTCACCCGGCATAAACTGTACCGGTTGGAACCGGTGCAGTTTATGCCGGCTGAAACGTGATCACACTCACCTCCATTTTGCGGATCCCATCGCTGTATGCCCGCTCACACGCTGCGGTCGTCGGCTTTTTTAAAAAAACTCAGTTTGAGCATGCGCATTGGCAGCCATCCACAGAATGGCAATCTTTGCGCATGCTCAAAACACCCCATATTACATTTAAACTTTAAAGGTAAGGACTTACCTTTAAAGTTTAAAGACCAAACTGGCCTCCCTTAAGTCCCGGACTCCTCCGATACGCTACACTAAGGGCTTTTTTTTAAAAAAAAAAAATGCTCAGGGCGAAGCTTTGCCCAAGCGCATATCGCTTAGTTTAAAAAAAATGGTGGGGGGAAATCGGAAGCCTCAGGCTTCCGAACGGAAGTGGCTAGGCACCGGTGGAGAGCGATCAGACGGCGGGGTTAAGTGAATGCAACCGTCGCACTCAGGATACCACCACTTGGGGACCTAGTGGCAGAGTGCAACGGTTTAAAGGCCTTTACAACGGTTAGGGAAGGAAAACAGATGTTCGCCGTCTGAACGCCAGTAAGTACAACGATTGCAACCGGCACAGATTCCGTTGTAAATGCCGCGTCTGAACGCACCCAACATGTTTTAGAATGAGTATTAATATTAGGAACTATTCTGTGGCCAATGGTAAAAATCTCATTGCTCATAATAGGTATGAACCTATTTTATTTTACCATATTAGTTCTTATAACTAACAAAGAATGACCAGAGGCACTGATGTATATGTCTGTGAAGCTAAGCAGGCACGTGGTTAACCAGTAGCTGGTCAGGAACTGGCTGGGAGGTCACCTATGAGCCATCTAAGCATTGCCCTGAGAATAGGCATGGATGCAGCAAGGAAGGGAACTGAGCAAGATTCCTTTGTGTTAGCTGACATATTGGTACAATCCTGTCCACAGTTTCCTGCTATAAACCGAAGCAATACGGATAGGGCTTTCTTTCCAAATCAGAAATAGAATCCCACTTGAAACCAAAGTTTCCAATTTCAGCTTGAATGCAACATGCTAACTGTAGTTTGCTGATTAAACATTACTATTAGTGCTAAAATGCAAACTGAAAGTGAAGACGTTCATGGGAGGCAAAGTAGTGACTGACACCATGGTTCATTTCCCATAATCCAAAAAAAAAGGGTACATTTGGAGGACCATAGGCTTGCCAACCTCCAGATGGGGCCTGAAGACCTCCCAGAATGACAACTCATCTCCAGACTAGAGAGATCCTGGAGGAAATGGCAGCTTTGCAGGATGCACTCTGTGTATTTATACCCTGCTGAGATTCCTTCTCCCGAACCTTATCCTCCCCGGGCTCCACCTCCAAATCCCCAGAAATTTCCCAGCTCATAGCTGGCAGCCCAATCTGAACCAAGTCATTATAGATGTTATTTTTCTTCTAGTCATCTTGGAGATTTTAACAATCAAAAGGGTTCATTTTGGAACATGAGTTTTTTTAACCAGTATGTCATTCTTGGCTAATCCCAAGGTTTTTGTCTTAGTCTTTTAAAACTGTCTAGCTTTCAGTTGCCCCGAGGAATGCCATAGCTTCAGTCTGTGAGTCATTTGGCTGTCCCTTCACTTATACCCACCTGCTCCATTCAACCACACCATTTCCATATAAGGGTAAGCTCTTCTCTCCCCCCCCCCAAACATATTGACACAAACTTGTCCATCACTCCTAGCATGCAACTGAATGTACTCTGTTCCAGTTATTGCAGCTGGTTCATTCTGCAATCACTTCAGCTCAGCACCTGTGTAGGAGATGGGCAATCAATCAATAGATAATTCCCAAGACATGGGCAATCAGTCATTAAGAGCCCTTGTCAGATGATGGTCTAAACAGCGTTCCTTACAGCTGATAAAGGGTGGAGAAAACCTGAAGAAAGTTACTGTTTTTTATCTAGATTTTTTTCTGTCTCAACATAATAACATGTCAGGGGGAAAAACAAAACAAAGCGCTACAGCTCCTTAGTAACATAAAAGATGTTTCCACAACTAAATTTGGGAGAACATTTTTTTTCTACATAGGCGTGATCTTCGTGGGGGCGGCGGGGCTTCAGCCCCCACCGAAATTTTCAGGAAGGTGCTCAGCCTCCCCCGGGAGCCACCCTTGCTCCTAGCAAAGCAATGCCTCTGGCCCAGCCCCAGCCCCCCCCCGGGAAATTGGAAAGTCTACACCCTTGCTACCTTGGGTGTTCTGTTAAAAGAAATCCAGGGACTTTAGTGGAATGAATAAGTGGTATTTGAACTGGCAGTAAACTGAAATTGACGGAGGGGCTGTGACTCAGAGGTAGAGCATCTGTTCGGCATGCAGAAGGTCCCAGGTTCAATCCCTGGCATCTCCAGTAAGGATCAGGTAGTATCTAATGTGAAAGACCTCTGCCTGAAACCCTGGACAGCCACTGCCAGTCTGAGTAGACAGTACTGACTTCGATAGACCAAGGGTCTGATTCAGTATAAGGCAGCTTAGTATGTTCACAGCAATATGTTCAATGGCAAGGGAAACAAAATGTTAATTTCTTCTGAAACATTTGATAGTGTCTATTGAATGTAATCATGCATTTTTAAAGTGTTTCACCTAAGGCAATATTCCATGCAAGGATTGTTAGATCAGCAGCAGATAATAACCATCATATCTGTAAGAATAATTGTGAAGGCACTTCAGATGTGCCCAAAGCTGTTCCTTATGAGTCATTAGTGTTTCCTTGCCTACCAATACATAGAAGCAACAATTTAATGGGATGGACATTCCAACATCAACTAATCAAAATTCAAATTGAATGCACCTCGTTCCGTAGTATATTTATTGCAACTAAAACTAGACAGTCCTCGATATTCTGGCACCTTGCAGAAGCTGTTTCAGTTTGATTTTTTTTTGGGGGGGGGAGGTTGTGAGTACGCCAGTGACATAAGTGGCAGCCAGGCATGTTGACCAACTGGCACAGTGTACTGCCAATCTTAGCATCTTATTGATGGATTGATTTGGGTAATTTTAACCCTCTCATTTTCTCTCTGCTCACTGCAGAGTCTATGTGGCTTACAGTATCAAAAAACAGCAACAATATAAATCCAGTGATTCTATACATTACTGACATGCAAATTACCGAACACCAGATCTACCTGCCATCAACGGACTAATTCACAGGGTGGGACAGGGGCAGAGCAAGTGGTACCAGTTCTGCCCTTGATGGAAACATAGGCGTTCCCTTCCTTCAAGCATGCTTTTATGTTTCCAGGGGCTGGAGAAGAGGGGCAGAGCAGGTGGTGCCAGTTGAAAGAGGATTGCACTAATAGATTTCCGTGTACCAGATTTCAACCATACATTGGTTTGTTAGGAGTGCTTTTTGGATGCTATATAAGAATGAAATGCTGGCATTTCCTTCATTTGGAGGTTGGAAATGCACAGGTTCTCCATCTCTTTGCTTAACTAAGTTGTGTTTAAGAGAGAATTATTTATACCCAGGGGTCATTTAGTAGAAAAAGAGGTGCAGGAGCTCATTAGCATAACTCATTAGCATAACTTATTTGCATGTGCCACACCCCCTGACGTCACTGGAAGTGTGTCAGAAGGCAACACTGGACTGTTTTGGATTGTTAGCTATTGGGGGGGGGGGGGGCTGCCGAATGTGGCTTCAGAGGAGG
>NW_015170890.1:247714-256975 GCF_001447785.1 Gekko japonicus
CTACCTTGTTTGAGTGCTAAGTATACACCTCTGAATATATTGTTTGCCTGCCTGTTGTTGTTGGGGGAAGAAGAAGAAGAAGAGTTTGTTTTTATACCCTGCTTTTCTCTACCTTAAGGAGTCTCAAAGTGGCTTACAATCTCCTTCCCTTTCTCTTCCCAACAGGCACCTGGTAAGGTAGGTGGGGCTGAGAGAGCTCTGAAAGAACTGTGACTGACCCAAGGTCACACAGCAGGCTTCATATAGAGGAGTAGGGAATCAAACCCAGTTCTCCAGATTTGAGGCTGCTGTTCTTAACCACTACACCACCCTGGTGGTGCTTGCTCAGTTTAGTTCCAGGGACTGCCAAGTGCCTCCCTGTGTCAGAATTTTTCTAAACTTTTATTGCCTTTCTAAAGAGTACTGGCAGTCCAGCACAGGATGAAATATAAAGGGATAAAACACCATAAAACCTTTAACACTGCTTTTGTGCCAGTTTTAAAATATATTTTTAATGTTTTAATTTTTTAAAAAAATTAAGATTCTTACTTTAGAAACTGGGTGTCCTTGGGTCAGTCACAGGACTCCCCCCCCCAATAATGTTAGCTTGCTGCAAAATGCTAAAAAAGAGCTAGAGCGTCAGGCTGCCAGACAATCCTAGGATCTCCTGGCTATACCACACACAATGCCATATGATAATTCAATTTAATTTTCTTACTTTAGAAGCACAACAGAACTTCTGGGCAGTGTAAAAACAATAAAATAACAATCCTCTTTAAAACAGTGTCCTCATTGTGACCGAAATCCATATATATTAAATCACATTAGGCCTTTCACCTTGCAAGGACATAACTCTATGTCTCTATAACAGTATAGTAACAAAAGAACCCTTTACAATGAAATGAAATATTAAAATAATAACAAGGTTTGTTTTTGCACAAAGGCAAGTTGCTTTGAAGCATTTTTTAAAATATATTGAAATTTCAAGTATTTTTCAACACTGAAGTTATTTGAAGAGGCTTTATTTCTATTACATTTATGTTGCTTTTAAGATGCTACATTCCCACAATCAAAGACAAAATGGTAAAAAAAAATGGCCAGTGGGACCCTATCACATCTGTTCTAAGGTCCCTGCACTGGCTGCTAATCAGTTTTTGGATCCAATTCAGGGGGTTGATGCTCACCTTTAAAGCTCTTCAAGAACTGGGGGCCATGTACTTAAAGGACCTTCTGCACGCTCCCTTGGTGCAGCTTCATTCTTCCCAGGAAAGCTTACTGACAGTACTTACTCCCTTGTCTAAGTCACATTTGACAAAAGTCAGGGCCAAGCTATCTTACTAGCTGCCTCTGGAATAGCCTCCCAGAAAAGGTAAGGGAAAAGGCTTTCCAACAGGCTGCAAAACAAGAGTTATTCTGGAGAGTTCAGGTGCAGCCTGAGCGTGGGTAAAGGTGGAATACCCTGCTGGTGTGGCCATTAGGTGTTTTTAATATTTCATATCTGTTGTTTTAGTGTTTATTTTATCAAATTGTTTTTATATTTTAGTTGCCCACCATGGGTTCTGCAACGCTCAGGAGAAAAGCAAGCGTGTAAATAATTTAAACAAAGATGAAAGGCAATTCAGTACAAAATAAATTAGGTGACATGAAGTCTTCATTGGTGAACATTTCCAGGAACACAGACACCCCCCACACTCACACACATCCACACCACACAGCAGAGTGAAATTTGGAAGTGGCATTCATAAGGTTCCCTAGTCCATTTTTCCATGCCTTCTTTTAAGTCTTGAAGTAAAGTTGAAGAACAGCATGCTTGGTTCATGCTGACCATTAATGTGTCACAGTGACGATTTCATGAGGGAACTGTGGATCAAAAGTATGGCTCATTTAGAGCATCACTTATGATTTGCTTCTTGATATATCCATTGTTCTGCAGTCTGGGCCTTTATTACTCCTGTGGTCATTTATAGCTTACACTTGATGTACAGGTGCAAAAGAATGAGGTAGGAATGAGGTAATAAAATGAGGAATGAGGCAATAAAAAGCCATGGTGGTAGAAAGGACCATTCATGTCATGTTTTGGGCAGAGGGTTCAGGATTGCTCTCCTATGCTGAAAACGCCCAAGGGATGGAAAACCAAAAACAGTAAACAATGAGAGAAGCTTTCTCTCTACTTTGCTAGTTTTCTATTTTCATGGAGTTTTCCTGCCAAGCTAAATTCAGTGATGCAGTCCATCCTGCCACTTCCCCATCCTACCACCTGCATGTATAGAAGCCAGGCATTATAAACTTTGCTGAATTCTCTGGGTATTTTCCAAACTGTGCTAGAGGACGTGCTTCCATGATCTTGTGGCTCTCAGCTGCTGACTCGGTTTCATTCTCTGCCGCACAAAGTGCAGGAAATACGCTCAGCGTGTGGCCCCATTGTATGAGATTCTGTCAGTTGGCTGTCTATTTTAGTGCCTTGCTGTGGACATAGATTCTATAACTGCAGTCAGGAGAATAACAGAGATTTTCATTTGGGGCACTCAGAGAGATGAAGTGCTCCTCACATTAATGATAACAGGCACTGAGGCAACTGATTCCTTGCCCTTCACACCAAAGGATGACAGCTTAAGGAAGCAGACACCCACCCACCCCCTTCTCTCTCCATGGGTGTTGAATGCCAATGCTGGCAGAACAAAATAGGTTGTTTTGTAACTTTGAAGGTGATTTACTCGTTATTGGCAAAGGAAGAGAATTAAATTACACTCTAAACCAAGAGATCAATGTTAACTGAATTGCTGAGGCTTTTTTTAGTATGGCGGCATGTGCAAATTTTGTTTATTTGGCTTGGGATATTAGCACTTCCTTTTTGCCCCCATATATTTTTGGTGTGTGTGTGTGTGTAAAGACAGAGGTTGACTGAGAGGCTGGGTACAAGTTCTACCTCAGTGATTCATTAAAGTGGAGCTGAAGAAACGGAAGTCACTCTCTTGTTAGGTGTGGGGAGTGCTTGATTGTTCTAAATACTGCTGTGAATGCCAATGATTCTAAGGCTGTGGGAAAGGCTCTTAATGAGTTTCAGCATTTTAATGTACTGCAGGTTCCCAATTGTACAAATTTAAGAAGCTTAGCAATTCAGTATCTCCTGAATAATAGCATTTATTTTATACTCTGAATACACTCGGGGAAGCCTCAGTAATATTGCAGCTTCTTCTGAGTGTAATGGCTTTACAGGGCCTAATTGACTTGAACAGTGGAATTGGTCCTTTAAAACACGCACAGACACACACACACATTCTGTTCCTGTTCTCTTTCTCCCTTCTTCTCCCCCTAGTTTGATTAATGAGCCTGGTAATAAATCATTAATCTTTTTGGCTCATAAATTATATGAATAGTGTTTTGGGGTGGGAAGTTTGTTATTTTTCCCCCCGTAGACTGCCCTGTAGGCACCAGGCAAGATCTTGGCTCTAGACAATAGGAAATTCTCATTGATCTCCATAGATGCATGCTTTTCCCGAATAGCAGTTTCGTTTTAAAATATTGCGTCTTGAAATTCCTGATTTACTTTTATATAGCATGGCCAAGGAAGGAACAATGTGTCTGGGAGGGGGGACTCTCACTGAGTGGTAGGTGTTAGCATACGAAAACTGCAAAGTGGCCTTCCTTCATGTCGAAAATAGCTCATTAGATTCTGAGTGCTGCATATAGGTCATTCGCCAATCACGTAAATGTCACTGTTTTTCTCTACTGATCAATGACAAGTTTTGTTGTACGGAAGTTAAGAAAAGCTTTAAACAGAATGGGGAGTTTGATTGCAGCTTTGCAATTTTGTTTTATTATGAAGCTGGACTTTAGATAGAATTTAGAATTTCTGATTCATGCTCTCTCAAAAATTCTCATTTCAGTTTTGCATCTCCCTTTTGTGAACCAGACCAATGATTCTTTTTATTTTTAATTTTTGGTGCCCCCTACTGTTTCTTTGACAGAGGCTGTGGTGGCTCAGAGGTTACGACGCTGAGCTGCAGCCGGAAGATCTGTAGTTTGGCATTTCGAGACCCTAGTGCCGTGTGACGGAGTGAGCTCCCGTCTCTGGTCCCAGCTCCTGCCAACCTAGCAGTTCGAAAGCAAGAAAGTACAAGTAGATAAATAGGTACCGCTTCAGTGGGAAGGTAACAGCGTTCCGTGTGCCTCGGCGTTTAGTCATGCCAGCCACATGACCATAGAAACATCTTCAGACAGCGCTGGCTCTTCGGCTTGGAAACGGAGATGAGCACGGCCCTCTAGAGTCGGATTCGACTGGCTTTCGAGCAAGGGAAACCTTTACCTTCTACCTTTACTTTTCTATACACTTAATACCCCCCCTGTAAAATACAAATCCTTGTAGAAGCAATGTGTGCAGCAGTATAAACGTTTTACACAAGTATACAGAATACAAACAGATCTATACAACCAACAGCAAAAAAGAAAACAAAAACAAAGAACTGAAATGGTTGCCAAAAATATAAACAACAACACTGGGAACACAGTCTTTGTTCATCCCTGCTGGGCTTTAACAGTCTGTAGCCCCACACCCCCCACACTCCTCTGCATGATTTTTTAATTACTAGAACTAGAAAACAACCAGAAAGGATACCAATGTCTGATTATACAATCCAGTGCTCTGTTGAAAAGTTACTGTAAATAAATAAAATATACTAAAAATATTCCTAATGGTGGTATATATCTAGTCTCCTTAATCTTCCGAGGGATAATCCTGCTTGCTTTTTGTTGCTCTCCCTAGGAGTCAGAGCATTTTTGAAAAGCTGTGGCAAATACACTTCTGTGTGTTCGGCGTCTTCTTTCAAATGGGCAGTGACTTCCATGGGAAGTACATCATATAATAATCTCTGCTACATGATGGTTTCTTTAATAGTTACTAATGGTCCACTTTTTCAAGAAAGCATTTTTCATCATCACGACCTGTTCCTCCCCCCCACCCCCGAGACCTACTGAATGTGTGACTGAAATTAGCTGTATTGGTGGCGCCTAAAAATATTATGCTGCATGAGTGCAATTCAAAATAATCTTATTCCTAAACGTTCTTTGATGTACATTAGGATACAAACTAACAACAGGGTTGTGATTCTTTCATAAATTAAAGGAGTAACCTTGGCATGCATTTCCAAAATACACATCTAATGTTGCTTCTAAGTTTTATTTCTTAAAACACAGGACAATTTACTGAACAGTGATGCATCTTGAAGGCCTAATAGTAGGGTTGCCATCTGTGGGCTGGGAAATTCCTGGAGATTTGGGGTTGGAGCCTAGGAAGAGCAAAGTTTGGGGAGAAGACTCAACAGGAATGGGACCTTCCATTTTCTCCACAGGAAGTGATCTCTCTCTAGTCCGGAGATAAATTGTAATTCTGAGAGAACTCCAGGCCCTACCTGGAGGTTGGCTACCCTATAATTTCAGGTTGCAGGGTCATAGCCAGTGTTCCCTCTAAGCTGAGTTAGTGTGAGCTAACTCACATTTTTTTGGCCTCCAGCTCACACATTTTTGTCTTCGCTCAGGAAGGGATGGCTACAGAGCAAACTAATTTATGCAGGAGCCAAATTGCTTGCTCACAATTTTAATGCCGGTAGCTCACAAAGTAGAATTTCTGCTCACAAGACTTGACAGCTTAGAGGGAACATTGGTCATAGCCCCTCTGTATACTGCCTTGGTCAGGCCACACCTTGAGTACTGTGTGCAGTTCTGGAGGCCTCACTTCAAAAGGTATGTGGACAAAATCGAGAGGGTGCAGAAGAGGGCGACAAGGATGATCAGGGGTCTGGAGAGTGAGCCCTACGAGGGAAGGCTAAGGGCCTTGGGAATGTTTAGTTTGGAGAAGAGACGATTGAGGGGGAACATGATTGCTCTCTTTAAATATTGGAAAGGTTGTCATTTGGAGGAGGGCAAGGAGCTCTTCCATTTGGCAGCAGAGGATAGGACCCAAAGCAACGGGGTTAAATTAAATGCAGAAAGGTACCGGCTGGATATTAGGAAAAACCTTTTCACGGTCAGAGTGGTTCAAAGGTGGAATCAGCTGCCTAGGGAGGTGGTTAGCTCCCCTTCACTGATAGCTTTCAAGAAGAGGCTGGATGAATATTTGTCAGAGACGCTTTAGGCTGATCCTGCATTGGGCAGGGGGTTGGACTAGATGATCTGTATGGCCCCTTCCAACTCTATGATTCTACTATTCTGTTTCAGGGTAAAAATAGAGGAACACCTTTCACAGGTAACCTATCCTGTTAGCTAAAAGGAAGACTAGACTTTTTTCTTTCTTTCAAGGCATGCTATCAAGAAAGAAAGAGGTCATCTTAAATTTATGTGGTTGTCATAAAGCACTTAGTGTGTATAATCTTTTTAAAAGGGGTTGTCATTCATGCCATTCATGTATGGACTATAAGAATTATAGTAAACATGAAAAAATACCACATGGGATATGGCTGCAGCACATATTTGCATCTGAAGGTCTAAAGATCAAATAATAATATTGCTCTATGAAGTCTCCTCAAAACATTTAACATTCTCAACAGTAGAAATTTAGTGTCCTTTAACTGTAGTGTCTTTGAAGTACAAATTAATTCATGACCACCACATAGAACAGGGTTCCCCCTCCCATTTTTTTTTAAATCAAATAGGCCTGGAAAGGACCCTGCCTCCTCCTCCTGCCTTTTACTGACAGAACCCAGCCTGGAATAATGTGGTTGAGAGAGAATCTGTCACTTAAAGCTACAGGCACTGCTTTTATCATTTTTGGATTTTTTTAAAGTCCTTAATGAATATATTTTAGATTTCACATTTTTCTGCAAACCTAGGACCTTTTTCAGGTTTGTAGAAAGATCTGTCTTGCCTGTTCACAGCTCCAGTCACTGGATTTAGATACTTAGAATATAAGATACCTTGAGTATATCGAATGATGAGTATATCGAAAAGAGCTTGGTAAAGGAATTCATCTGGTCTTTGTCCTCACAAGCATGAACACCAGTATTTCTTGTTTGGGTGGGGGGGGGGAGAGAGAGACTTGTCCATATATATGTCATTATCAAACCTTGAGCTAGACCACCACACAGGAAGCCATGAGTTAAGGGTGAGTTGGCATCCTTCGTCCATTTCTACCAATCCAGTCAGTTTTCCAGTCTGTTCGTATATTCATTAAGCTGGAACTCTGGGGAACATACAGCCCAATCAGAAGGTACAGGGGATGAGTGCAAGATGGCATGCCACATGTGACATGGAACACTTTATTCGCACTTTGTTCTGGAATGCAGTATCGTCCTTCCATTTCTGGAGAGCCAGTTTGGTGTAGTGGTTAAGTGCGCAGACTCTAATCTGGGAGAACTGCGTTTGATTCCCCACTCCTCCACTTGCACCTGCTGATGTGACCTTGGGTCAGTCACAAGCTCTGGTACAGCTGTCCTTGAAAAAGAGCAGTTTGTGTCAGAGTTCTCTCAGCCCCACCCACCTCACAGGGTGTCTGTTGTGAGGAGGGGAAGGGAAAGGAGTTTGTAAGCCGCTCTAAGACGCCAAGTGAAGGGCGGGGTATAAATCCAATCTCTTCTCTCTCTTCTCTCTTCATTAAGTACACCCTAAGAGACATTCTACACATCTTTGTGGTTGCATATAAGACATTCTTATCTATGCTCTAGAGTAGCATGTGCATGACAGCCATAGACAGGAAATGAAATAGTCTGTGTCGCCATAGACAACGTGAGTAGCTAGGAAAATTTGACAAGAGTCACATTGAGTTCTTGGGACCAAGAAAAAAAATGACATGAACTTCAAGTGAAAGCTGAAGAAAAAGGTATTAAGTTGCCAATGCATTTCAGTAAATCCCTAATCATAGATGACAATTCTTCTTCTGTGGCAAAAAAGTGCTTCCAATGAGTCTTCAAGTCACAAGTTGTGTTAACCCGAATACTTTGGAAACACCTTTTGTGACAGTAAAACATGCAATTTCCATCTCCAATGAAAATTTTTATTGAAGCATATTGGGCAATACGTTAATACGTTTTTTTCTTTGGAAACTTTTAAAGAACTTTCCATTTGAAGTTATCTCTGTACTGGCATCTTTTTGCTTTTCCTAGGATGTATCCTCTCTGAAGAAGACATTGGTAAAATCCATCAAAGGTGTCCAGATATTCCTGGGTCTCCTAAACTCTGCACGCCATTTCCCAGATTTCATTGTTAATGGTTTTCAGTGGAAACCAGATTTTGTCAGTTCCCAGATGACCAGCAGGCCTTTGGCCAGTTGAAGCAAACATTTACATCTGCTCTGGTCCTTGCCCACCCAGAGTGAGCTTGGCCTTGTGAAAACTAATGCCCCTAATATAACCTAGGCAGCGATGCCACGCCAAAGAACTTGGTAAACTACACATTTCTATAAATTTACTTCTGTAGAATGGAACTATGAGACTGAAAGAAAAGAACAGTTGGTAATTAAAGTTACTTGACTTTGACAGCATTATCTCAAGGGGCCAAGATATCCAATAAAGTAATCAGAAAAACCTACAAACTGCCAAGGACTTCATGTGCCTCAACGTCAGTGGGTGCCATTATCCACATTTCATTCCCAAATAATGTCCTGTCACGGTCTCTTTGATTCTTTGGCCTTTCCTGAGAAATCTCCTGAGCAGATCCTACATCCCTGTAACTTCCTTGGAGGAATGACTTAAAGACTGCTGCTCCTAATGTACACTTGTGCAGCAGTTCCATTCCTTCAAGGCTTATTTAAAGTGCAAGCATGTACAACCAACATGGTGCAATGGTTAAGAGCAGTTAAGAGCAGCAGACTCTAATCTAGAGAACCGGGTTTGATTCCCCATTCCTCCACATGAAGCTTGCCAGTCACAATTCTCTCAGAACTCTCTCAGCCTCACCGACCTCACAAGGTGACTCTTCTGGGAAGAGGAAGGGAATATGATTGTAAACTGCTTTGAGACTCCTTAGGGTAGAGAAAAGCGGGGTTTAAAAACCAACTATTCTTCTATTGTGGCATAGCATTTCTAATATGTCAGGCAGGCCCCTGGATTGCTAGAATTCCAGCATTATTACAAGGCCATGTTATTTAGAATGATCTTCCCAGTATATGTATAGTTCCTCTGAATACTAAGAAAAGATCAATAGAGATTGATCTCCAGTCATTTGTTTGAATGTGTTGTAATTGTTATACAGGTAGATTTTAACTATTCATTTTGTTTTCAGATGTATTTTAAATAGCACTGTAATGTGCCTTGAGTTCATTATAGAAGAAAGATAGGTTGAAATCCAATAAAT
>NW_015170890.1:257062-261755 GCF_001447785.1 Gekko japonicus
CCATATCTCCTTACTTAAGCCATTCTATGAAAACACCTTCTTGTATTATCTTTATCTGTTTCCTCCTCATCCAGCTCAAAGGATATGATGAGTGCATCATCTGCATCTTCCTGGACTCCTGTTAGGGCTGTTGTGGGCAGTGCCCCCTCCTGAATATACAATGTCCCCTCTCTTGGCCCCCCAACCCCCTCTCCCCTCCCCTGCTGTCATGAATTACCCCCAGAAGTGACCAGGGCAGCACAGCACCGGCCAGCCACACACTTCCTTGTGCTTACTTATCAGGAAGTGCACATCTGCATAGGCAGCTCAGCTCCTAGCCCTGGCATGTGCAAAGGGTCTGGCCCACATGGCTGGCTGGTGGAGCAAGCGACGAGCTGGCTGGCTGGTGAGGAAGGAGCGCAAAAATGATCTAGCTATGGGACTGGGTGAGTGGTGAGCTGGCTGGCCAGCGGGTAGCCGGAGGGGAGAGGGCTCTCCTATTTTTGGAAACCTACTGCAAGGACACAACAAGGCTGAAGGGGATGGAAGCACCTGGACTTCCTCTTCGCTCTCCCTGCTGATTGGCTTGTGAAAGTTATGAAACCCTTGAATGGGGGCTTTGAGCAGCCTTTCCTGCAAGAAGCCCTTCTTTTGAAAAGCAGCACTGTGAGGGTAAAAGGCGGAGGTTGGCGGGTGGGCGACAGGGCTGCGCATCATGAAGTCTGCCGTGGTGCTGCTGTCTGGCCTGTTCGCATTTACTGCCTATTATGTGTACCCGCGTTTGCCCAGCTAGGACAGTGCCCTTCCATTTTAAAAAATGTTATTGCTTTTGTGACATCAGAAGTGACGTCATGCCCCCCAATGTCCCTGTACTGAAAATCATCTAGCTATGGGGCTGACTCCTATTCAGAAGTGTCATGTTCCTTGATTGATTGGGAAAGTGACAATCCTGAGGAAAGCTCCTGAGACCAGCATGCCCTCTAGCGGATCCAGAGATGGTACAGGCTTTCATTCTGCCTACCTATATTAGTCCAGTCCAGTCATTATGACATTGTGGCAGAAACTGTATTGGTGTGACTGAAGCGGCTAGTTAAGTGCAGGCACCTTATTTCCTGCACCACAAGGATCGATTGCAGGCAGAGGGAACTGCAGGGTTCTCCTGCTGTTCACTGTCACCACCAGTGTTCCCTCTGAGCTGAGTTAGTGTGAGCTAGCTCACAGTTTTTTAGCCTCTGGCTCACACGTTTTTGTCTTAGCTCAGGGAAGGAGGGCTCCAGAGCAAACTAACTTATGCAGTAGCTAAATCATCTGCTCACAACTTCAATGCTAGTAGCTCACAAAGGAGAATTTTTGCTCAAAGGACTCCATAGCTTAGAGGGAACATTGGCACGGCATGTGGCTAGAAGGCGTATAGCAACCAAGTGGGATCAGATGATCTGAGGAGTTAATAAGGTCATGTCTGGCATTATATACCTGCTGGCTCATCAGGGTGAGCAACGTGTTCCTCAGTACAGGTTGAGCTGCTACAGTGGCATGTGGCTAGAAGGCGTATAGCAGCCAAGTGGGATCAGATGAACTGAGGAGTTAATAAGGTCATGTCTGGCGTTATATACCTGCTGGCTCATCAGAATGAGCAACTTGTTCCTCAGTACAGGTTGAGCTGCTACAGACCACCTAGAAGCTCTGTCTGAAAGTCCCGCATGAGCCTGCTGAATTGCCAGCCTGTCTCCCATCTTGCTCTCTTAACTGTCTGCCTTGTGATTTAAACACTGGTTTGAAGCCACCCCATCTGAATCAAGGGATCTTGAATACATGGGACTTCTGATGCACATGAGATATATCTGCATGGTCAAGGAATTCTTCATTCACTTCAGTAGAATGGTACAGTCCCATGCATATGTTCCTCGAAATGTATTTATTTACTTATCCCGCCTTTTTCACCAGTGGGGGACAAAGCAGCTTACATTGTTCTCCTCTCCTGTTTCCTCAGTTTTATCCTCACAATAACTCTGGCAGGTAGGTTAGGCCGAGTGTGTATGACTGATCCAAGGTCACCCAGCAAACATCCGTGGCAGAGTGGGGATTCAGACTTGGTCTCCCAGATCCTAGGACAACACTCTAACCACTATGCAATTATCCTGCCCTTGAAGATAATGTAGAAGCCTGCAGTCTGTGTACTCATTGAAATGAACACAGAGCTTTGAGCTGGAGCCAGTATTCTGAATAACCTAGAAGCCATTCATTTTTTTCTTCTTCAATGACTGTCAGAGTAGGGGTTAAAACAGAAATTAAAGAGCATGAAAACTTTGTAGCCAGACTCTACATCAGCTTATGATAGTTCTGGTTGAATTAGATCAATATTTTGTGCTCAATAAAAAGAAATACCAAACATAGATCCACTATGACGATCTAAAGGTACAAACCATGTCAGACTTCAACTGAAAATGAGAGCAATGTGTGAACTATGGAAACTAGATATTGGTGTTCATACAAGCTTCTTAAAATTACACTGCAGAACTCTCTCTCTCCAGCAAAAGGTTTGTTTCATTTTTCTCCCCTCCCCCGTTTAAAGCTAATATCTTTGAAATTATTCATTCTTGGGAACACTTTAACCAGTTATTTGAGCAAACAGACTGTTCCTTTAAAACATCTAAAGTTACTCACTTTCCATTAAGTGATTAATGGTTTGTCAATTAAGTTACTGTGCTTTTTTTGTTGATGGGAGGAGTGCACCAATTATTTATCATCAAATAAGTTTTTTGTTCATTCTAAATACTTTAAAGACTGCCCTCTGAAAAAAATAATAGACTTGAGAGTAGCGAGGCTCTTGTCCGCTGGTAGGTTTTTATTTTGTTTTTCTGTTTTGGGATGTTAGGTGCAGTAACCCAAGTAGTAAATTATGCTGTAGTTGATGAGAGGAAGGCATAATGTCCTCTAAACTCAAGCAGCATCACACGCACAGCCAGTTCTTCTGGCAAGAAATACAGTTGCCAGCTCTTGAGAGAAGTCAGTCAGTGGGAGTTTGGTGGGTCAAAAAGCAGAGCCCAAAAAAAGATTTGTTGATCTGAGAGAAAGAACTGCTCTGTCAGTTGCTTGCCTTTCCACACGTAGCATCTGGTTCGTACACATTGCAACACATTCTAAATTACAGTCCTGGTACAAATGTGAGGCCAGAAATAACCTAGGTGAGGTGCAGATAATTCTAGAAGGTAAACGAGGCTTCAGACTCCATGTGAAATCTTACCCCTATGTAATATGGTCAAGGAATGAAACATCAGGCTCACATGGCGGTTGGGGAGGCTGAGGCTGAGCGACATTCCAGGCTTAGTTAAGTGCACACAGAACAAATATTTCAGGGAAGTAAAACCAAGCCAGACTACAGATCTGATGACTCCATGGCAGACCACAAAGAACACCTGCAGAAAAAAGGAACTCAGAAAGTGGGCCAACCTACAGACAGACCACATTTCACAAATTATACCATAAAGGAATTCATTTACCGAATATATGTCCTCTCCCAAGGAATTTGAATATGTAAGAGATGCTCTTGAGGAACTAAGCATGTAGGAGACACAGCCGCTCTCTGATCATGAATGTATGCACAGACAAAATCCAGAACCAGGCACATACAGGGTGCGTTCAGATGGGGCATTTGCAACGGTATAGGTGCCAGTTGGAATCGGTGTACTTACTGGCGTTCACACGGCGAACATCTGCCTTCCATCCCTAACCGTTGCAAAAAGCTTTACACCGTTGTATTCTGTCACTAGGTCCCCAAGTGGTGGTATCCTGAGTGCAACGTATGTAATCGCTTTACCCCCCGTCTGATTGCTCTCCAACATTGTAGAGCCACTTCCGTTCGGAAGCCCGAGGCTTCCAATTTTCGCCCACCAATTTTTTTTAGGTCGGCGATATGCGCTTGGGCAAAGCTTCCGCCCGGCGTTTGTTTAAAAAGAAAAGAAAAGGTCCTTAGTTTAAGGTTTTGGAGGACTCCGAGACCTCAGGGAGGCCAGTTTGGTCTTTAAACTTTAAATGTAAGACGGGGTGTTCTGCGCATGCGTGAAGATCGCCATTCTGTGGATGGCTGCCTATGCGCATGCTCAAACTGAGTTTAAAAAAAACACAATGCCGACGCCCGCAGCATGTGAACGGGCATACAGCGATGGGCTCCGCTGTGAGGGAAGTAAGTGTGATCGCGTTTCAGCTGGCATAAACTGCACCGGTTCCAACTGGTACAGTTTATGCCGGCTGAAACGCCCCGTCTGAACGCACCCATAGACAGACAGAAGGGATTTATGGCCTGAATAAAACTGGTGGCTGTTCCTCTGCTGCTGTCTGAATTTGCTGAGGCTGAGAGGGGAAAAGATCTTGGGGCCATAGTGGATAGCCCACTGTCAACCCAGTGTGCTGCAGCGGTGGAAAAGGCAAATACTGTGTTAGGGATTATGAGGAAAGGGATTGAGAATAAAAGGTCCAGTATTGTAATGTCCCTGTATAGATTTACTAGCCTGCTACCCGTGCTTTGCTACGGTATTTAAGTTCCATAAATCCAGTTATAATACCGATGATGTGAAGATTGAAATGTGACATTTGCTGTAGGAATTCTAACAGAGAAGATTGTAGTGTAAGAAATGAAGTGAGACATACGTACTTTTTTTTTCTCTACTGAAGGACCTCTCTCTAGACCACATGGGTGGTTCTGCCCTCAGGTGCT
>NW_015170890.1:262540-279803 GCF_001447785.1 Gekko japonicus
GGTTCTTGGCCACTCCTGATTTCCTCAACTGTCATTAGCTCTCAGCAGTCCTCTGTAACTGTTGGGGTTTTTTACCTCAGAACACTGAGCTCTGCAGCTGACCAATCAGAGAGTGGGGAGGTGCAGATAGGCAGCCGCCTGGCAGCCACATAGGAATCAATGGGGGAGCACATTTCCCCCCTTTTGCTACGCCTAGGTGGGAGTGCTCTCCCCAAATTTGGTGTCTCTAGGTCCAGCGGTTTGGCCTGGGCATTGATTTTACGGTGAGGGGACTTTCTTTTATATATATAGATGGTGTGGCCTCATTTGGAATACTGTGTACGGTTCTGGTCACTGTATCTCAAAAAGGACATTGCAGAGCTGGAAAAAGTACAGAGGAGGGCAACCAAGATGATTAGCTGGTTACAGCACCTTCCCTATGAGGAAAGGCTGAAGAGTCTGGGACTTTTCAGTTTAGAAAAGAGATGACTAAAGGGGGACGTGATAGAGGTTTATAAAATTATGCATAGGGTAGAGAGAGTTGACAAAGAGAATTTTTTCTCCCTCTCCCCAAATACTAGAACTCAATGGCATTCAACAAAGCTGATGGGCAGTAGGTTCAGGATGGACAAAAAGAAACACTACTTTACACAGAGAGTGATTAAATTGTGGAATTCACTGCCAGAGGATATAGTGATGGGCTCAGGAATAAACAGCTTTTAAAAAGGATTAGATAAATCATGAAGGCTAGGCCTATCAATGGCTACTAGCCATGGTGACTGAGGGGAACTTCCACATTCAGAAGCACTAATACTGTGAATCCCAGAGCCAGGAGGCAACATCATGGGAAGGCCTGAGCCTCTATGTCCAGAGGAACCAGTTGGCCACTGTGCAAGACAGGATGCTGGACTAGATGGACTATTGGTCTGATCCAGCAGGGCTCTTCTTATGTTCTTATATATCCTAAAACTGTGCTTGGGAAATCCTCCTTTGTTGGTTCCTGTGCAATTCTCCCTCTAAGCTGTGGAGTCTTGTGAGCAAAAATTCTACTTTGTGAGTCACTGACATTAAAGTTGTGAGCAGGTGATCTGGCTGCTGCATAAATTAATTTGCTCTGGAGCCATCCTTCCTGAGCTAAGACAAAAATGTGTGAGCCGGAGTCTAAAAAACTGTGAGCTAGCTCACACTAATTCAGCTTAGAGGGAACACTGTATCCTGTGATGATCTTTTGTTAGATGTGCACAGGACTGCAGCTTGAGCATATTTCTGTACAACATGCTTCTGCTGAGAGAAACTCCTGCTGGCCATTTATGTGCAAGCAGACTATGCAGAGGATTGTGCCGCAGAAGGGCAGATTGAAAGTCCATTTAAGGGGTAACTGGCACGTGGTGATCTTGGTCTAGATAAGTTTACATGCTGGAAATGAACACTTCCAAGAACGCTCTCAAATGAAGTGGATAACTCTTCATTCAACAGCTGATCTTATGCTCCAACACACAATATGACAGGATGTTAGTCTCCGTTGGCCCTTCTTCAATGTCTCAGAGTATCTTTGCATCAGCCATGTGGAGTGTTTCAGCCTGGATTGGTCCGATCGCCCCCAGAAGAGTTCCTTGGCAGAGCTCTGGAGGCTTGACTCAGATCTTCCTCGCTGGCAGCAGTAACAGAATTTCTGGCTGTATCCCCGACACAAATGTTCCTAACGGCTTCTCAAGCTCAGCTCTCATAGCAAGGTGCCTGATGCCAAGTGCTCCAAATGCTCTCATGCTGCAGTTAATGTAAATATTGTTTTTAACATACCATTAATTTGCTGGACTGTATTTCTAGCCAGTCAGCCTTAACCTGGCATGGGATTCACGCACACCTGCCTTCGTATATACATGTTTTCATTTACTCACACACACCCCCACGAAC
Source organism: Gekko japonicus (assembly GCF_001447785.1). Taxonomy (NCBI): domain Eukaryota; kingdom Metazoa; phylum Chordata; class Lepidosauria; order Squamata; family Gekkonidae; genus Gekko; species Gekko japonicus. The sequence goes on from NW_015170890.1 coordinate 264,434, forward strand.
ACCCAGACCCACAGGCACAGTCAGATCATTCAAAATAGTCCTACCTGTGATTTTAAAGGAGGGCATGGGCTGGGCGGGGCCTCTCTTCTTTGAACTGTGGAGGTTCTTTGATCAAACAGGCGTGTGTACTTCAGTAAATTGTAGCCTCTGCATTTTAATGATATTACAATCCCTTCCCTCTGTCCAGGATCCAGCCTCTATTTGAATAAGGTCTACGATTGCCAGCTTTGGGCTGGGAAATTCCTGGCGATTTGGGGTTGGAGCTTGGGGAGGGTGTGGTTTGGGAAGAGGGGGGGAGCTCTGCAGGGTCCTAGAATCCACCCCCCCAAGCAGTTATCTTCTCCAGGGGAACTGATCTCCATCATCTGGAGATCGGCATAATTCTGGAAAATCTCCAGACTCCACATGGAGGCTGGCAGCCGTAGGAGGTTGGCAATCCTTACTCCCAGGAATGTGCACTGAAAATGTTTTCGTTACTATTATTACTGTTCTTTAGACAGGTTGAGTGAAATTGCTGGACGTAAGAGGTGTGAGTGCGCGTTGCTTTGCCTGTTCTCTCCCCCTGCTTTACGTTAATTGTGCCTGTTATGGTACAATTTGATGCATGCCTACTTAGAAGTAAGTTCCATTTTGTTTGGTACAGTTTATTTACAGGTAAATGCGGTGGCTCAAGTGGTTAAGACGCTGAACTGCAGGCTGTGGAAGGTGGGTAGTTCAGCAGTTCGAGACCCGAGTGTGCCGCATGACGGAGTGAGCTCCCGTCTCTAGTTCCAGCTCCTGCCAACCTAGCAGTTCGAAAGCAAGAAATTGCAAGTAGATGAATAGGTACCACTTCGGTGGGAAGGTAACAGGGTTCCGTGCGCCTTGGTGTTTAGTCATGCCGGCCACATGACCACGGGAACGTCTTCGGACAGCGCTGGCTCTTCGGCTTTGAAACGGAGATGAGCACCGCAACCCCAGAGTCGGATTCGACTGGCTTTCGAGCAAGGGAACCTTTACCTTTACTTTAAATGTGTATAGGATAACCTATTCGTTGGCTGACTCCTCCTGTGGCCACCACATACCATTCCTTGCTCATATTCCTTTTCCTCTCTGCTCTTGCTTCCTGCGGCTACTGTGATTCTTCCTCCTCTTCATTTTAACACAAAATAATGTCACAAGGTTTGGTTGGTTTTTTTTTTTTTACAAATCTATAGATGCAAGGCATATAAAGGGCCCTCCACAACCCACACACACATATGGCACTTATGTGCAGCTATGGCTTTTCAACTAAATACCATTGTTCTGTTATGAACGACTGCTGCTAGCTAGGTGGGGTAGGAGCAGGCGCCTCACTTCGTTGTATGTGAGGTATGGTCCCATTGTCCAAGTCTGTTTTCAGTGCTAAATCCAAGCTCTTGGAAGTAATAAAAAGACTTGAACATGGGTCTCTCATATCCTAGTGTGACTCTCTAACCAGTATGCTGCACTGGCTCTGATGTTTGTTGGTCTGAACCACTGAGAATTCCATGTGGGGAGCCGTCCTTTGCAGGATCTTATATTTCATCCTCTAAGACGAAGTTTACAAAGTGGACAATTTGATGACAAAAGAGGGAAAAAGATGTCTAGGAGCAATGTTTTTGTATATGTGGCCAAGTAAAGACAGAGGCTGTTGTATGTTATTCACTCTACTACCCATTACATGATGACCCAGTAAATATATTTCTATTGAAGTTATTTGAGCCTTTAAGCTGAGTTAGTGTGAGGTAGCTATCTCAGATCTGTATGTCCTGGTATCAAAATTCTATTTTTTGTTCTTCAGGCTAAACCACAGTGGTCGGCAGATCACCACGGTTGGTTGAGTGCTGGTTTGTTTATACTGCATTTTTCTCCCTAATGGGCTAATAAAAAGGGGGTTATAATATCTTCCCCTTCTCTGTTTTCTCTTCATAAAAACCCTTGTGAGATGGATTATGCTGAGAATGTGTGATTGGCCCAAGGTCACCCAGTAAGCTTCCAAGGAAGATTGGGGATTTGTAGGACTCCCAGGTATCCTGCTATGACAGGAGACCGTCCACGCTGAACCTTATCTGTTCTCTATTGCCAGATGCTAGCACTGGATTGGCAAGACTTGAACATGGGTCTCTCATATCCTAGTGTGACTGTATGCTGCACTGGCTCTGATGTTTGTTGGTCTGAACCACTGAGAAGTCTGTATGTTCTGGTATCAAAATTTTAGATTAAACCATGCACATGGTATTTTTTGTTCTTCAGGCTAAACCACAGTGGTCCATAGATCACCATGGTTGGTTGAGTGCTGGCTTGTTTATACTGCATTTTTCTCCCTAATAGGCTAATAAAAAGGGGGTTATAATATCTTCCCCTTCTCTGTTTTCTCTTCATAAAAACCCTTGTGAGATGGATTATGCTGAGAATGTGTGATTGGCCCAAGGTCACCCAGTAAGCTTCCAAGGAAGATTGGGGATTTGTAGGACTCCCAGGTATCCTGCTATGACAGGAGACCGTCCACGCTGAACCTTATCTGTTCTCTATTGCCAGATGCTAGCACTGGATTGGCAAGACTTGAACATGGGTCTCTCATATCCTAGTGTGACTCTCTAACCAGTATGCTGCACTGGCTCTGATGTTTGTTGGTCTGAACCACTGAGAATTCCATGTGGGGAGCCGTCCTTTGCAGGATCTTATATTTCATCCTCTAAGACGAAGTTTACAAAGTGGACAATTTGATGACAAAAGAGGGGAAAAGATGTCTAGGAGCAATGTTTTTGTATATGTGGCCAAGTAAAGACAGAGGCTGTTGTATGTTATTCACTCTACTACCCATTACATGATGACCCAGTAAATATATTTCTATTGAAGTTATTTGAGCCTTTAAGCTGAGTTAGTGTGAGGTAGCTCACAGTTTTTTAGCCTCTGGCTCACATTTTTGTCTTAGCTCAGGAAGGATGGCTCCAGGACAAACTAATTTATGCAGTACCCAAATCGAGGCTGACAGAAATCAGTTCTCCTGGAGAAAATGGCTGCTTTGAATTATGGACTCTATGGCATTGCACCATGCTTAGGCCTTTCAACTCCCCAAACCCCACCCTCTCCTGGATCCATCCCCAAAGTCTCCAAGTATTTTCCAACCTAGGCCTGGCAACCCTAGCCAAATCACTCACTCACAACTTTAATGCCAGTAGCTCACAAAGTAGAATTTTTGCTCACAAGACTCCACAGCTTAGAGGGAGCATTGTTTTGAATGCTGATTTTTCACATTTTGGTAAGGTCAGCCTGTTGTTTAAGATGAACACATCATCTGTAAAGCACCCTTATTTGTTGCTGTGGCTTATAACATTCAATATAGATTAAATTGCTTTTTACTACACTGAAGGCTGCAATCACACGCACCTTGAGATCCAACATAGATGAGAATGCCTGATGAATCTAAAGGTCATGATCAGACAGCAACATCTGGGAAGCATCCCACAGGCATCGGTAACCCGTGCTGCTCCGCCGTAGAAACGGAGTTAAAAGACACCGGGGAAAGCCCGGTAGTAAATGGATTCTGATGGGCCACGGACAGACTTTCCCCTGTCTGGTCACTCAAGCACGCTCTCAAGCCGTCGGGACGGTCTGACTAGGCCATCCGGGCTCAGTGCCGTCCCCCCCTTCGCAGTATGTGCATCATCGTATACTCCATAGGGGGCCCTCAGTGCGGAGGTGTGATTCCTCATTTATGCGCATCAGAAAGAAATGGCCAAAAATAAGAGAGACTCACCTGCAATTGCGTCTGATCACACTGTGATGGGCTGCGCCTGCAGCTATGAAGGGAGGTGTGATTTTGTAACTGCGGGTCAAATTCCTCCGGAGGGAATAGCCTTGCTTCCCCTCTGCTTCAGCTGGTGCATGTGACTGCAGCCTGAAGATCATATAATTTAACAGACAGGTATTTTGTGCTTTTCTTGTCCTTCTGCCCCAATGATTCTGTGTTTATTTGGATATTGTATGCATACTTTGCAATGTTTAAAGAGATTTTATGTTATATTGTACGGAGTTATGCATTTGAACTTTTTCTTCTGCTTACACTGACAGTAGAGCCCAAACACTCTCCATTAGAGGCTGATATCCTTTCCATGCCATTGATTCCATAATGATATAAAGTTCGTGATGCTCTGGGTTGGGAATTGGGAACAGGGTATTGGGAACAGAGGTTGGGAACTGGGAATTGTGAGTAGTTTTCAGGGAACCTATTAAAGGAAACAGGCAAAGCAACCAGTTCACATCATGGCACCATTGAAGAATTAGTCCTGTGTTGCCTATATAACCTGTTCTTTTGCATTCTTAGTGCAATGGCTGACTAGTATTTTAAGATCTGGTTTGTATTCTACAGTAGCAACAAGGAAACACTCCTTGATTTTTCCCGCTCTTCAAATAAATGCAATCTTTACCCCAACGAAAGACCAGTTTTTTTTTTCCAGGTATGCCATAAAAAAGAGAGGGTCAGCTAACATTTGCATATGCATAACAGTTATGTCCAGGGGGGAAAATGTTTTTTAATGTACAACATTTTAAAGGGGGGGGGGACATCTTACATTCAGGATTGTATTCCATCTGAGTAAATATGATATTTGTTCATTCATGCATTGTTACTCATCAGCTCTTCAGTAAGAAATAGTACTCACACAAGCCAGTTCAAGAGAACTCCTCCACTTTTCTAATGGATATGGGTCACTGGCCTATTGCCTGGTGTCTTATTTCGACCATGACTGTAATTCCACTGTAATCCCAGATGTTCTGAAGTATGAAGTCAGACAAAGTTTCCTTCCCATGAACCAAGTAGGATGAATTGAATGCATGAATATATCCATGGGTTCATTTTATTCATCCACAGTGTGCTCAAATTGTGATGTGGGATTTAGAATATAATTTAAGTATTTTATATAAATAACCAAAAGACCTACTCCAGGAATAAGAAAACCTGACATATAACTTGGACACTGTAGTCCTCTTCAAAATTTAAGTCAAATGTAGTTTGTTTTGCCGTTTTACAATGTGGTAAAAGCAGCAGGTGGGTTATGTTTACAAACTCCAATTATGTGACATGGAAAATCAACTTTCAATAGTTTCTGGAAATACAGATGGATGTTTCAAACCATTGTTTTTAATCTGCAACAAATAGGGATTCCTGCTATTTGTTAAAAAAAGTTAATTTTAATGTATAAAGTATGTTTGCAATTAAATTTTTTGCCAGTAATTCCAAAACAAAATCTCTGTAATGGAATTGTAAATATAATATAGAGAAACTGTACTATGAGCAATGTATACATAAGCATATATTTATTTTAGTGATCTGGTTGTTGGCACCTGTTTCCCACTGTTATTTGTGTCAGGTGATTTCTGTGAGGCTGTGGAAAATGTCAATCTTTGTGCTTTGAGTGGTTGATTAATCCAATCTGCTAACTAATCAAAGCATTTAGATTTGCATAACAGAATAATGGAATTGCAGAACTAGGAAGCCTTTTTGCACTGATTAACTTCTCTAATAATTCCTTTCCTCCTGTTAGCTCTTGCACTCAGAATGCTCACTACATTTAGTAGCAATGACTGCTTAAAATTCCTCTTCACTGAAAGAAATAAAATGAAAATGGGGAGGTGGGGCAGGATAAGGGAATCAGCTGCAACATCAGAACTGCACAAGATAAAAATTGGTGAAATAAATTGTTTTGAGAAGTCTTGCGACATGTCTTAAAACCTGGATCTAATATCTTTTCGGTTTTCTTTGCTTCATTTTTGTCTTTGGCTCACTGTTCTTTTTCTATATGTTAAGCAATGCAGCAATCCCGGCTTTTCATTCACATTTAAATTCAGAAAAGTGGAATAAACTGCAAGTGTCTTAGTACCTCTAAAATGGAGGCTAGAGAATAATGGGATAAAAAGAATGGCATTTTAGTCTGGGTAAATCAAGGGCAAGAGATCTAAAGTTAACCTAGGTTTTTGCTGGACTTCTGTTGACCTGTGTCTTGGCCCAGGGTATTTTATATGTTAACTTTCCCAGCTCATCATTGGAGCACCCACTATGGGTCTTCCTGCCTTTGGAGCTGGCATAGGTGGTGATGCAGCTGAGGGGCTTGACTCTGTGTAATCATATTTTTGGAACACTCTCCTGAAGATATCTGAGACATTGTTGTCATATAGGTGTCCATCTGTTTTATTCTCCAGAGCTTTTTGCTTGAGGTCTTCCTAACAGGATAAACTTGTTTGCTGTGTCTCTGCTTCTATTTTAGTGTTTCATTTAGGGTTTGATTTTTGCTATAGATCCATTAATTTATTAGTGCTTGTGGGTTTGTTTTTTATGATTTATGATGTGAGCTGCTTTGAATTGTAATAGTGGAAAAGAAGGAGCCAGATATTTCAAGTGAATATGATTAATTTAAGATTTGTTTCAACTCTGTGTCTGCTGAAGGGGGCCGCCTGGACACTGCATCACAAAATCTGGCCAAGGGTCTGGAGGCCGTGGTGGGATGGTTGAGGAAGAGTCGGCTGAATCCAAATCCAACCAAGATGGAGGTTCTGTGGCTGGATGGGGGGGGGGGGGGGTTGGGGTTGAGGGCCGGAAAAGAAGGATCCAGATATTTCAAGTGAATATGATTAATTCAAGATTTGTTTCAACTCTGTATCTGCTGAAGGGGGCCGCCTGGACACTACATCACAAAATCTGGCCAAGGGTCTGGAGGGTCCCTAACATCAGCAACGTCGGACGTCACTTCTGGTGACGTCCTGCCGGTGCGCGTGCACTTTGCGCACATGCGCACGCGCCCGGCCGCACTCCCGGACACCAACGAAGATCCCCCGCTCCGAGGGGTGAGTGTATTTGGCAACCCTAATGGTTGAGGAAGAGTCGGCTGAAACCGAATCCAACCAAAATGGAGGTTCTGTGGCTGAATGGGGGGGGGGGATTCAGGATTCAGGTCCCAACTTCCCACTCTTGATGGCACACCTTTAATACCAGCACAAGTCTTCAAGTGTTTGGCCATGGTCCTGGATACCTGATCTAGCCACAATAATACATGCAACGGTCACCTCCATATTAGATTACTGTAACTTGCTTTACACTGGCCTGCTCTTGAGACTAATCTGGAAACTCCAAGTGGTCCAGAATGTGGCAGTGCAGGTCCTGACAGGAACACCATGGACTGCACATATTCAACCTGTGCTGCACCAGCTGCATTGGCTCCCAGTGGAGTACGGGGTCAAGGTTCAATGTTTTGGTACTGACCTTTAAGGCCACGAGCGGCCTGAGATCCACATATCTGCTGGACTGTGCCATCAAGGGTCAACAATTATCTGTAAAAACTCATCTGGAAAGCAGAGTGAGCCTTCATATTTTCACTATCTTAGTCTTTGAGCTAGTCACAAAATAAATGTACTCTGAGGATTCTGCTTTACTTTATCAGCGAACAACACACAAGATTACATGTAACTTTATAATCAGCTTTTGCCTGCTTTAATAACTCTTTTTGGGTTATTTTACTACTGAGAACTGACTTTAACAGAAATGTTTGCACATACCCACAATTCAGTTTAATGAACGAAGTTTGAGTCCAGTGTGGCACCTTTAAGTCCAACAAAGTTGAATTCTAGGTATAAGCTTTTGTGTGCATGCACACTTCATCAAATATATGCATGCACATGAAAGCTCATACCCAGACTTAAAACTTTGTTGGTCTTAAAGGTGCTACTGGACTTAAGCTTTATTCTGCTGCTTCATACCAATGCGGCAACCCGCCTGACTCTAAATTCAATGTAATGTTCTTGAGTAAGGATTTGTGTGTGTGTGTGGAATATAATACAATGAGCTGGAGGCACATACCCATGTGTCATCCCTTCATGTGCATGGCGCACCAAAGTTGTATGTTTTTAACCTTTTCAGTAGCTCCTCTCCAAATGTACCAAAGTGATCTTAAGTCACTTTTTAAGAAAGTTTTTAGGGGGGGGGGATGGGATATAACTAGGGTTGCCTAGGGAAATCCCTAGAGATTTTGGAGGTGGATTTCTGTCACTTGGAGATCAGTTGTAATCCCAGGAGATCTTTGGTTACCACCTGGAGGTTGTCACCCCTGGATGTACCTCTGCAGTGTTTGCACACGGTAACCTCCCCTAGGAACTTCCTGCTCAGAAGCTTCTTCTTCTCTTTGCTGACCTCCATAGTACCATTTGCAAAAGGAAAGAACAAATTGCTTAAAATGAAACTCACAACGTATCTCTAGAGTTGTGGACCACAGACCACAGTTCAATATGAAGTTAACCATGTTTTTGGTAGGATTAAGTATTTAACTCTGTAATATGCCATGGCCTTTATTCTTAAGACTATTGGCGTCAATCTATCCAGCACGTAAACAAGGATAATGTTGATGCAACCTGACCCCCCACCCCAAGAGTTACGCTTGCTTTATATTTTCTGTTTACTGTGCTATAATTGGAGCCAAAGGTTGGTAGCATTGTTCTGTTAGAGCCGACTCTAATGAGAATGTTTCTTTTATTTTAGCAACAAGAGCAAGACCCCACAAACCTTTACATCTCAAATTTACCCATTTCCATGGACGAGCAGGAGCTGGAGAATATGCTGAAACCCTTCGGACATGTCATTTCCACCAGGATATTGAGAGATGCGAATGGCGTCAGTAGAGGAGTCGGCTTTGCCAGGTGAAAATCCTAGCCCTCTTGACTTACATAGTGGGTTTCTCTCTGTGTTGCAGCCACTGAGCCTTTTTCCTCCACACAAACTGGTCACTGCTGTTGATCTGAAGTCTTGTAGTTGTGGGATTTGTAGATTGTTCAAGGAGAAGGCAGCTTTATCAGATTGTGTGGGTGTATGTTTTACAGGATGATGAAGAAGCTGTGGTTGAAAACATAGTTCATTTTATTTAGGAAGATGACAGCAAAATAATCAGGGATAATGAGGTAGCAGTTCAGTTTCAAATTTAATATGAGTGAACGTCCCTCTACCGAAAAACGTATATATGATTATGCTCTCTATTTCTTAATTCGCTGTTGGGAATAAGAGAAGAGAGGAGTGAATACTGAGTAGTTCTGAAACATGAGATCTCTGTAATACATTCAGTGCCAGAAATGAGAGCAAGAACCAGTGAAATGAAGCATCAGCACTGCTGCTAGGATATCTTTTGCTGAAGAAGGGGAGTTATTCAGTCCTTGCTAGTATGTTTCCCAGAAAAAAAAACTGGTTATGTTCTGCAGGGATACACTAAAATTCCACATCAGTTGCCAGATGTTCCGATGTATGAAGTGCCAGGAAAAGCTTCTTTAAGTAGCTTGGATTTAATACACAAGCAGGTTTGATTGGTTCACCCATGATAATATGCTCAAATCATGTGGTACGTGTTACAGGGTTATGCTCCATCGGGGAATACAGCATATTCTCCACTTTGGTTGATGTAGCCAAATAGTTTGACAGCTTGATATACAAAAGGCTCCCCTACAGGTTTTAAGATAAGACGAAGTTGCTGATGTCAGTGCCCAGATTCCATTTCAGAAGCCAAAGCCCCTGACTGACAGTTATATCCACATGGAAAATATCCCTTCGCTTCCCTTCCCCCCCCCATTTTCTGCACCTGTTGTGTACTGTCATTATTGTCAGTGAAGTATGAGCATGCGTGGATCAGACCTTTAATCTACTGGCAATGTTCCTGGTAGACTGCTGACCTGAAAGGCTACTGGCAGCCAGGAGCAGTAGCCACTGTAGTGCTAGCCATGCATGCTCAGGGTCTACTTGGCTGGAACCCAGGCTGCACTGGCGAGAACAGCAGCAGGGCTGTTATCGTTGCCACTTGGCTCAGCTAGCGGTTTTCACATCCCAATACATCCCTTCTGAAGCACTGCGAAATACAGTGCTATCGAAGTGCCATTAAGTTGCAGCTAATTTATGGCCACCCCTCATGGGTTTATCAAGGCAAGAGATGAGCAGAGGTGTTTTGCCATTGCTTTCCTTTGTGTAGCAACCCCTGTCTTCCTTGATGGACTCCCAGCCAAACAATACCCATGGTTGACCCTGCTTACCTTCCAAGCTCTGATGAGCTCAAGTTAGTCTAGATTGTTCAGGCTGCTGAAGTACTACGGGTTGAATGTAAAATTTAGATGGGCTAGAATGATTAATGTAAAAATGTTTATCTCCCATCTTCTGTCCTGCTTGACATGCACACAAGAGCCTGAAAGACACTCTCTAGTATCCATGTGTGAAAATACATTTACAGGGTCACAGCAAAGGAATTGCTTCTGCTGTTCTTTGGGTCACTTCTTTGGAACACTTTTTAACAGCAGTTTTTGTTAATACCGATGGAAGAAAGAATGATTGCAGGTTTTTCCCGAGCATGGGGAAAAAACTTGATGAAACCTGACCCTCTGAATCAAACCAGAGTTGTCATGAAGTTGGAAGCATCCATACATATGTCTGTAAAAGTGCTGCCAAGTTACAATTGATTTACAGCAAGGTGCTTTCAAGGCAAGTGAGAAGCAGAGAATGGCCATTGCCATTCAAGTACTGACCCCGCTTAACTTTTGAGATCTGATGAGAGTGGGCTGTACCATGCCACCTACCCTCCAGAAACACCCATAGAGTGCCTTGAATCCCAAATGAAACCCCCAAGTACAGGCTTCTTTCTGTGTCATATGTAAATGATGCCTATTCTGTTGCATATCAAGGCAGGGTATAAAATGTTTGTTTCACAATGCAGGTCCCAGACAGGTAGGAAGGGCACATCTGTGTTCAAAATTCTGGCACTTTATCTTTTTTAGAAATGGAAATACATTTTTCATTTCACTTCATAGTTTTTTCCCCCCTTTCCCCTGCTATCTTAAGGTATAGGAAGAATGTCTGTTAAGCGGCAAGCTGAGTAGATTGAAAATGAAAAACAGGAGAATTGTCAATCACGATAATGCCTTACGTGAACTGTGGTTTTGTTGTCAGGAAAGCAAAAATCACCTGGCATTAAAGAACCTCACATGGCAGGGAACATCTGATGAACAAGTAAAATGATGACAGCTATTTCATACATAACTTTTTTTTTAAACGGTACAGCATATCTCAGTTGATTATGAGTAATATGGGTTTCCCCCATGCTAATAAGGTGACATAAATTAATAGGCATTGCAATTTCACCTTTTGTCCTTGATACAAAAGAACACTGCTCTCAAGAAAATGTTAAAATAACACAGTCTGCATTCAAATGGCAAAAAGCAGAATGAAGGATGAGGCACTATTGCTATTGCCTCCTTTTACTGAACTCATTAAATTGCCTTATTATAAATTTGCTAAAGGGAGATAAGGATCTCTGGAACATTAACTTGCATTTGAAAGCCTGGTTTTGCCACAGGAATGCATTTAACCAAAATTGAGGGGGGGGAGGGGAGGAGAGGCGATAAGGGGCAGACTTTCACAAGCACCAGTAGCATAAACTGTGTTCACATAGAGAATAATGATGAAATGTTGGGGTTTATCCAGGAAGGTGTGACTTTCTTATACAGGCTCCTGCACAGCCTTTGCATATACAAGAACATCAGGCAGCTAGGAGAAGGATCAGTTTCATCAGTCACCTGAGGATATCCCTCAGTTCTCTTCTGGTATGCTTTCTAAACTAGAAGTGGTCTCAGAAGAGGAAGAGCAGGCCCAACTTCAGTAAGGGCCATATGGACAGTGCAGAGATAAAATATCTTGAAAATAGCAGCCCATGTAAGCCTGCTTCCTCTTTAATTTAGCTCCTTTTTCAGGTTGGGGTTGTGCATTATGCCATGGTTGTTTACATGAATGATATGTAGGGCTGCCAGTGCCAGGTTGGGAAATTTCTGGAGGTTTTGGGGTGGAGCCTGGGAAGCATGAGGTTTGGGGGAGGGACCTCAGCAACTTATCATGCCATAGTCAGGGGGCCAACATCTTTTGACTACCCCAGGCCTCAGGGACGTCAAATTCGCTGAGACTAGGGCCAGGGCCGTTTCGGTGGCAGCTCCTACCTGATGGGATGAGCTCCCGAAGGTGATCCAGGCCCTACAGGATCTTGTGCAGTTCCGCAGAGCCTGCAAGACGGAGCTCTTCTGCCAGGCTTTCAAGTATGACCCGCCGCCGCTACTGTTCCATCAATGCACCGTCGCCGAAAATTGGCATAGTTACCAAGCGGGCCCTGGGAAGAAGACTGGCTATCTGCCACTTTGGAACTTACGTCGTTGGTCCGGATCCACCCTACCGGAACCCATCTTGGAACTGGGAACATCAGAGCACCAGCACTTAGTTGTACTATTGTTATGTTTTTATCTTGTTTTAATTATGGCTTTTGCTCGAATTGTTAGCTGCCCTGAGCCTTAGGGGAGGGCAGGATATAAATCGAATTATAGAGTCCATCCTCCAAAGCAACCATTTCCACCACCACCCCCTTCTTCTGTCACTGTACTCTATTTTCTGAAGCATTTTTATCCCAGTAAGGCTCTGATAATGGATGTGAACTAGGCTGCGAGGGAAAAAATGCTGAGAAAAATGGACTGCCAGATAACAAAGGGCTGAAGGGGGTTAGACTCCCTTCATCCCTTTGCCTGTGGGAGGGGCTCAAATCTAGGGTCCCAGCCCATACATAGTCTTTACATAGGAATCAGTTGTCCACCTTTTCCCCCCTGCCATGCCGAATATAATATGAGTCGCATCACTGTTTTTAAGGAACATTATAATGTGCCAATGAATGTCAGAACATCTCCATCACTGATCTCTGACATCATCTTTTATTCTGCTTTAACCTTTGCATCTCTTGTGCTGATTGTACTGCATACGTGTTAAGCTGCAAGAAACTGCCCTGGATCTGAGGTGTTATGTGTGTGTGTCTTATATCACTGTATACCCTTGGTTGCTGGATTCCAATTGGTGTATTTTGTTTATTTCTTGAACAAATGCAGATCCCTACCAACTACATGTCCCTAACGTAAAATGTTTTGGGGGACAATTATGGATAAGCACAATTTATTTCTTTAGTTCAGTGGACATTTCTGTCTTCCAGCACACTGACCTCATATATCTATGGATATCCATGCAACGGTTTGTGACTCCATACAAACTGGATATTGGAAGATTTTTAATTTTTTTTTTAATAAAGGTACTGAATTGATGCACAAACACTTGTACATTTGTAAATACTTTCTTCCCTGTTTAAACTGGGGGAAATATTGCTTGCTCCAAGTAGCATTTCTCAAACTACGTAAATAGCCATTTAGATCTTCTAACCCACACAGTTACTCTAATTCATTTAAAATATTTACAGACTTGCTTTTCCCCAGAGAACTGGGACTCGCGGCAGGTAACAAACTAATTAGATCATCCATGGGTATAACAATAAAAACAAGAAGTTCTCAACAAAGCCACTACAACATTCTACACCAACAATGCTTTTGTACCTTTAAAAAATTCCACAGTTAATGACTTCCACAGCGTCTCCAGTATCGGGACTCCAAATTTCCTCTGAAACAGTTTGGGTCTTACGGTCCTCCTGGAATTGCAGCAGAACTGGACACAGGCATAACTTTCACTGGCAAACTATTCCAGAAGATCAGGATAGCCAGGGAGGCAGCCTGTGAATATGCAGCGTTAATTGAACCCTTGAGTGGGGTGGGGCTGTTGGTAGATGCTGCTGGGCTCATAATGGGAGAAGCAGTCCTAATGGGAGAAGCAGTCATAATGGGAGAAGCAGTTAGAGTATTGGGTTCCAAATCATGAAAAGCTTTAAAGGGAAGTGCCTGCATCTTGTATTGGATCTGGAAACATTAGCAACTAACGTAAAATGAGAGTGATATGCCCCTGCCAACCCCCAGTCACAATCAAGCTGCTGTATTTTGCAGTGACTGTAGTTTCCTAGTTGTCTTCAAGGGCAGCACCATATAGAATACCTTACAGTAGTCTTTCTTCTTTCTAATGCAGCATGGATTACCATGGCCAGATCAGCAGACTGTAAACAGTGAGAACGTCTTTGGGCTCAGTGTAGTTGGGAAAACAATGGTCACCACAAAATCTACTTCTCTGACAAGAGATTAGGGTCCACTCCAAACCTTAAACTCTACTGTGATCTTTCAGGCAAAGTTGAATCCCACCAAAAACTCCTTGAAGAACTGATGTTTTTCTGACCAGTATCACTTCCATCTGTCAGAATTTATCTTACCATCTCGCAGCCACCTGACCGCAGTATTCAGGCACTAACTTAGTACAGAGGTTGAGATTGATGCTAAATCTACTCTACATTTTTATTAGATTTCTAGCTTTTTAAGTACGTTAGCTTGTCCAGTGCAAACCTCACATCGTAGTTTTGTGAAGTTCTTTGGAAAACATTATGAACAGTTTGTTGGCATTTTCTTGAACAAATGCAGATCCCTACCAACTACATGTCCCTAACGTAAAATGTTTTGGGGGACAATTATGGATAAGCACAATTTATTTCTTTAGTTCAGTGGACATTTCTGTCTTCCAGCACACTGACCTCATATATCTATGGATATCCATGCAACGGTTTGTGACTCCATACAAACTGGATATTGGAAGATTTTTACATTTTTTTTTAATAAAGGTACTGAATTGATGCACAAACACTTGTACATTTGTAAATACTTTCTTCCCTGTTTAAACTGGGGGAAATATTGCTTGCTCCAAGTAGCATTTCTCAAACTACGTAAATAGCCATTTAGATCTTCTAACCCACACAGTTACTCTAATTCATTTAAAATATTTACAGACTTGCTTTTCCCCAGAGAACTGGGACTCGCGGCAGGTAACAAACTAATTAGATCATCCATGGGTATAACAATAAAAACAAGAAGTTCTCAACAAAGCCACTACAACATTCTACACCAACAATGCTTTTGTACCTTTAAAAAATTCCACAGTTAATGACTTCCACAGCGTCTCCAGTATCGGGACTCCAAATTTCCTCTGAAACAGTTTGGGTCTTACGGTCCTCCTGGAATTGCAGCAGAACTGGACACAGGCATAACTTTCACTGGCAAACTATTCCAGAAGATCAGGATAGCCAGGGAGGCAGCCTGTGAATATGCAGCGTTAATTGAACCCTTGAGTGGGGTGGGGCTGTTGGTAGATGCTGCTGGGCTCATAATGGGAGAAGCAGTCCTTTAGAGTATTGGGTTCCAAATCACGAAAAGCTTTGAAGGGAAGTGCCTGCACCTTGTATTGGATCTGGAAACATTAGCAACTAACGTAAAATGAGAGTGATATGCCCCTGACAACCCCCAATCACAATCAAGCTGCTGTATTTTGCAGTGACTGTAGTTTCCTAGTTGTCTTCAAGGGCAGCACCATATAGAATACCTTACAGTAGTCTTTCTTCTTTCTAATGCA
>NW_015170890.1:280146-285190 GCF_001447785.1 Gekko japonicus
TACCAGGGCCAGGGCCTTTTCAGTGGTGGCTCCTACCTAGTGGAATGAGCTCCTGGAGGAGATCAGGGCCCTGTGAGACTTAGTACAGTTCCACAGGGCCTGCATGATGGAGCACTTTCACCAAGCTTTCATTTAGGAGCCACCAACCACCACTACCATCTACCACATCAACTGCATGGTGGTGGGTCGGCCCTTTAAGAGATCGTGGGAGGCCGAAGTATCACTAAAGTGGGGCCCTAGTATTACATCTGTTTACACACCACCTCAAACTGAATGAACGAGCACTTTATAGTATTAATTACATTTAAGTGTATGTAATGTAGGACTGTTTTATCTTGTTTTTAATTGTTTTATCTTAGCACATGGTGCTGTTAATTGTGAGCTGCCCTGAGACCGTCCGTGGGGAGGGCGGGATATAAATCCAAAAATAAATAAATAAATAAATAAATGTCACACCTCCCTTCGTAGCTGCAGGCTCAGCCTGTCACTGTGTGATCAGATGCAACTGCAGGTGAGTTGGGGGAGTGGCCATTTGTTTCCCATGTGCATAAACAAGGAATCGCACCTCTGCACTGAGGGCCCCTTATGGAGTATGCAAGGATGTACATACTGGGAAAGGGGGGGGGAACGGCACCGAGCCGGGATGTCATGATCAGATCGTCCCGATGGCATGAGAGCATACTTGTGCAATCAGACAAGGGAAACTCTGTCTGTGGCCCATCGGAACCCATTAGAGCCAGACTTTCCCTGGTGTCTTTTAACTCCATTTCTGCAGTGGAGCAGCACGGGTTGCCAACGACTGTGGGATGCTTCCCAGATGTTGCTGCCTTTGGATCTGTCAGGCATTCACACCTATGTCAGATCTAAAGGCGTCTGCGATCGCAGCCTATGACCTGATGGGTGTCTAGTGAATCCCTTGCAGTGAATCCTTTACTGAAAAATAAAAAGTCTGAATAGCCATTCATACATTTGCATAGTAACCCCTTTTAAATGCATGATATGTTAGGCTGTTGTACATGTACCTTGGATGTTTGTGTGATAATAAACACATTTTTTTCTAGTAACAATTAGAATGAGATCTGTCTGGCAAGGAGAATAAAATCTTCTTACCACTTACCAGCACTTTCCAGAAATACTAATTCAAACACAATACTCAATGTGTGTGGCTTTGGGACTTGGATCTGGGTAAAATCTAATTTTGTCCATTTGGGGGATACTTGCATAGTGCTTTATAGGGGGGGAAAGCTCAAGAAAAATGGGATTATATATTCAATATGTTCCTGCAAGAAAATTACATAGTTGTGCAGCTAACATATTATTTTAGGCTTTCAGCATTTGCTAGGAACTGTCATTTAATCATCTTGTTATTCTTTCTAATACATATTTTGTCTTTTTCACTTGAGGTTGTATTAATTGGCATAATAAGCATGTAGAGTTGACTTAGTTCTAGAAGGTCTCGGCATGTATTTATTTCTGTTATCACTGTGAAAGCTCCCTATTACTTTAAAAAATGTATAATAACCATCTTGGGGCAATTGTGGCTTACAGAGGAAAGCACTATCTGTTTCAGACAAATACCATAAATATACATCTCATGGAAGGATGCACTTCATTTGCTTTGGTGGCGACATTTGGCTTATCAACTTGAACTTTTAACTCTTTGACAGTGATGTTTTATAAACATCACAAGTATACAAATACAGGACAGACATTTTATAAAAGTAATCTCTGCTTTGAAGAGAATGGAATGGCATTATGTGTAAATCTATGATCCTTTATTCCTGACTCCCTCCCCATGAACGTAGTTGCAAAAGATGCGGTTTTAATGGAGGACTGGGGCAGAGGGAAAGAGTATATTATTTAACCCTTTTCCTTTACCTCATTTGGAGGAGGTGGAGAGCCAGAGTGGTGTAACAGGCAGTTAGAATGTTGGACTAGGATCTGAGGAACTATGGTTGCCAACCTTGGGGGGGGGGCAGAGTTCTCCCAGAATTACAATTGATCTCCATATAGAGATCAGTCCCATTGGAGAAAATGGCAGATTTGGAGGGTGAATTCTATGACAATCTTGCTGAGCTCCTTCTTCTCCCCAAATTCTGCCTTTCCCAGGCTCCACCCTCAGATCTCCAGGAATTTCCCAACCCAGAGTTGACAACCATGTGGGGGTACCCAGATTCAAATCCCCACTGCTGGGTGACCTTGGGCTGTTCTCTGTCTCTCAGCCTAACCCACTTCACAGGCTTGCTGTTCTGAGGATAAAATTAAGAACCATGTTGTAAACCACTTGTAAGCCACTATTGGGGGGAATGCAGTACAGGATTACAACCTTTGTAGGCATATATAAAATGTAATCTATACTGAATAAGACCATTGATTTATCTAGTTCCATCTTGTCTACTCTGACTGGCAATGGCTTTCATAGGCAGCAGAGGGCTTTCCTACCCCTGTTTCCTGTGATCCTGAGCATACATGCCTCATTTAGTGGGTTTCACTCTGTACTGTTTTGGCCAGTACTTTCATCCAGCTAGAATTTGCTGTCTGTTCCTCCATGCAAGCTCCTTACATGAGACTTGGCCTGTGTAAGGACTTTTCTTGGTGATAGAATGGCCTCTCTGATGTCAGGCGAGTATCCACAATTTATGTAAGGCCAAGGTATTTAACTGAGGACAGAATTGTGCTGGTGGGGGCCTCAGTGTTAGTAGGGTGGGGTTTTTTTGTCTGCTTGATTTTAATCTCCTGTTTTATATGTGGCATTTTAAACTGCCATTGTAATCTACTCTGAGTCCCTAATCAGAGAAAGGTGGATTAAAAATAACTAAAGTCCTTGGCTGTACTGCTAAGGAAACAGCTACATATATGTTGCCATTGTGAAGGTATGTGCAATAAAGTGCGAAATAAATTGGGTCTTGGTTTCCCCCTCTCTTGTATAAGCTACTGCTAGAAAAGGTATAAGATGAAAACATCTTTCTTGAAATGGATGCCATACTGATAGTTCAAAAGCCATACTTCATGTATCAATAAAGGGTAATCATAATGTTACCACCTGTTACATAAGCCGCAGTCAGATGTGCCATTTGGTGCAGAGGGGAAGTGAGCCTATTTCCCCCCGGTGGAAATTGACACAGCATTACATAATCACACATCCTTTGTAGCTGCGAGCTCAGCCTGTCACGTTTTGGCGAGTGCATTTTTTTCCTCCCCCCCCCCCATGCACATAAATGAGGAATCGCACCTCTGCACTGAGGGTTCGTCCTGGAGTATGCGGTTATGCACATACTGCTAAGCGGGGGGGGGGAGAGAAATGGCAGCAAGTTGGGATGGAATGAGCAAACCATCCCGATGGCATGAGAGTGTGCTTGAGCAATCAGACTGGAGAAAGTCCGTCCATAGCCCATTAGGACCGGACGTTCCCCAGTATCTTTTAACTCTGCTGATGGCTGCGAGACTTTTCCCAGATGTTGCTATCTGATCATGTCCTTTAGATTCGTCAGGCATTTGCAGCTGAGTCAGATTTAAAGGCACATCTGACTGTGCCCATACAGGACCAACCTATGGAGAATTCAAGACGGGCAGAGGGTCCTCCTCTTGACTTGAATTGGCTCCTCAAACATGACAGTCCCTGGAGAATTCTCAAGAAGAAGATTGGGGGAGGCTGAGAGAGGAGGGAGCTGTAAATGGTGCTGTAATATAAAATGAGATCCTGCTCTTAGAAATTGATTTATTTTCACCTTTGACACTAGAGGGAGGATTTGTTCATTTTTTGCTTTGCCATAAGCTCCAAAGAGTGAGAAAATATAGAGTTGCAGAAGAGCTAACAGATATAAAAGATATAAAAGAAGATATAAACAATATTTTCCATAGAGTATTGCATTGGAGGGCTTCTCAAAGCATGGTCAGATGAGCTTAGGAATTGCAGAGCTCCTGTCCCCATGAATGCCTCTGAAGTTCCCTGGGCTTTCCCCCAGTTTCTGAATCCTTCAAAAAAAATGGACCTTTTGTGATATTTGCTGGATATGTCTGCATTGAGCTCAGCCTCCAGGCATGGATAAAGCCATAGTGAAAACTAAAAGCATATTCTGTGCATGTTCTTTTACAATACAAATCCATTTAGAACTTCACAGGAGATGATGCTTGATCTATCAAAGCATGGCAAGCTGGGGCATTTATGGCAATTATGGATTTCAGCCCCATCATTGCTTAAAAGGTGTGAAGTTCTGAGTCATAATTTGAAGACTGAGGAATGCTATGTGACTTCCCTGCTTTGCGTAGTTCTAAAGAGCTCCAACGAATTGACATAGCAGAAATGAAGGATGGGGCATGGTTTTTGCCCCCTCAGATGGAAGAAAGAGTCAGACAACCAAGGTTGGATAAAATAAGGTCACTTTATTAACATATTAAAGTAACGGCAAGGGCAAACATTGAAACAGCGGCTCGGTCAAGGCCTGGTGTCGCTTTGACCCCATCCTTAACCGTATAAAAGGCAAGACACCAAGGCCCCGGGTTGGAGCCAACTGTAAGTCGCTTGCAAACCCAGCCGAGCCAATGATTGGGATGTGCCTTCAGGAGCCCTCAAACACCACACTGAACTTTATTTAAACCTAATTCTGCCACCGCAAGGGCCAAGCCTCTGCTTAGGCCCCAGCACCCACTCAAATACCTAAAACTAGCTTAAGCCATTGCCGCAAATCCTGAAGGAAAACGTCGTTTCCCTTCTCGTAAAGGTGAATGCCATCGCCCCTGTACAGGGGGTGAGGCAATTAGTGGCCCAAACCAACCATTAAAATATTTCAGAGCTCCCCATTGGCCATACGCGGAGCTCTTTCGATCCCTGTGGGATCTGAAACTAAAGGCCCCTTTATTTATTAATAAAACAGTGACAAGACCTATCAGTATGAAGCGGCATGGTCAAGGCCTGGGGTCACTCAAACTCAAACCCCACCCTTGCCATAAGACGGGCAATGCACCTGGCCCCCAGGACGTAGCCCACTGTAAGCGGCTCGCACCCGGGCAGCCCAGCATCGGAACATGCCATGACGATCCACCA
>NW_015170890.1:288483-288622 GCF_001447785.1 Gekko japonicus
CAGTACCAGACCTTCCAAAGATGGCTGCCAATCACACACCTTCCCAAAATGGCTACCTAACTGCCAGCCCTCTAGGGTTGCCAAGTTGGACTTACCTTGCCGGTGGGGGACTCCTGGGTGGCTCCCGGCGCGTGCGCCA